>NC_139512.1:10142423-10193486 GCF_947247035.1 Vipera ursinii
TTTAGGGGAAACTGAGAATTGGAGGTTGAGCAGCTGCTTTTTTTTTTTACTTTTTAACTGCAGTTTTTGATTTGGTCTGGGTAAAAAAAAGGCTTCTGCTGTGTCATTTGACCATTGCAGAAAAGGCAACAGGCGTTGTTGTGCCGCAGGTGGAAGATTCGCTGCCAGCAGTTCTTCTCAACAGGTAGAGAGATCCCTGTGCCAGGTAAATGTGGGTGCTGTTGGTGGTACCTTTATTTATTTATTTATTCATTTAATTGCTTCTGGGTCCAACTTTGGAGAGATGCTCAATGGGTTTCCCCAGACATGCAGGGAAGCCTCGGGTTTCTTCAGAGCTCCAGGTGGTTTTACCTGGATGCAGGAATAGGACCTCCTTCATCCTTGCAAAATCTTAACTAGCCAGATGGAGGGCAAATACCTCCATCCTGATCCACAGCTTAGTTGAAGCTGCTTCCAGGTTAAAGGAGAGCGCTTCCTTGCTAACCTAGAACGATCGGTTATCAACAACCATCAGTTGTTAAATTAGCTTCAGGGTGGTTTTTCCAAACCATCTTTAGAGAAGCTGGATCCTCCGGCATTTCCTAGTCCAAGAATTATGCGTTTGGCTGTGTTCGAGAGACGTTTGAAGGCCTTGGGATATTTTCTCCTCTGCCCAGGAAGATTAGACTAAGTTAGATCTAACCAAACCCAAATTAGGGAGACATTAGGAACGTCAGTGAAGATCTTTTGCTACTGTCAATAGCCTTCTTCTCCAATTGAGCGGTGGTCACTACCGTTATCCTTGACTAGAGAGGGTGACATCCACAGACTTAATAATTTATTTTATTTATTTATTTATTTATTGACTCCCTCTTCTTTGGGGCAGCCCCTGAGATACTGGAAGACTGCTATCATGTCTCCCCTTGTCCTCCTTTTCACGAAACTAGACATGTCCAATTCCTGCAACCGTTCTTCTTCGTAGGTTTTAAGACTTCAGTCCCCTGATCATCTTTGTTGCTCTTCTCTGTTACTCTTTCTAGAGTCTCAACATCTTTTTTTTTATAGCTTGGCGGCCAAATATTCCAAGTGTGGCCTTACCAAGGCATTGTAAAAGTAGCAAGTCAGAGGTTCTACACGCCAGCGAGACCTCATGTCCTTTAATTCTGACCCTTCTCATAATGCAGGAAGATAGATGAAGCCATTTCGTGTCAACCCAACCCATTATCTGCCCGGCTCTGAATGATCTCAGAATGTTCCCAAGCTTTACCAGCAGACACCCTGTAATTAGGACACTATTTTAGATAGTGATGGACATTTTGATAAACAAATAAATAAATGGCACCGAAGGCTGACTCTCTGTGTCATGTGGTTTTCCTGTTTAGTTTTCCTCCAGCCTCAAAAAGCTGCATCTTAGTTCCTCAAGCTTCCCTTGTTTTGCTCTGACTGATATTATCGCTACCTTCCCTGTCACTCAAGCCCCCTGTCACTCAAGCCGTACGCGAAAGCAAGGATGAGCTCACTAAGAGAAGCACAGATTCAGGGTTTTGGTTAGGTTTGATTTCAGCAAGGGCAGAGCTGAACAAAGTTCGGTTCAGCCAGAAGAAAAAACAGTAACAGAATATCCGAGTCAGAAGGGACCTTGGAGGTCTTCTGCTCCAACCAGCTTCCCCGGCAGGAGACCCTCCGCGGGTAGTCCTCGACTTACAACAGTTCATTTAGTGACTGTTCGGAGTTTACACCGGGCCTGAAAAAAGTGACTTACGACCGTTTTTCACGCTTACGACCGTTGCAGCATCCCCGTGATCGAAATTCAGACGCTTGGCCACCGACTCGTGTTTGTGACGGTCGCAGTCTGCCGGGGGACATGTGATCCCCCTTTTGCGACAAGCCAAGTCGATGGGGAAGCCGGATTCGCTTAACAACCGGGTTGCTGACTTAGCAAATCGCAGCGACTCGCTTCACGAGCGTGGCAAGAAAAGCCACAAAATGGGGCGAAACTCGCTTAACAAATGTCTTGCTGAGCAACCAAAACTGGGGGCTGAATTGTGATTGTATGTCAAGGACTACTGGTCCCTTTCCAGACAAATGTTTGTGCAATCTTTTCTTAAGAACGTCCAGTGTTGGAGCGCCCGCAACAACTTCTGGAGGCAAGTCGTTCCGCTGATGAATTGTTCTCACTGTTGGGGAAATTTCTCCTTGGTTCTAGGTTGCTTCTCTCCTTGATTAGTCTTCTTTCGTCCTTTGGTTGAAGCTGGAGATTCTTCTGCTTCCTGATTATTTTTATTTTTATTATTATATTTTATGCAGGAAGAAAGGAACTCTGTAAAGTATCCCTGAGCTATTTTGTTCTCAGCTTCATTTGGGGATGGCGTCCTTCTTTTTCACCCAGCAATGAAAAGGGGAGCTGAAAGGCTGTGTTAGGCAGAGCGAAAAACACGTAGAACTGCTCTTTCGGTATCTTAAGAGCCTTGGGGTATTTAACAGTGCATATAATTCTTGTTCCTGTTGCTTCTGAGGCTCTGCAGCCTGACAGATCTAATTTTATTAGGATTCTAATGATGCATCGTGGTTTAATTAGAGGGTCTCAGAGGTTCAGACAGGCCGCGAGGTGGACGTAAAGAGGGTGGGTTTCTATCCTCTGCAAACAATTTGGCACCAGAACTTCTGGGAACATACTTTTGAAATACAGGTAGCCCTTGACTTACAACCATTCATTTAGCCACCATTCGAAGTTAACCACAACATTGAAAAAAAAATAACTTTCAACCGGTCCTCGCATTTATGTCTTTTGTAGCATCCCCACGGTCATGTAGTCAGATTCTGGGGGCTTAGCAACCAGCACGTATTTCTGATGAGAGCAGCTACCCTGTGTCACGTCATCGCTTCCGACAGGCACAGTCCCTGGGGGAGGCTAGATTTGCTTAACGACCAGGTGATTGGCTTAACAACCATGGCAGAAATGGTAATAAATTTGATTCACTGAACTGCTGCCTCACTTAGCACTGGAAATTTGGGTTGCCGTTGTGGTCATAAGATGGGGACTATCCATACATCTGATAACATTTACCCTGGGGGGGGGGAATGCCATTTTTTTTTAAAAAAGCACACAACAGGATTATTTTTAAGGTAGGTCTAAACCAGGGGTAGGCAACCTTGGCTCTTTTATGACTCATGGACTTCAGCTCCCAGAATTCCTGAGCCAGCATGCCTCAGCTTGGAAACCTCTCCCTTTCCCCTCAGCTTGGCTGGCTCAGGAATTCTGGGAGTTGAAGTCCACGAGTCATAAAAGAGCCGAGGTTGCCTACCCCTGGTGTAAACAGACACATACAAAATGGTAGTGATTAATTTCACACAAAATGTGCGTGAAGGGGGGGGGCATCCTTTAAGGATGGTTCGAAGTTAACAATGGCACCGGAAAAAGATGATTTATGATCATTTTTCCACACTTAACAGCCGTTGCAGCATCCCCATGGTCACATGAACAAAATTCAGACATGTGGCAACTGACTCCTATTTATGACGGTCGCAGGGTCCCTGGGGGTCACATGATCCCTTTTTGCGACCTTATGACAAAGCCAATGAGGAAGCCAGATTTTTTTTAACAGCCATGTCACTAACTTAACAACTGCACTGATTCCCTTAGCAGCTGTGGCAAGAAAGGTCTTAAAATGGGGTAAAACTCACTTAACAACTGTCTCGTTTAGCAACAGAAATTTGGGGCTCCCTTGTGGTTGAAAGTCGAGGACTACCTGTATTTTTTTTCCTGATTTGCCAAATTGCATTGCCCAGAAATATAAACTGGCACACGCAACTTTAGTGTCCTAGTACAGGAGGGTGAGAAGCCCAGCCACAAATATTTACATGCACACGTGTGTGCGTGCATCCCATTCACTCATGTTCTCTCTGCTGGGTTGTACTTAAACTCTTTTGATAGGATTCTGGGAATTATTTGGACACACTCTGTGCCCCTGGCAACTTTCAATAGGTGTCGCAGTCCCGAAGGAGAGTTGTATGCACTACCAGTGTGTGTAAACACACAATCAAGTTAGCCTCTCCTGGAGCAATTAACACCCCACCTATCTGCCACAAATAGTTGATTAATCAGTCAATCATATGGCAGCTATTTCTGAGTTTACCCAGCTGTTTGCAAGGGTAGGAAATTTATTAACTGTTAATGAACCAACAAAAAAGAAAATTTAAACAATATGGAAGTGAATCCTTAATCCCCACTCTTTTGTGGCTTTTTTCTACCTCCCTGGCAGACCACTGAGAGGGTGGTTAAAAAAAACCCCCACAGGATTTCCTAGAGAAGCCCTATTTTTGTAAGCATGCTTGGTGGAGAATTCTGGGAGTTGAAGTCCATACAGTTTAAAGTGGCCAAAATGCAGAAACAGTGATCTAGGATTTTGACTGTGCCTTAGGAGGGAGATGGGGCCTATAGAATAGAATAGAATAGAATAGAATAGAATAGAATAGAATAGAATAGAATAGAATAGAGCTGGAAGGGACCTTGGAGGTCTTCTAGTCAAGCCCCTGTTCTGTCCCAGCCTACGTGAGTCCTTGTTATGCTCACAAGGAGAAGCCCTTCTTCCAAAAAGTAGGCACGAACTGCAAGAAAAAACAATCCCTTTTATTATTCACAGACCTGAGTCAAAGTCCAAGGTAAACAAACACAGTTCACAGAAACTCGACCCTCAACACGAACGGTTGCCTTTGGCAACCAGCACCTCCTACACCTTCCCTTTTATTATTCATCCAAGGCGTGGCTCACTAATGCCTTCCCCTTTGCCTTTGGAGCCGCCCCATTGCATTCCTCTGTCCTACTCGCTTCTCTTGCTGGTACTTTTGTGCGTCCTGGATATTTCCCAGCTGTGCTTCATCACTGTCCAACTCAGGCTCCCAGCAAAGCTGTGTCTCAGCTTGAGCGCGAGTAGAGGGGCCAGGCTCCTCATCAGACTGTAAGTCTTGGAGCTCCTCAGAGCCTTCCTCTGACTCTGATGTCACTCCAGGCCCCTCCTCCTCCTCCTCCTCCTCATCTGATTCCTCAGACTCAGCTGCCGGATCCACAGGCTGGCGAGGAATCACAACAGCCCCTTGTTCAAGCAGGAGGACCTATACCAGCGGTAGACAACCTTGGCTCTTTTATGACTCATGGACTTCAACTCCCAGGATTCCTGAGCCAGCCATGCTGAGGGGAAAGGGAGAGGTTTCCAAGCTGAGGCATGCTGGCTCAGGAATTCTGGGAGTTGAAGTCCACGAGTCATAAAACAGGCAAGGTTGCCTACCCCTGACCTATACCATCTCAGACAGATTAATGTCAAGTCTCTTTTTAAAAACCTCCAGTGATGGAGCGCCCACGATTTCTGGTGGCAAGCTGTTCCACTGGTTGATTGTCCTCACTGTTAGCTCATTGGTGGGATTCAAATATGTGAACGACCAGTTGTCTGTGTGAATGCCGCTTCTGGAAATCCATTCTGGACCTGGGCAACAAAAAATTAGTTACTGGTTTTGCTGAAGTGGTGCGATCCAGCTGAATCCCACCCCTGCATTAGCTCCACAATCACATGATGTCAGTGACCAAATACAATTAATTTAATTCAATGCACTCTGCGCTGCTTGGATCTCAAATAATTCCTCTAGGGCTGGAATAAATCTATAAGTAGTCTTGTCTTTGACTTATATGACCACAGGTGAGCCCAAAATTTCTGCTGCTAAGAAAGGCAGTTGTTAAGTGAATTTTCCTCCATTTTATCACCTTTCTTGCCATTGTTGTTAAGTGAATCATCACAGTCGCTAAATTAGTCACCCAGTTGTTAAGTGAATCTGGCTTCCCCATCTGGCTTTGCTTGTCAGAAGTTTGCAAAAGGGGATCACACGATCCCGAGAGGCTGCGACTGTCATAAATATGAGTCAGCTGGCAAGTGTCTGAATTTTGATCAGGTGACCGTGGGGAGGCTACAAAAGTGGTTAAGTGTGAAAAACGGTCAACAGTCATTTTCCCCCAGGGCTGTTGTAATTTCAAATCGTCACTAAATGAATGGTCGTAAGTCGAGGACCACGTTGTACAGCTTAATGTTGCCAAGGTTGAGAAATACTGCACCAGCGTTTTGTCTCTGCCTTGGAAGTGAGATGGGACCATTACCTCCACAATCACGTGTTGCCAATGACCAAATAAAATTAATTGAATTATCACTGGGATGCTTGGATCTCAAATGATTCCTCTGTGGCTGGAATAAGCCCCTAAATCTACTCTCTTGATTTAGGCGTGTGATTGACCACGGTGTGTTTGAGAGTTGGGAAATACAAGAGGTCCTTGACTTACGACCACAATCGGGACCAACATTTCTATTGTTAAGCAATAGCACTTAGACTTATATACCGCTTCACGGTGCTTTACAGCCCTCTATAAGTGGTCTACAAAGTCAGTATATTGCCACCCTCTGCAACGATCTCGATCCTCATTTTACCAACCTTGGAAGAATGGAAGGCTGAGTCAACCTTGAGCTGTTTATAATCAAACTCCTGGCAGTTGGCAGAGTTGGCCTGCAGTACTGCATTCTAACCACTGCACCACCACAGCTCTTTGTAACCATTATTAAACAAATGGTTATAAGTCAAAGACTATCTGTACTTATCTCCATATACTTCACACATGTTATGTTTTTACCCTAGGCAGGAGAAACTAGAATAGAATAGAATGGAATGGAATGGAATGGAATAATAATAGAATAGAATAGGATAGGATAGGATAGGATAGGATAGGATAGGATAGGATAGGATAGGATAGGATAGGATAGGATAGGATAGGATAGAATAGAATAGAATAGAATAGAATAGAATAGAGCTGGAAGGGACCTTGGAGGTCTTCTAGTCCAGCCCCCTGCTCAAGCAGGAGAACCTGTACCATCTCAGACAGGTGACTGTCTAGCCTCTTCTTAAAAATCTCCAGTGATGGAGTGGCCACGATTTCCGGTGGCAAAGCTGTTCCACTGGTTAATTGTCCTCACTGTCAGGAAGTTTCTCCTTAATTCTAGGTTGCTTCTCTCTTTGATCAGTTTCCAACCATTGTTTCTTGTCCTCGACTTACGATGACAACAGCAATAGCCCTTAGACCAGGAGTCTTCCAACTTGGCCCTTTGATGACTTGTGGACTTCAACTCCCAGAATTCCTCAGCCAGCGGAACAACCTGCCTCCAGAAGCTGTGAATGCTCCAACATTGGAAGTTTTTAAGAAGAGACTGGACAGCCATTTGTCTGACATGGTCCCTTCCATCATCATCATCATCATCATCATCATCATCATCATCATCATCAGTATTTGTGGTCTTAAGTTGAGGACTACCTGTAGCCCGACCTTGTCTCATTCCTTCTGTACAAGGGCTGGTTTTGTTGCTATCATTTTTCGTCCCTTGTTTTGCCTTCCTGATTAGCAATGCATATGCCAGCCTCAAAAAACTACTGCAAAAAAGCAAAAACCCCAGTCTGGGTGTAAAAATCTCTGCATCCTTACATCAAGATTCATTTCATGCAGGGTTTGGCTGCTGTTCTTAGGTGGCTTTGTGTGGTGGGTCAGACGTTGGCAAAATAAAAAATAAAAAAACCACCCCAGATGCGGCCACCTGAATGATCGTTATATTAAGGTTTCCTCTTGGGTGTCGACTTTTACTAATGTGCGCTATTCTGCTCTGCAAAAAAAGAATATTGATAGAGGCTCTGCTCTCCTCCTCACTTTTGCTGGGGTTTTATTCTTGCATGTCAACAGGACTCTGGGCAAAATTCAAACCTGGGTCATCGTCGTCGTTGTTTAAAAAAGCTCAACATCCACTTGGGTGGGCTTTGCCTAAAAGGAAACATATTTATTTATTTTTATTTTATTTTATTATATTTGTATACCGCCCTTCTCCCGAAGGACTCAGGGCGCTGAACAGGGCATATATAAAAATACAGAATACAAAAATTAAAAAGAATTAAATAGTAGCCCAGCTAAAACAATCAATAATAATATAAAAATCCCCATTACGACCACAAGGGAGCCCAAAATTTAAAGCATTGAGACATTTCTTAAGTGAGTTTTGCCCCGTTTTACGACCTTGCCTCAGTTATCAAAGGAGTCCCTGCAGTTGTTAGCAGTACGGTTCTTAAGTGAATCTGGCTCCCCCCCCGCTAGTTTGCTTGTCAGAAGGTCACAAAAGGGGATCACGTGACCCCTCCCCCGGGACACGGCAACCATCGTAAATAGGAGTCGGTTGCCAAGCGTTTGAATTTTGATGGCATGATCATGGGGATGCCACAAAGGTCATAACTGTGAAAAGGGGGTATTCGTCACCTTTTGCAATCTCGTCGTAACTTTGAACGGTTATTAAATGAACTCTTGCATGTTGACAGCTACCTGCAATGTCAGTTAAGTGAGGACCCGCATCTGTTTTTACACAAGTTTGGTTAAGTCTTAGTGCCGATTAGGGGATTTTTGCGAGCTTATTGTGTCCAACTTTGGCCGCATTAAGACCTGTGGACTTCAACTCCCAGAATTCCCCAGCTGCTTGGCTGGGGAATTCTGGGAGCTGAAATACATAGGCCATAAAGTTGCCAAGATTAGACACCTTTGAGTTAGATCATGGGTAGGCAATCTTGGCTCTTTTATGACTCGTGGACTTCAACTCCCAGAATTCCTGAGCCAACATGGCTCAGCTTGGAAACCTCTCCCTTTCCCCTCAGCGTGGCTGGCTCAGGAATTCTGGGAGTTGAAGTATATGAGTTATAAAAGAGCCAAGGTTGCCTACCCCTGAGTTAGATTATGAACTTCAAGATCAAGATGGTGACCTAACTACATCTAGGAAACTCCACTCTTTTATATATGGCTGCCAGGCATCTACAAAAGGGGCAGGGCTTTGGTCATGTGGCTGCAGCCACCATCTTGCTTTTTTTGACCCCTCCCCTTTTGACACTCTTTATAGTTCAGTAGGTTGCAGGGCCTTGGAAAATGGGTTTAATCAGCAACGTCACTTGAGCAGATATCACCGTATTCTGCTAGAGAAGAAAATTGCATGGTGGAAGACCCTCCATTTCCATCATCCCCCAACTCCAGCTGTGAACTGGAAGGTTAAACAGATTTAGGAGAACAGGTGGGAATACCCAACATCCGTGCAAAAATTTGCATTGGGATGTCATTGATGTCATTCTGGAACATCTTGAGAATTTAAGCAGGGGCCTTCCAAATTGGGATGGCATTAAACAGCACTTTACCAGCAGTTCCTCAGGTCTTTGCAAAAGACAGACCCAGCAGGTGTCTGGCTCATCCCTGGAGAAAGATCAGTGTAACAGTAACAGAATAAGAGAGTTGCAAGGGACCTTGGAGGTCTTCTAGTCCAGGGGTCGGCAACCTAAAAAAGAAAAAGAGCCACTGGGAACCGGTTCCATCACAAATTAAAAAAAGAGGGAGCCGCGTGCGTGTGTCCATGCACGCGCATGCGCAAAAAGGTTTTTTGCGCATGCGCGGACGCACGCGGCTGCCATTTTTTAAAAAATGAGATGGAACCGGTTCCCGGTTGCCCGACGGCGACGGCCCGTCTGCAAAGCTGCCGCTTTCGGCAGCTTTGCAGACGGGCCGTGGCAGCTTCCTCAAAGAGCGGCGCCCCTGCCCATTCCAAGAGGTGCGCGCGCACCTCCGCGCGAATGGGCAGCGGTGCCGCTCTTTCAGGAAGCTGCCGCGGCCCGTCTGCGAAGCTGTCGCTTTCGGCAGCTTTGCAGACGGGCCGCGGCAGCTTCCTCAAAGAGCGGCGCCCCTGCCCATTCCGAGAGGTGCGCGCGCACCTCTCCGAACGACCGGAGGTGCGCGCGTACCTCCGCGCGAATGGGCAGCGGTGCCGCTCTTTCAGGAAGCTGCTGTGGCCCGTCTGCGAAGCTGTCGCTTTCGGCAGCTTCGCAGATGGGCCGTGGCAGCTTCCTCAAAAAGAGAGGCGCCCCTGCCCATTCCGAGAGGTGCGCGCGCACCTCTCCGAACGACCGGAGTTGCACGCGCACCTCCCCAAACCTTTGGGGAGGTGCGCGCGTACCTCCGTGCGAAGGGGCAGCGGCGCCGCTCTTTGAGGAAGCTGCCGAAAGCGGCAGCTTCCTCAAAGAGCGGCACCGCTGCCCGTTCGCGCGGAGGTACGCGCGCACCTCCCCAAAGGTTTGGGGAGGTGCGCGTGCACCTCCGCCCATTTGGAGAGGTGCGCGCGCACCACTGCCCGTTGGAAGAGGTGCGCGCGCACCGGGCGGCTGGGAGCCGCAAGAGACGGCTCAAAGGGACCTTGGAGGTCATCTAGTCCAACCCCCTGCTTAGGCAGGAAACCCTATACATTTCAGAAAAATGGCTGTCCACTCTCTTCTTAAAAACTTCCAGTGTTGGAGCATTCACCACTTCTGGAGGCAGGTCGTTCCACTGGTTAATCGTTCTGTCAGGAAACTTCTCCTTAGTTCTAGGTTGCTTCTCTCCTTGATTAGTTTCCATCCGTTGCTTCTTGTCCTGCTTTCAGGTGCTTTGGAGAATAGAATTAGAATTAGAATTAGAATTAGAATAGAATAGAATAATTAGATTTAGATTTAGATTTAGATTTAGATTTAGATTTAGATTTAGATGGGACCCCAGATGTCTTGTAGTCCAGCCCCCTGCTCAAGCAGGAGAATCTATTCCATCCCAGACAGGTGAATGTCCAGTCTCTTCTTGAAAATCTTTGTGGCAGCCCCTGAGCCTTCTTCTCCAATTGAGCGGTGGTCACTACCGTTATCCTTGACTAGAGAGGGTGACATCCACAGACTTAATAATTTATTTTATTTATTTATTTATTTATTGACTCCCTCTTCTTTGGGGCAGCCCCTGAGATACTGGAAGACTGCCATCATGTCACCCCTCGTCCTCCTTTTCACTAGACTAGACATATTCAATTCCTGCAACTGTTCTTCATATGTTTTAAGACTTCAGTCCCCTGATCATCTTTGTTGCTCTTCTCTGTACTCTTTTCTAGAGTCTCAACACCTTTTTTATAGTTTGGCGACCAAATATTCCAAGTATGACCTTACCAAGGCGTTATAAAAGTAGCAAGTCAGAGGTTTCTACACACCAGCGAGACCTCATGTCCTTTAATTCTGTCCCTTCTCATAATACAGGAAGATAGATGAAGCCATTTCTTGTCAACCCAACCCATTATCTGCCTGGCTCTGAATGATCTCAGAATGTTCCCAAGCTTTACCAGCAGACACCCTGTAATTTAGGACTCTATTTTAGATAAATACATTATCTATCTATTAGAAAGCTTCTCCTTAATTCCAGGTTGCTTCTCTCCTTGATTAGTATCCATCCATTTTTTTCTTGTCCTGTCCTCTGGTGGTTTGGGAAATGTTGACCCCCTCCTCTTTTTGGCAACCACTCAAATACTGGAATACTGCTATCATGTTGCCCGTCCACCCCAGTCTTTCCCCCCCTCTAGACTAGCCAAACCCAAATCCTGCAATCGTTTTTCATATGTTTCAATCTCCAGGCCTTTAATCATCTTAGTCGCTCTTCTTTGCTTTCCCCTCCCCCCCAAAGTCTCAACCTCTTTTTTGTCAGGTGGTGACCAAAACTGGATCCTGTGCTCCAGGTGCGGCCTTACTGAGGTCTTAACAAGGCCGTTGTGTTGAGGCTCCCCACAATCTTGCGTGGCATCTTCCATCTGCTGCCCTGTCAGTCTGCTTTTGAAGGCAACCCCACCCACAACCCCCTCCATTCTCTCCGTTCCCCCCAGACACCAACCAAATATCAAAATATCCATTATTTTCTCTCCTGATCTGGTGTTGCTGGATTGGCACAGCTGCTTTAGGTCGGTTTGGCTGTAGATTTGACAAATGGCTTTTGTGGGTAGCATCGATTTTCCGCCCCCACTGAAGGCTGTGAGAGATAAGGAAGGTGGGAATGAGGGCAGCGATCTGTTCCCCTCCCCAGAGAAACAGAAGCTTGTTAGAAACGGCTTAGTCATAGGTAAGGGAGAAGTTTTGGCAAAAGAGAGCGGGCTTTCTCTGGATCCCGCGGAGTGTGGAGCATCTAAGCTCAGGGACTGTGGTTTATAGAAGCACAGAGTTGGAAGGGTCCTTGGAGGTCTTCTAGTCCAATCCCCTTCCTCAAGCAAGCCATTCCAGACAAATGGCTGTCCCGGTCTCTTCTTAAAAAGCTCCAGTGTCGGAGCACCCACAACAACTTCTGGAGGCTGATTCATTGTTCAAACTGTCAGGAAATTTCCTACTTCAAGATTGGATCTCTTTGTTTAACAAGCGACCACTTCTTAACCTCTTCTCGTGAATAGGTTGTTCCCCTCTGTCTCTGTGGCAGCCCCTCAAATATTGGAAGACTGTTATCATATCGCCCTTGGTTAGACTAGACCAGGGGTAGGCAACCTTGGCTCTTTAATGACTCATGGACTTCAACTCCCAGAATTCCTGAGCCAGCCTGGCTCAGCTTAGAATCCTCTCCCTTTCCCCTCAGCATGGCTGGCTCAGGAATTCTGGGACTTGAAGTCCACAAGTCATAAAAGAGCCAAGGTTGCTTACCCCTGGACTAGACATAGCCAGTGCATCCTGTGGTTTAGCCTCCAGCCCCCTAATCATCTTTGTTGCCCTTCTCTGCGGTCTTTTGGGCGGGGGGGGGGGTTCTTAGCATCTTTTTTTTTTTGGTATCGTGTTAACCAGAGACCCTAGAAAGAGTGCAGAGAAGAGCAAGAAAGATGATCAGGGGACTGGAGGCTAAAACATATGAGGAATGGTTGCTGGAACTGGGTATGCCTAGTTTAATGAAGAGAAGGATGAGGGGGGACATGATAGCAGCGTTCCAGTATCTCAGGGGCTGCCCCAAAGAAGAGGGAGTCCAGCTGTTCTCCAAAGCCCCTGAAGGCAGGACAAGAAGCGACGGAAATTAATTGAGGAGAGAAGCAACCTAGAACTAAAACAGTCCCTGACAGTGCGAACAATTAATCAGTGGAACAACCTGCCTCCAGAAATCGTGGGTGCTCCATCACTGGAGGTTTTTAAGAAGAGACCGGGCAGGCATTTGTCTGAAATGGCATAATAGGGTCTCCTGTTTCAGGAGAGGGTTGGACTAGATGACCTCCATGGTCCCTTCCAACTCTGTTATTCTGTTCTGTTAAAATAATGTTTTAAAAGGCATTCGTTTTGGAGGATAAGCATAAGAAATCTGAATATTCTTTGACTTCTATGATCTGGTCTTTTCCAGCTGTTGCCTTGTTTGGGTTTCAAATCTCCACATAGATAAAAAATAATAATTAGAAAGACATAATTAAGGTGATCATAAGGTGATCCAGAACTATGTTCCTAAAATAAAATATGGTATTTGCCATTATAGGGCGTGTCTGGCTTCTACTAAGCCTGGGACCCAGCCAAGAGGATAATTTTACATAACTGGAGTAAAATGTATCCTCCTGGATGCAAGGAATGGATCCAAGATAATTAGAATACAATAGAATAGAACAGAATAGAAATTGGAATGATAATTAGAATAGAATAGAATAGAATAGAATAGAATAGAATAGAATAGAATAGAATAGAATAGAATAGAATAGAATAGAATAGAATAGAATTTGGAATGATAGAATAGAATAGAATAGAATAGAATAGAATAGAATAGAATAGAATAGAATAAGGAATGGAAGAATAGAATAGAATGGAAATGGAATGGAATGTAGAGTAGAGTAGAATAGAATAGAATAGAATAGAATAGAATAGAATAGAATAGAATAGAATAGAATAGAATAGAATAGAATAAGGAATAGGAATAGAATAGAATAGAATAGAATAGAATAGAATAGAATAGAATAGAATAGAATAGAATAGAATCTGGAAGGGACCTTGGAGGTCTTCTAGTTCAGCCCCCTGCTCAAGCAGGAGATCCTATATCATCTCAGACAGGTGAATGTCTAGTCTCTTCTTAAAAATTTCCAGTGATGGAGTGCCCACAATTTCTGGTGGCAAGCTGTTCCACTGGTTAATTCTCCTCACTGTCAGGAATTTTCTCCTTAATTCCAGGTTGCTTCTCTCTTTGATCAGTTTCCAACCATTGTTTCTCGTCCTTCCCTCTGGTGCTTTGGTGAACAACCTGGCCCCCTCTGTCTTGTGGCAGCCCCTGAGATACCGGAATAATGGTATAATGTCTCCCCTATTTCTTTTCTTTAGACTAGCTAGCCAAACCCAAGTCCCGCAGCTGTTCTTCGTATGCTTTAGTCTCCAGGCCTTGGATCATATTAGTTGCTCTTCTCTGAATTTTTCCCAAACTCTCAACATCTTTTTTGTGATATGGTGACCAAAATTGGCTGCAGTATTCTTACTAGGGTTTTTATAAAGCGGTACTAATAGTTCATGTGATCTTGATTCTATGCCTCTGTTTATACAACCCTGGATTGTATTAGTTTTTTTGATTGCTGCTGCACACTGCTGGCTCATAGTCAGATACGGGTTTCTATATTTATCTAGATTTAATGACAAGCTTGACTTAATTTTCCATTGCTATATATAGTCATTATATGGATCTCTTTCCTCTTTTAATTATCTTTCTTATTTCTTTCTTGTCATATCACCCTAATATATCTAGGCTTTCCTTCTTAACTGTTCAGCATAATCACTCTCTTTATCTTTACCTTTTCCCTGTTGGCACTTTTTTTTTTGCATTTTGCTATTTAATAACAACAACAACAACAACAACAAGAAGACGGTGTTTACACAAAAGACTAATTATTAGCCCATATGATGGCTTCATGAGATGATTCATACAACAGGCTAAGGCAGTGTTTGTCAACTTCAACAACTTAAAGATGGGTAGATTTCAATACCCAGAATTCTCCAGCCAGCATAGTTGGCTGAGGAATTCTGGGAATTGAAGTCCATACGTCTTAAAGATGTCAAAGTTGAGAAACTTTGGGTTACGGCAAGCAGGACAAATTTGACAAGCAGGAAGGATTCTTCTTAAACACTTCTATTGATCATTTTCCTTTCTTCCTTCCACCCTCCCTCCCATTTCCTTCCTTCCTCCCTCCCTCCCTTTTTCCTTCCTTCCTTCCTTCCTTCCTTCCTTCCTTCCTTCCTTCCTTCCTTCCTTCCTCCCTCCCTCCCTCCCTCCCTCCCTCCCTCCCTCCCTCCTTATTGTCACCAATGTTGTTTGTGTAGATCCTCAACAACTTGAAGATGTGTGAACTTCAACTCCCAGAATTCCCCAGCCAGCATTGGAATTCTGGGAATTGAAGTCCACATATCCTGAAGTTGCTGAAGCTGACAAACACTGGTCTAGGTCAGAGGTAGGCGACCTTGGTTCTTAATTAAGAACCTTCTACCAGCGGTCCCCAACCTTCGTGGCTTGGTGGCCTGTCTGGGATGGTGCTGGTAGAGGGGAATTGGGCCGCATGAGCAGCGGGCCAGCGCACATGCACGTGTGCAGCTCAACTCACACGAGTCATGGGCTAGCTTGCCTGCGTGTGCACAGACAGTTCAACTAGCTCAGCCTCTGCCTTATACCGTCTCGGACAAATGGTTGTCTAATCTTTTCCTAAAAACCTCCAGTGATGGAGCATCCACAACTCTGGCAAACAATAGTTGTTATCATCAGGAAATTCCTTCTTATTTCCAGGTTGTATCTGACAAGCTTCTATCCGTTGCTTCTTTTCTACCCTCGGCTGCTGTGGAGAATAAAAGGACTTGGGGCAGCCCTCAAGTGCAGCTGGTCCTCAACATGCCTCCCTAACGAAACCTGACAACCAGGGTCATAATTCATGACTGTTGGGAATTGGATTGGCCACATCACCAATCTGATTTTATGACCTTATTTGTGGCAACCGTTAAGTGAATCACTGCTGCTGTTAAGCAGATCTGTGGTCATTAAGGGAAAGGAATTAGAATAGGAATAGGAATAAAAGGGAAGGGAAGAGAATAGAATATAGTATATGGAATAGAATAGAATAGAATAGAATAGAATAGAATAGAATAGAATAGAATTAGAATAGAATAGAATAGAATAGAATAGAAGTAGAGTAGAGTAGAGTAGAACACAGAATAGAACACAGAATAGAAATAGAAATGAATAAAATAGAATAGAATACAGAATAGAATAGAATAGAAATAGAAATAGAACACAGAATAGAACACAGAATAGAAATAGAAATAGAAATAGAAATAGAAATAGAAATAGAAATAGAATAGAATAGAATAGAATAGAATAGAATAGAATAGAATAGAATAGAATAGAATAGAATAGAAGCTGGAAGGGACCTTGGAGGTCTTCTAGTCCAACCCCCTGCTCAGGCAGGAAGCACTATACCATTTCAGACAAATGGTTGTCCAGTCTCTTCTTAAAAACTTCCAGTTTTGGAGCAAAGTCCATAGGGAAGCAAGATTCACTTAACCGTGTTACTAACTTAACAATTGGAGTGATTCACCTGGTGGAGCAGTGGGCTAATGCCTCCTTAAGCAACACCAGCTGCCTGCAATTAGTGCAGGTTCGAGTCCCACCAGGCTCAAGGTTGACTCAGCCTTCCATCCTTCCGAGGTATGTAAAATGAGGACCCAGATTGTTGGGGGCAGTTAAGCTGACTTTGTAATAATGCCGCTTGGGGTGTGTGTGAAAGCCCTAATAAGCAGGCATATACATAAAATGAAGGCTACTGCTAAGCTTGTAAGCCGCCCTGAGTCTTCGGAGAAGGGCGGGATATAAATGGAATTTTTAAAAAAAAACCTGTGGCAAGAAAGGTCATAAAATGGGGCAAAACTCACTTAACACATTTCTTACTTCGCAATGTAAATTTTGGGCTCGCTTGCAGTCGTGAGTCAAGAACTATTTGTATTGGAAGAGTTTTACCATGACTCTGCTAAGCCTTTTCTTCGTTATACAGGGCATATCTAGTTTCCTCAGCCAATCATTGTATGTTTTAGCCTCCACACCCTTTATCATCTGTGTGGCCCTTTGCACAATTCCTAGGGCCTCTGCATCTTTTTTTTTGTATTATGGTGACCAGAACTGCATGCAGTATTCCAAGTATGGCCTCATCAGCATCGTGCAGAGTGGTAGGATCACAGTTCGGTGGTCCTCATTTTTCAGACATTCGCCCACCGAACTACATTCCCTCAGAAGTGCTTTGCAAAAAACAAAATCTACTGGGAAGACTTCCATGGGCACTAAATGGGAAAATGGGAATTCTGGGAACTGATGCTACAGTGAGAAACAACATGCAGTCCCTGGCTGTGGCTTCATATGTCACGGTGTTAAGAATGCAGAGATGGCAAAGATCTCGGCTTATTTGAAAGATCACTCGCAAGAACGTTATGTTATGGAGTGGAGAAAATGGATTGAGTATATCCAGAACAAATATGGGACTAAGAAGTTTCATTTAGCATTTGAATAAGTCTTCCTTTTTTTCTCCTCTTTTTTTTCTTTTTTCCTTTTTTTATATATCTTATATTAATAGTGTTTGTAATTACCCTATATGAGCTAGAGAAAGATGGATTTCAGAGTTTATGGTTGTTAGCATATGAATGTTTAGGATTGGTTTTTTTTTGTTCTTTATACCTTGTACTTAGCTCTGGGAAGTCGGGGGGGGGAGGGGGGGAGGGGTAGGGAGGGAGGGATAGGGGAGGGTTAGGGGGGATTGTTAAAGATAAAATGTATGATAAAACTTTTCAATAAAAAAAAAGAATGCAGTAGTGCAGGCAAACTCTGCCCACAGCCAGAAGTTTGATTTTGGAAAGCTCAGGGTTGCATCAGCCTTTCATCCTTCCAAGGTCAGTAAAATGAGGACCCAGATTGTTGGGGGGCAATATGCTGACTCTGTAAATCACTTAGAGAGGGCTGTAAAGCACTGGGGGGGAATATATAAGTTTAAGTACTATTGCTAAGTAGGAGAATGACCAGGCTGAGCCCGAAGGAGGAGTCAAATGTGTCATCAGTCATGAGTCCCTGGGCACCCACAAGAGCTCTAAATCCAGCCCACCTTGAATGCCTTCTTAGTTCCCGCGCATTTCCCTTGACCTTTAGTATGTCAGATTTTTGTAGAGAGCTTAAGCGGGCAATAAACCTTTATACTCATTTGAACTGCCTGAATCTCCTGATTTTCCCAGCACTTGACAGGCTATCAAGAAATAAGTTTTTAAAAAACCTGTGACCCGCCCCTGAAATTTTCTCTTCCCCTTGGAAAGAATTTTTTTTTAAAAAAAAATCAGTGCGCTTTTTCTCTGATGGAATCTATAACGAGGAAAAAAAAAGGAGATCATTTCTCTGCTCAGCAGTAGCTTAATTTGCAAATTAACAGACTATTCTATACAAATGGCAGGGTAAGAAACTCACTCTGATTTTTTTTTCTTTTATCTTCCAAGCGTTTGCAGTTGTCGGTCTCCTCCTGAACCAGCCGAAGGAAAAAAAGACTCAGAATGTGGCTTTTAGAGAAAATCCGAGGCTCGGTGGATAACAGCGGTTCTCGCGGCAATGACTCGGCAGATAAGCAGTCCAAAGGACCGTTGTACAGCAACGTCCTGACGCCGGATAAAATCCCGGATTTTTTCATTCCTCCCAAGCTGCCGACGGTGCCTCCTGAGGCAGAGGAAGGGAACACCAAGCCGAATCTGGGCACTTCGGCCTCCGAGCAGAATTTGTCTGCCCGCAAAACTCAGCGCAGCCCTCGTTTGCCCGTGAAGGCCGTTTCGGAGAGCAAAAACCTCCTAAAAGCCGCCAGCCGACACATCATCCAGATCGAGAGCGCGGATGAATGGATGTCTGAAGAAGACTACAGCACCAATGCAGACCCACAGTCCCAGACGGCCATGTCGCTGCCGTATGTCCCCAAAGCACAGACCTCGTACGGCTTCGCGACGCTGATGGAGAGTCCTCACACGCGCCGCAAGGAGTCCCTTTTCCACAGCGAGCACACCAGCCTGTGTCCATCCCAGTCGTCCTCGCCCAGTTCTCAACGTAGGTCCACCTCAGGAGGGGGCAAGACAAATGGGGAGAGCACCCACCTCAACCCCTCGGACATCAGTATGTCGCTCATGAATCCCTACCGTTACTTCAGTGGAGGGGAAAGCGATACCTGCTCCTCGGCGGAGTCCTCTCCCTTCGGTTCCCCACTGCTGTCCAGGTCGGTGTCCCTTCTGAAGATCTTCAGCCAGGAGAGTCAATCCAAGGTCATCAAACTCAAACACTCGGTGGCTCGCAACAGCTCCCTGTCCACCGACGATAGCTCGGCGGACACCAGCCCCAGCTCCCAGCGCCGCATGCGCTGCGCGACACCTCCGACTGGGGGAGCCACTGGCGGGGCACAATCCCAGCCCCTCACCCCCGCAGACCCCCAAGAGAGATTTCACAAGGAACACGTGCTCAGTTTTATCAAAGGAGGCAGCATCCGCTTGGTGGCCCAGTACAATCCGTCGAACGCCCGGCTGAGGGTGCGAGTTGTGGCCGCCGAAGACCTCTACGACAAGCACTGTGACATCAGGAGCATCAACTGTTGTGTGTCTCTCTATTTAAACCCCGGCAAGCTGCAGAAACAGCGGAGCACCATCATCAAGAATAGCCGCAACCCCATCTTCAACGAAGATTTCTTTTTCGACGGGCTAGGCATCAGCAACGTGAGGAAAATGTCGCTCAAGGTCAAAGTGGTCAACAAAGGCAGCAGTCTCAAACGGGACACTCTGATGGGCGAGAAGGAGCTGCCCCTCACTTCTTTGCTCCCCTTTTTATAAAGTCTCCCCTGTCCCCGCTCTCTGTGCCTGCCGCTAACCCCAGCGGGCTTCTTTCCCGCTCTGCAAACCGGGAAGGGTTGGAGAAGCTGCTCACGCAGGTTCCTCCAAGGCCGGCCAGCATTTCCTTAAAATGGGTGTTGCATGTTTGAGGTCCATGAATGGGGCACCCCAGCATTTTCGCACGAAACCTCAGCAGCTAGCAGCGTGACCCTGTTTTCTTAGAAGGTCAGGATATTCTTCATCCCTTGGGTCAAGAGGCGCGTCATTCGGTCACTGCGAGCTGATCTTCTTTCCCTGTTGCCATGTTGGAGGTAGCGTGGAAGAGGATCTGGGGATTTGAAGGGAACCAGGAAGGTTCCTTCAGATGGGTTTCCCTCAGGGTAGGAGGTGGGTGCATGAATAACCCAGGCTTCCTCCCTGTTTTTAAGCCTCTTCCTCACAAATGCATGCCGAGAATCTGAGGACGTATCCCTTTAAGATGCATGCTGGCTGCGTTTGATTATGTCGCCTGGTTCAGCAACTGCCAGTCTGCTGGAAGATAACCTCACCAGCCCACTTGGCTTCTGTGGAAGGGAGGGAGGGAGGGATGTGATCACCAGTTTCACTCACCCAGGAAACTTCTCCACTTCCCAAATGGGTGCAAATTCCAGCTTTTGACTTGGGAGCTCTTGTCAACGTGTGCTTTCTGAAGGAGAAGCGGGCAGGAGAATGAGTTGGACCCAGAGGAGATTCTGAAGCCCAGCGGATGATCCAGCAATTGTCCCCCAAATGGCTGTTTTGCAAGATTTGGGGGATTGGACAGAGGGGTCCCAGCCTGCCTGCTCTGCTTGACTTCAGAGGAAATCGCAGGAAAATCAGAGTGATGCCCGATAAGACTTTCAACCCGGGGTCGAAAAAAAACAAACATGGACCTATGGACGTCTGGAGAGTAGATCAAAATGAAGGAAGACACACAGAGAGATGACAAAGGAAAGAGGAAGATATGGAGTGGGCCGTGATTATTTTTTAATATTTTGATATCCTGGCTTGAGAGACAATCCTCAATAATAATGAATAATGATAATTTTAAAAAGTGGGCTGGGTGATACTCACGGAATTGCCTTATCCTGCACTGTTCTGCTTTGAGTCTCTGGAGACTCAGATCATTCCCAGCCTTAAGAGTTCGGAGTCTTTCAATCTGTACTTCAGATGGCTTGAACCCATCTGAAGATAAAACTCAGATGGATGGGTTTGAGGAAACAAGAGAGTCTTTATTGGGACACCCAACCTTCCATTCAAACAAAGGGGAAAAAGAAATCAGTGTTAGCCTCCAGAGCAGTATTTTTCAAACTTGACAGCTTGAAGATGGGTGGGATTCAACTCCCAGAATTCCCCAGCCAGCATGCTTTAAAGTGGCTGGACCTCAACTCCCAGAATTCCCCAGCCAGCATGCTTTAAGGTGGCTGCAACTCCCAGAATTCCCCAGCCAGCATGCTTTAAGGTGGCTGGACTTCAGCTCCCAGAATTCCCTAGCCAGCCATGAAGGCTGAGGAATTCTGGGAGTTGAAGTCCACAATCTTAAATTTGCCAAGTTTGGAAAAACACTGCTCTGCAGGGTGTTATTCGGGGACATTCAGGTTGAAACTTGGAAATGCTGAAGATTGAACTCAAGGCCTTCTACAAGTCAAGGACACAAGTTGTGGTTCCTTTTTAATATTAACTTCTTTTTTGGCTGAATTTTCCTAAGGAGCAAAAACCATCTCTTGTGCCAAGAATCAGTTCCCTTCATTGTAAACAGCCATCTCTCCTAAGTGTGTAGGTAAGCACTGTTCTTGCCAAACCTTAGGACCACAATCAAAGAACCATTGAACAAACAGCTTGGCAAACCTTAGTTTGCAATCCTTAAACCAGGGGTGGGGAACCTTGGCTCTTTTATGACTTGTGGACTTCAACTCCCAGAATTCCTGAGCTGGCTAGCTCAGGAATTCTGGGAGGTGAAGTCCACAAGTCATAAGAGCCAAGGTTCCCCACCCCTGCACCTAAACGAATATCTACATAAGAATTTAAAGTGAAGATCCATTGGGATCTGTAGTCTGAAATACAGCTTGTCCTCAATTAACAACCACTCATTCAGTGACAGTTTGAAGTTACAATGACATTGTAAAAGTGGTCCTTGAGGTTCTGACTATCCCAGCATCCTGTGCTCACATGATTGTAATTTGGGCATTTGGTAACTGGCTCACACTTATGACAGGCAGCCTTCTGCAGTCATGTGACCTTTATTGTGACATTCCCTGCTGGCTTCCCAAGTAAAGTCAGTGGGAAAGCCAGCAGGGAAGTCACACTCTGGTAAGTCACTCACACTCCAGAGGCTTTTTGCACTGAGGGGCCCAGCCAGTGGTGGGATTCAAATCCCTGAACAACTAGTTCTTTGCGTGGATGCAGGCCTGGGCCCCCAAGGCCTAGAACAGACTTCCGGAAGTAGCATGCCTGCACTTCTGGCAGACCGTTCTTGGCCTGGGAGGCCTCCTCCAGGCCTCTGAGGCCTAGAACAGACTTCCGGAAGTGGCATCCCTGCACTTCCGGCGGGCCGTTCTTGGCCTGGGAGGCCTCCTCCAGGGGTGCATTCAGCCGGTTCTCTGAACTCAACAAAATCGAACTGGTGCAAACTGACTGGATCCCATCAATGGGTCCAGCTTTGGTGCCCGCAGCACTCCTGTTGGCTACCTGTGCACCCTGGCACACCTGGAAGCAGCCACCTCTGGCCCTGCCATGTTTACACGCATGCACCCTCATGCACCAGGCTATAACCACCCCCTGGTTCTGTACTTGTGCCAACCACTTGCGCATCCTTGCACATCCTTCCCCACTCAGCAACAGCTACCTAGCTGCCTGCAAATGGGCTTACAAATCACTGGGAACTTGCGACTCTCTGCAGGCTTCCCCATTGACTTTGCAGGTTGCAAGCCGGCAGGAAGTTACAAGGTCCTCACCTAACAATCCACTATCCTTGCTTAATTTACAGTAACGGGGACTGCTGGAATTGCTGTTGCGAAGCAATGCAGTCACATGATGTTGCACTTTAGGATAGCATTGCTTAGTGATGGAAATTCTGGCCCCATTGCGGTCATAATCTAAGGACCGTATGCACTGAGTCTACATCATGGTGGATACCCATTTTTTTAAGGCAGGATTTTTGAATGCTGGAAAGTTCCTATATCTCCTTATTAATGACCATGGTCTTCCAATTTTTAATCCAGTTCTCAGATTTGCTCCTTGTGTAAATACAGGTAGTCCTCGACTTACAACCACAGCTGAGCCCAAAATTTATGCTGCTAAGTAAGGCAGTTGTTAAGTGAGTTAATGGTCTTTCTTGCCACTGTTGTTAAATGAATCATTGCAGTTGTTCAGTTAATAACATGGTTGTTAAGTGAATCTGGCTTCCCCACGGACTTTGCTTGTTGGAAGGCTGCAAAAGGGGATCATGTGACCCCAGGATGCTGCAACCATCATAAATACGAGTCAGTTGCCAAGCGTCTGAATTTTGATCACCTGGCTACGGGGATGGGATGGGATGCAACGAGCAAAGCACAGTAGCATTGTAGGCTTCACCACAAGGTGGAAAAGCAGTATATTTCTGTATGTGCAGAGATTACATAGGTATGATTGGCAGAAGTACATATGCTTTCCCAAGCTCAGAAGTCCTAAAGATATACACAGTGAGTCCTTGGCTTACAACCATTCATTTAGTGATGGTTCAAAATTAGAACAGCAGTGGAAAAGAAATGACGACTGTTTTTCACACGAGCTTTGCAACGTCCCTACGATCCCATGATCAAAATTCAGGCACATGGGAACTGGCCCCTATTTATGACAGTCACAGTGTCCCATAGGTGTGTGTGTCACGTGATCCCCTTTTGCTACCTTCTGACAAGCAAAGCTGGTGGAATCCCGATTCACATAACCGAGTGACTGACTAACCCACACTGTGGTGATTCCCTTAACAGCCGTGACAGCAAAGGTGGTAAAATGGGTCAAAAAAACCCTCCATAACTCTCACTTAGCAACATACATCTTGGGCTCAATTGTGGTCGTAAGTCGAGGACTACCTTTATATAAAACCCATTTTGAGTAGTTCTGTAAGAGGTAGAGCAATCTCGGCAAAAGAGGGAATAAATTGACGGTTGTTGTTGTTAGTTGCGAAGTCGTGTCCGACCCATTGCGACCCTATGGACAACGTTCCTCCAGGCCTTCCTGTCCTCTACCATCTTCTGGAGTCCATTTAAGCTCACACCTCCTGCTTCAGTGACTCCATCCAGCCACCTCATTCTCTGTCGTCCCCTTCTATTGCCCTCAATCTTTCCCAAAATTAGGCTCTTCTCCAGTGAGTCCTTCCTTCTCATTAGGTGGCCAAAGTATTTGAGTTTTAGCTTCAGGATCTGGCCTTCTAAAGAGCAGTCAGGGTTGATCTCCTCTAGGACTGACCGGTTTGATTGCCTTGCAGTCCAAGGGACTCACAGGCGTCTTCTCCAGCACCAGAGTTCAAAGCCCTCAATTCTTTGGCGCTCAGCCTTTCTTATGGTCCAGCTTTCACCGCCATACATTGCAACTGGGAAGACCATAGCCTTGACTATACGCACTTTTGTTGGCAGGGTGACGTCTCTGCTTTTAAGTGTGCTGTCTAGATTTGCCATGGCTTTCCTCCCCAGGAGCAAGCGTCTTTTAATTTCTTGGCTACAGTCCCCATCTGCGGTGATCTTGGAGCCCAAAAAAATAAAATCTGTCACTACCTCCATTTCTTCCCCATCTATTTGCCAGGAATTGAGAGGGCCAGATGCCATGATCTTGGTTTTCTTAATTTAAGTTTCAACCCAAGTTTTGCACTTTGCTTCTTTACCCGCAACAAGAGGCTCTTTAGTTCTTGTTCACTTTCTGCCATTAGAGTGGTATCATCTGCATATGTTAGGTTGTTGATGTTTCTTCCAGCAATCTTAATTCCAACTTTTGATTCATCTAGCCCTGCCTTTCTCATGATGTGCTCTGCATATAAGTTAAATAGGCAGGGCGACAGTATACAGCCTTGCCGGACTCCTTTCCCAATTTTAAACCAATCAGTGATTCCGTGTCCAGTTCTCACTGTTGCTTCTTGGCCTGCATATAGGTTTCTCAAGAGACAAATAAGATGGTCTGGTATGCCCATCTCTTTAAGGACTTGCCACAGTTTGTTATGATCCACACAATCAAAGGCTTTAGCATAGTCAATGAAGCAGAAGTAGATGTTTTTCTGGAACTCTCTAGCTTTCTCCATGATCCAGCGTATGTTGGCAATTTGATCTCTATTTCCTCTGCCTCTTCGAAATCCTGCCTGTACTTCTGGTAGTTCTCGATCCACATACTGCTGGAGTCTAGCTTGTAGGATTTTAAGCATAACTTTACTAGCGTGAGAAATGAGTGCAATGGTGCGATAGTTTGAACATTCTTTGGCACTGCCTTTCTTTGGAATTGGAATGTAAACTGATCTTTTCCAATCCTGTGGCCACTGTTGAGTTTTACAGATTTGCTGGCAAATTGAGTGTAGCACTTTTACTGCATCGTCTTTTAAGATTTTGAATAGCTCAGCTGGAATACTGTCACCTCCACTAGCTTTGTTGTTGCTCAGCTTTTCTAAGGCCCACTTCACTTCACATTCTAGGATGTCTGGTTCGAGGTCAGTGACCACCTCATTGTGATTATTAGGGAAGTTAAGCTCATTCTTGTATAGTTCTTCTGTGTAATTTTGCCACCTCTTCTTAATCTCTTCTGCCTCTGTTAGGTCCCTGCCATTTTGGTCCTTTATCATGCCCATTTTTTGCATGAAATGTTCCTTTCATCTCTCCAATTTTCTTGAAAAGATCTCTGATCCTCCCTATTCTATTGTTTTCTTCTATTTCTTTGCACTGTTCATTTAAGAAGGCATTCTTATCTCTTCTAGCTATTCTCTGGAATTCTGCATTCAATTGGGCGTATCTTTCTTTTTCTCCCCTGCCTTTCGCTTCCCTCCTTTCCTCAGCTATTTGCAAAGCTTCCTCAGACAGCCATTTTGCTTTCTTGCATTTCTTTTTCTTTGGGATGGTTTTGGTTGCTACCTGTTGTACAATGTTGTGAACCTCTGTCCATAGTTCTTCAGGCACTCTGTCTATCAGATCTAATTCCTTAAATCTATTTGTCACCTCTACTGTATATTCAACAGGGATATGATTTAATTCATACCTGAGTGGCCTAGTGCTTTTCCCTACTTTCTTCAGTTTAAGCCTAAACTTTGCAATGAGAAGCTCATGGCCTGAGCCACAGTCAGCTCCTGGTCTTGTTTTTACTCACTGTATAGAGCTTCTCCATCTTTGGCTGCAGAGCATATAGTCAATCTGATTTCTGTGTTGACCGT
Source organism: Vipera ursinii (assembly GCF_947247035.1). Taxonomy (NCBI): domain Eukaryota; kingdom Metazoa; phylum Chordata; class Lepidosauria; order Squamata; family Viperidae; genus Vipera; species Vipera ursinii. The sequence continues at coordinate 10,168,540 of NC_139512.1, forward strand.
CTGGTGACGTCCATGTGTAGGGACGTCTCTTGGGTTGTTGGAAAAGAGTGTTTACTATGACCATCGTATTCTCTTGACAAAATTCTATCAACCTGTGCCCTGCTTCATTTTGTACTCCAAGGCCAAGCTTGCCTGTTATTCCGGTTATCTTTTGGCTTCCTACTTTGGCATTCCAATCCCCCATGATGATAAGGACATCATTTTTGGTGTTAGTTCTATAAGGTGCTGTAGGGCTTCAAAGAACCGGTCAATTTCATCCTCTTCAGCACTGGTGGTTGGGGCATAGACTTGGACTATTGTGATATTGAATGGTTTGCCTTGGATTCGAACTGAGATCATTCTGTCATTTTGAGGATTGTATCCCAGTATTGCTTTTCCTACTCTTTTATTGACTATGAAGGCTACTCCGTTTCTTCTGAGGGATTCTTGCCTGCAGTAGTATACCTGATGGTCATCTGAATTAAATTCACCCATTCCTGTCCATTTTAGTTCGCTGATACCTAAGATGTCAATGTTCAGTCTTGTCATCTCTTTTTTGACCACATCCAGCTTTCCTTGATTCATGGATCTTACTTTCCAGGTTCCTATGGAGAAAAAATCTTTATAGCATCGGACTTTCCTTTCACCACCAGACACATCCACAGCTGAGCGTCCTTTCAGCTTTGGCCCAGTTGCTTCATTCTTTCTGGCGCTACTAGTACTAGCCCTCTGCTCTTCCCCAGTAGCATATTGGACGCCTTCCGACCTGAGGGGCTCATCTTCCAGCGTCATATCGTTTTGCCTTTTGGTACTGTCCATAGGGTTTTCATGGCAAAGATACTGGAGTGGGTTGCCATTTCCTTCTCCAGTGGATCACGTTTTGTCAGAACTCTCTGCTATGACCTTCCCGTCTTGGGTGACCCTGCACGGCATAGCTCATAGCTTCATTGAATTACGCAAGCCCCTTTGTCACGACAAGGCAGTAATCTGTGGCATCCAATTTTTCTTGGGCATTATGTACAGATAGTCCTCAACCTACTGCCTTTTGTTTAGTGACAGCTCAAAGGCGCCAAGAAAAGTAACCTGTGACCTTTGCAAGCATCTCTGGGGTCATGAGATCAACATTCAGACATTTGGCAACTGATTCATATTTATGACGGTTACAGCGTCCCAGGGTCACGTGATCCCCTTTTGCAACCTTCTGACAAGCAAAGCCAATGGGGGAAGCCAGATTCGCTTAACAACTGGGTAACTAACTTAACTGTTGCAGTGATTCACTTCTTAGCAGCCATGGCAAGGAAGGTTGTAAAATGAGGCTGAACTAACAATGGTTTTGCTTAGCAATTGTCATAACTTACTATCTGCACTAGTTATCTTCTTCTCCCTCCCAACATAAGCCCATTTCTACAACCTTTAGTATCTTTGGGTCCGAAGAGGCCAGAAAGGGAAGGGTTTTTTTGACCTGGAGATTGAAATTTTTTTCTCTCCGCCTCGAACCTCAAAACCAGACAAAATCTAAGTTAATCCTCTTTCCTTCCTCCCTTCCCTCCTTTTAATCTTGTTAACAGAGTTCCAAGCCTAGTTTTGCCTTGCTTTTTAAATGTCGTTTTGCATTCGCTCAGACTCCTGGATGATAAATTTGTATGGATGCCAGGACAGACCTTTTTAACCCGAAAACTGTATTTATTTGCTTGTTTTGTTTACAATATCTATCCAAATAAGTATCGGTCAATTATTTATCTATCAATTTCTATTTTCTGCATGATTTTAGTTGGAGACTAAAGTACCAGCTGATGCATTTTTTGTACCGTTGCTCTGTCAGCAAAGGCAGTCTTCTCATTGATCGAGGTGTCTCTATATCTAATTTATCTATATAGATACGACTTATTGCTGTATTTTGATCCTGTGTAATCTGGATGCCAACAAACAGTTTTGGAATCAAGTTTCTTGCTATATGAAGCTGTTTCTCCTTTTCCCCCCCTCTGTTTTTCTTGTTGGGGTGTGTGTGTGCGTGTGTGCGTGTGTGCGTGCATGCACTCCATGCTATAACATGATGACACTGAACATTGTAGGATCCAATTTGGCTAGATCACCGGGACATGGACTCATGCTGGAGCCCATCCTTAGGAAACCTCTCTCTGGCAGAGTCTGTGCTTTTCTGTGTGTGGTACTTATATGGTGCCTGTTGTGTGTGGCTTTTTACATGTTGATTGGGGTATGTTGATGGCTGTCAAATCAGTGGCAGTTGCTTGATTCGCCTTCTAACGACTTGATAAGCTGGTGTTAAATTGGCATTTCTTTTGATTGGCAAGGGATCCGTTTCTCAGACTTCAATCATTTCCCTGGCTGTTTTTGTACCTGCTCGTCCAACAATCTTAGTAGCTGCAAAATTGAACGTATGTCCTTATTCATTGCAATGTGAGGCTACCAATGGGTTTAGGTCTCCTTGTCAGATAATTTACCACCAGCTTATCAGGTACCTAAAAAGCGAGGGCTGGGCACCACAAGGAAAATATAGTGTCAGAGCATGCACAATCTTATTGCACTGAGATAACCCAGGAGTAAACACAGTAAACAGTGGTTTGTATTAAATGGTGGTTTATCTTACACCATCTACAATATCATACACCAGGAACAATATACATACCTGTGCTAATACAGCAGGATCCAACAAACCACAATTACAACAGGTAATAGAAGAGAGAGAACACATCAGTGGAACCTTCCCTTTTATACAAAGGCTCTTAAAGAGACACAGACCCAGCTTGCTCTTAAAAGAGACACAGAGCCTGCTGAGTCATTCCCATCATTACATCTTACATTACACAAGCTGGTTAGCTTTTAAGTCATTACCTTGACAAATAGCCAGTGACTTAAAAGCCACCCATCAACACACCCCAATCAACATCTAAAAAGGCACATGCAACAGGCACCATATAAATACCACACACAGAACAGCACAGACTCTGCCAGAGAGAGGTTTCCTAAGGATGGGCTTCCAGCTCGGAAGACAAAACCTCTAGTGACTGATCCAGATCGGATCCTACAACATTATCCTGGGACACGTACATCCGCCTTCATTCACATCGAACGTTGTTCAAAGTAACTTGAACAAAGGGCCTTATCCAACAAAATGAAATGTAATGTGGAGAAAAGCAAGGTTTTGCACTTAGGCAGGAAAAAAACCAAAGGTCCAAGTACAGATTAGGTGAAACCTGGCTGAGAAACAGTGGAGCCCTAGTGGTCGATCACTTAAACGTGAGCCAGCTGTGTGCGACAGCAGCCAAAAAAGTGAATACAATCCTTGGTTGTATAAACAGAGGCATAGAATCAAAATCACACGAAGTATTAGTACCGCTTTATAAAGCCTTAGTAAGGCCACACCTGGAATACTGCATCCAGTTTTGGTCACCACATTACAGAAAAGATGTTGAGACTTTGGGAAAAGTGCAGAGAAGAGCAACTAAGATGATCAAAGGCCTGGAGACAAAAACGTATGAAGAATGATGGCAGGATTTGGGTATGGCTTGTCTAGAGAAAAGGACTAGGGGTGACATGATAGCCCTGTGGCGGCGAACCTAGGGCACGTGTGCCACAGGTGGCACGCAGAGCCCTCTCTGTGGGCACACGCGCCATCACCTCAGTCCCAGGACTTCAGCCTGGTTTTATAAAACCTTTTCGCTTTAGGCCTCCACCGCTGTGTGCAAAAAAAAAAAGTTCAATCAATCAATTTTAACTTCTCACGGGGAAAAAAAAGATCTCGCAAAGTTGGAATTGATTGATTGAACTTTTTAGTCCCACCCAGTCTGCCGTTACCACCGCACCCACACCCACCCAATGGGCCATGCCCACCCGGCACCTGACGATACATAAATGGGTTTTGGGTTGCAGTTTGGGCACTCGGTCTCTAAAAGGTTCACCATCACTGCCGTATTCCAGTATTTGAAGGGCTGCAACTAAGAAGAGGGGGGTCATTTTCCAAAGCACTTGAAGGCAGAACAAGAAGCAACAGAGGGAAACTAATCAAAGAGAGACGCAACCTGGAATTAAGGAGAAACTTCCTAACAGTCAGAACAATTAACCAGTGGAACAGCTTTGCCTTCAGATGTTGTGAGTGCACCCTCACTGGAGGTTTTTAAGAAGAGACTGGACAATCACCTGTCTGAAATGGTATAGGGTCTCCTGCTTGAGCAGGGGTTGGACTAGAAGACCTCCAAGGTCCCTTCCAACTCTATTCTGATTGATGATTGATATTTTTATGAAAGGGAATGAACACATATGCACCTGCAGAAAGACTCTCTTTTAAACAAAAAGTCACTCAGGGCATGGAATTTTTCCCCCCAGCTTATTTGCACAACACAGCAGTGCAAAACAAATGGTGATGGATGTCTGTTGATTGATTGATTTGTTTATATTTTATTTGGGCTTCAGTGAGGGATGGGCTGGTGAGAATGTGACTCCCAGTTAAAGCCACTTGCTTTGTTTCTCTCCTTTCCACACAATCCCAATGCACAAACACAAAAGACACACATCTTGTCTGCTTAGCTATGTCGGTGCAGGATAAATACATGACAGATTGACAGATCTGCGGCTGTGAGAGGCACAAAACAAAAAGAAGAGAAGTCGGCTTCAAAGAATGCAAAACTTTCAAAAAAAATTGCAAGATGGATAGTGTCGGGCAAGGATGACCAACGGTGAGACCTGCGGACTTCAACTCCCAGAATTCCCCAGCCAGCATGGCTGGCTGGGGAATTCTGGGAGTTGAAGTCCACAAGTCTTAAAGTTGCCAAGATGGGCACCCCTGGTATAAAGGGATTAACAGATATTTGCTACTCTGCAGAATTCTTTTCTGAGCTGGGGTGACTTCACAAAATATTCATAAATATTCCAACTGCTTTATTAGTTGCAGATGAGTCCCAGGAAAAGAGAGAGAGAGAGAGAGAACAATCTCGTTCCAAGGAAAACAGGGAGACAGTTTTCTGAATGAACCAAGGGCGGGGGGAATTACGGAGGAATACAGGTAGTCCTTGACTTATGACCGTAATGGAATCTGCCCATCACAGTCATACGTTGTAACGGTCATAAATTCGATCACCCACATGACTGACCCAATTTTATAACTTTTTCTTGCAGAGGTCATTAAGCCAACACAGGTTGTTGAGCAAATTGATGATTTGCTAAGGCAGGGATCTTCAAACCTGGCCTTTTTATGACTTGTGGACTTCAACTCCCAGAATTCCTCAGCCAGTGTGCCTGGCTGAGGAATTCTGGGAGTTGAAGTCCACAAGTCATAAAAGGGCCAAGTTTGAAGACCCCTGTGCTAAGGGCTGGCTTTGCCAGAAGCTGGAAGTAAATGTAGGTAGCCCTGGATTTACAATGATTTGTTTAGTGACCTTTCAAGGATATAATAGCACTGAAAAAAGTGATTTATGTCTGATTTTCACGCAACCGTTGCATCATCCCCGTGTGGACATGATCCAAAATTCAGACGCTTGGCAACTGGTTTGTATTTATGACCGTTTGCAGTGTCCCGGGTCAAGAGATCTCCTTTTGCAACCTTCTGACAAGCAAAGTTAATGGGGGAAGCCAGATTCACTTAACAACCTTGTTACTAACAACTGCAGTGATTCACTTAACAACTGTGGCAAGAAAGGTCAGCAGTGCGCAGCAACAACCAAAAAAAAACTAATACAAAAAAACTAATACAAACTAATAAACAGAGGCATAGAATCAAGATCACACGAGGCATTAGTACCGCTTTATAAAGCCCTAGTGAGACCACACCTGGAATACTGGAGCCAATTTTGGTCACCGTATCACAAAAAAGATGTTGAGAGTTTGGAAAAAGTTCAGAGAACAGCAACTAAGATGATCCAAGGCCTGGAGGCTAAAACATACAAAGAACGGCTGTGGGACTTGGGTTTGGCTGGTCTAAAGAAAAGAAGAAATAGAAGAGACATGATAATTTTATTCCAGTATCTGAGGGGCTGCCACAAGGCAGAAGGGACCAGGTTGTTCATCAGAGCACCAGAGGGCAGGACGAGAAACAATGGTTGGAAACTGATCAAAGAGAGAAGCAACCTGGAATTAAGGAGAAACTTCCTGACAGTGAGGACAATCAACCAGTGGAACAGCTTGCCACCAGAAATCGTGGGTGCTTCATCCCTGGGAATTTTTAAGAAGAGACTGAACAGTCACTTGTCTGAGATGGTATAGGTTCTCCTGCTTGAACAGGGGGCTGGACTAGAAGACCTCCAAGGTCCCTTCCAGCTCTCTTCTCTTCTCTTCTCTTCTCTTCTCTTCTCTTCTCTTCTCTTCTCTTCTCTTCTCTTCTCTTCTCTTCTCTTCTCTTCTCTTCTATTCTATTCTATTCTATTCTATTCTGTTCTATTCTGTTCTAAAATGTGGCAAAACTCACTTAACAACTGTCTGGTTTCCTAATAGAAATTTTGGGCTCAATTATGACAGTTGCAGGGGACTTCCAACCAACAAAATCGATGGGGGAAGCCGGATTTGGTTAATCGTTTAGCGACCGTGGCAAAAAGATCACAAAATAGAGATGGCTCACTGAGCAACTGCTTAGCGACAGAAGTTCTGGTCCCAATTTTGGTTGTAAATTGAGGATTACCTGTAATAGGAAATATGACATTTGATTAACCTTTAATTAATAACAGTAGCAGCTAGACTTATATACCACTTCACAGTGCATTTACAGCTCTCTCTAAGCTGCTTACAGAGTCAGCATGTTGCCCCCAACAATCTGGGTCCTTACCTTCATTAAATTAATTAAATTTAGAGCCTTGGTGGAGCAGTGGGCTAATGCCTCCTTAAGTAACACCAGCTGCCTGCAATTAGTGCAGGTTCGCATCCCACCAGGCTCAAGGTTGACTCAGCCTTCCATCCTCCCGAGGTAGGTAAAATGAGGACCCAGATTGTTGGGGGCAATTAAGCTGACTTTGTAATAATGCCGCTTGGGAGGGGTGTGAAAGCCCTAATAAGCAGGCATATACATAGAATGAAGGCTACTGCTAAGCTTGTAAGCCGCCCTGAGTCTTCGGAGAAGGGCGGGATATAAATGGAATTAAAATAAATAAATAAATAAAAATTAATTTACTACCTTATGTTCCCTTTGTGAGCAATGTGGCTCAAAATTTTTAGAGGTGACACACAGATGGAGCAGAGGGATTGGAAAAAGATCCAGTAGTTCTGATTCTGATTAACCTCCCAGCCAAAGCTGCTCTTCACTCCAAACTATGAGAACATTGCCTGAAGATCACAGGGGATGAATCATGTCTCCTGGAGTCGCAAAGGTCTTTTGAAGGAGACGGCTTGAAAACCAAACGAACAAAGGCCCGTGGATTGTTTAACATTCATGCGAAAGGCGATCTGGGTGCCCAACAGGCATGACAAAGCGGGTAGAAATCTCACTTCTTTTGTGACGATTTGATCAACAGGGGAAACGGGACACAAACAAAGCATTGGTGAACTTGCCTGGTCTCCCCCCTGCAGTGGCCAGAATATTCATATCATGTGCTTCAAGTTTGACTGAAAAATGGACAGTTTGGCAGTCTGATTTATTTGTGCATGTTCCCCCCCCCCAGAGGGAATAATGGATTTCTAGCATATTCTTTTAAGCCTGAAATCTCGTACGGGTAGCGCTCCAAATTTGGCAACTTTAAGACTTGTGGACTTCAACTCCCAGAATTCCTCAGTTAGCCATGAAGTCCATGAAGTTCACAGGTTTAGAGCCCCCTTGTCAAGTTTCCGACGTATGGGCTTTTCAAGTGACTCTGAGGCACTGTTTACCTTAAAAGTCCTTTATTAGCCTAATACACCGGCAAATGCTTGCTCGAAGGAAGCTGGAATCCGAAATCTCCGTCCCCTTGCACCATATATTAAAACACAATTCTCCACCTTTCTAATTTTGTCATTAATCATATTCTCCAATTAATTGAAAGAATCAGTTTCCCTTCCGTTAGAAAACCCGCCAAGGTCTTATCTTCTTTAGTTAGAGATGGCCTTGAAGGTCCAATCCTCCTCTTTCCCCCTCCCAACCTTAAACTCAATCTCTTAAGCAATACACAACTTTAACATATGAAATGGCTACTTCTGCATCTCTTGTCAAGCAATAACATTCGATGTTAGCAGCGTTGACACCCCTATTCTAGTCCATCACCTGCTCACGCCACCAGACCCAAACTAGGTGAGTTTTTGCTTGCTGATTCTCACCCTCGGGTAGATCCCTGCTTCGAGTTGACCTCCTGCGTCACCTTCTGGCAGGATGAAAGACAAATAAACAGACTTCACTTTTAACTGAGGTTGTACTGTGTTACGTGAATCCAATCGGTAGGTTGGATGACCGAGGAGTAGCTTTTGTTATGCTAACCACGGCACCATACTGCCACCCCTCACTACTTCCTGAGGAGACACAAAGCCAATTTCTCCTTGATCAGAGAATTTCATCGCCCGAGAAGGCTGATCGAGGTGTTAATGTGGAGGGAAGGAAACAAACAAAGAAAGAAAGAGCAAGGGAAGGAGAAAGAAAGAAAGAAAGAAAGAAAGAAAGAAAGAAAGAAAGAAAGAAAGAAAGAAAGAAAGAAAGAAAGAAAGAAAGAAAGAAAAAGAAAGAAAGAGCAAGAAAAAGAGAAAGAAAGAAAGAAAGAAAGAGGAATGGAGGGAGGGAGGAAGGAAGGAAGGAAGGAAGGAAGGAAGAAAGAAAGAAAAAAAGAAAGAAAGAAGAAAGAAAAAGAAAGAAAGAGGGAGGGAGGAAGAAAGAAAGAAAGAAAGAAAGAAAGAAAGAAAGAAAGAAAGAAAGAAAGAAAGAAAGAAAGAAAGAGGAATGGAGGGAGGAAGGAAGAAAGAAAGAAAGAAAGAGAAAGAAAGAAAGAAAAAAGAAAGAAAGAAAGAAAGAAAGAAAGAAAGAAAGAAAGAAAGAAAGAAAGAGGGAGGGAGGGAGGGAGGAAGAAAGAAAGAAAGAAAGAAAGAAAGAAAGAAAGAAAGAAAGAAAGAGGAATGGAGGGAGGGAGGAAGGAAGAAAGAAAGAAAGAAAGAGAAAGAAAGAAAGAAAAAAGAAAGAAAGAAAGAAAGAAAGAAAGAAAGAGAAAGAAAGAAAGAGGGAGGGTGGGAGGAAGAATAAAGAAAGAAAGAAAGAAGAAAAAAAGAAAAATAAAAAGAAAGAAAGAGGAATGGAGGGAGGGAAGGAGGGAGGAAGGAAGGAAGAAGAAAGAAAAGAAAGAAAGGGAGGGAGGGAAGGAGGGAGGAAGGAAGAAAAAGAAAGGAAGGAAGGAGGGAAGGGAGGAAGGAAGGAAGGAAGGAAGGAAGGAAGAAAAAGAGAAGGAAGGAAGGAAGAGAAGGAAGGCTTCCATCAATCCATAAAAGGGGCTGAGAGGGGCCAGCGCCCCAGCTTGCTTCCTTTTCCACCAGAGGAAGGATTTGCATGCCAAATCAGAAGGCAACACACACACACACACACACACACACACACACACACACACACACACACACACACGTTCTCCAAATCAGCTCAGTGCCGAAACACCTGCAGAGGCTTTCCTGCCTATTTTGGTTTTTGGTTTCTCCGCTTTGGCTCAGAAGCGCCAGTCATTCAAGGAGACCCCTGATGAATTACCTCAGAGAAGCAGCTTCAGCAACAGCTTCCCTGCGATACAACATCCAGGCTTGGGCTCTTTAAATGGCACAGTTGTGCTGGCTGGGGGAATTCTGGGAGTTGAAGTCCACCCATCTTAAAGTGGCCAAACTGAGAAAGGTTGGGATAAGTCAGGGGTCCCCAATCCCCGGTCCGTGGACCAGTGCCGGGCCGCGGCATACCAGCTGTTGTGATTCAGGGTCAGCCTGTGGGTTCGGCAGTTGGGTCGGACGACTCAGAGGAGGAGGAGGGGGGTGTTGGAGAGCTTGCTGATGATGGCCTTGAGGCTCTGCAGAGCCCTCAGCCAGGCCCCTCCCACCTGGTGGAGACCCAGCTGTGTGAGCCTGACAGCGTGGATGAAGATGACCCACAGCTGGCCCTGTTCAAGGACGCCCGACGCAGGAGGCAGTCAATCAGGAGTAAACAGAGGAAGGCAATGGGGCTCCTCGGAAGGAGGCAGAGAGAAGCCACGCCCCGAACTGTATTTAAGGGGGAATGCGTGGGAGGGCTGGTTTGCTGAAGGCAACCGCTTGGATAGTTCCTGTTTCATAGCTCCTGTTTCATGGTTGGTGTCTGTTTTATGTTAATAAATTTGGCAGGCTTTATTCCAGCCTCTTGCCGTTTGTAAAGGGGTTGTCCCTGCCTTTTCTGCAGGGCCGGTAGCAGGCTGGTACAGAACACCAGCAACCGGTCCACACAAATAAGCAAAGCCCCATCCGCGGGATGCAGGCAGCACACAAAACCACGCACCTTCCGGCCTGCGGAAAAACCTCTCTCCACGCAACCGGTCCCTGGTGCCCCAAAAGGTTGGGGATCTCAGGAATAAGTCCCAGTTAGTCCTTGACTTACAACTGGCCACTTGGCAACCTCTCCAAGTTCCGATGGAGGACACTCATGGCCAGCACTTACTCATGACCGAGTTCACTTCGTGACTGTGGCTTAACGACCACCAGTAAAAAGGTATAAAGTGGAGTCAGGTAGGCGACTGACCCATTTCGCCCTTGTCCTGAGTTATGACTATGATGGGCAGGTCGTAACTCGAGGAGTACCTGCATACGATTGCCTATACGGGTAGTCCTGAACTTACAATAGTTCATTTAGTGACCGTTCAAAGTTACGATGGCACTGAAAAAAGTGACTTAGGACCCCTTTGCGCACTTACAAACTTTGCAGCATCCCCCACGGTCACGTGATCCCCATTCAGAGCCTTGGTGGAGCAGTGGGCGAATGCCTCCTTAAGTAACACCAGCTGCCTGCAATTAGTGCAGGTTCGCGTCCCACCAGGCTCAAGGTTGACTCAGCCTTCCATCCTTCCCAGGTAGGTAAAATGAGGACCCAGATTGTTGGGGGGCAATAAGATGACTTTGTAATAATGCCGCTTGGGGGTGTGTGTGAAAGCCCTAATAAGCAGGCATATACATAGAATGAAGGCTACTGCTAAGCTTGTAAGCCGCCCTGAGTCTTCGGAGAACGGCGGGATATAAATGGGATTAAAATAAATGAAATAATAAAAATTCAGAGGCTTCGCAACTGGCTCCTATTTAGGACGGTTGCAATCTCCTCTCTCTCTCTCTCTCTCTGTGTGTGTGTGTGTGTGTGTGTGTGTGTGATCCTCTTTTGTGACCTACTGACAAGCCAAAGTCAATGAGGAAGCCAGGTTCACTTAACAACCGGGTCACTCACTAATCACCTGCAATGATTCACTTAACAAATGTGCTAAGGAAAGGCTTAAAAGTCATAAAGGGGCAAAACTCACTTAACAAATGTCTCACTTAGCGACAGAAATGGTGGGCTCAATTGTGGTCTTGAGTCTACTTGTATTTGTTTTCCATGCTCCTTCTCCTCGCCCTCTCCTCCCCCTCCTTCTCCTCCTGTCCTCCTTTTTCCTCCCCTCCTTCTCCTCCTTCTCCTGCTCCTCCCCTCCGGTCCTGCTCCTTCTCTTTCTCCTTCTACTCTTCCCCCTCCTTCTCCCCCTCCCCACCTTCTCCTCCCCCTCCTTCTCTTTCTCTCTCCTCCTCCTCCCCCTCCCCCTCCCCCTCCTCCTGTTCCTCCCCTCCCCTTCCGCTCCTTCTTTCTCCTTCTACTCTTCCCCCTTCTTCTCCCCCTCCCCACCTTCTCCTTCTCCCCCTCCCCCTCTTTCTCCCCTTCCTCTCCTTCTCCTTCTCCTCCTCCCCTCTTTCTCTTTCTCCTCCTCCTCTTCCTCCTCCAGCTCTTGACCGATGAAGAAGTCTTCGAACAAATCTGCTCTCTTTCAAATAGGCGGCTGGAACTGACATTCTGGGAGTTGCCTGGAAAGCATTCTGGGACTTGTAGTCTCTACCTTCCCCGAGAGTCCCACGTTGGGGAAAAAAATCTGTCTTTCCTGCGGCAGGGATGAAAAACGCCGCCCTTTCAACCCTGAGATTTAAATTTTCCTGCAGGGATTTTGAACTCGCGAAGCCATCTCATTATGAATTAAGTGCCACTTAAAAGGGAAACCTAAATTTAATCCTTCGCTGACTTTATGATCCCTGCTTTTCTTTCGATGGAGCGCTCAAGTCAGCTAGTGACATTTCTAGTCTACCCTCGCCTGGATGAAATTACCAAGCAAAAGTTAAGAACAAACTCATAAATGTGAAAACTAACTCCATTGAATTGAATTGGGCTATTGTATTTAATATTTCTTTCATTTTTTATATATTGTATTTTATTGTATTGCCCTGTACACCGCCCTGAGTCCTTTGGGATTTGCAAAATGCAGGACGTATATTCATAAATACTGTAAATAAATAGCCGATGGTTAATTGGAGAGAAATTCGCTCAACTTGCATTTTAAGAGCCTTGGTGGAGCAGAGGGCTAATGCCTCCTTAAGTAACACCAGCTGCCTGCAATTAGTGCAGGTTCGAGTCCCACCAGGCTCAAGGTTGACTCAGCCTTCCATCCTTCCCAGGTAGGTAAAATGAGGACCCAGATTGTTGGGGGCAATTAAGCTAACTTTGTAATAATGCCGCTTGGGGTGTGTATGAAAGCCCTAATAAGCAGGCATATACATAGAATGAAGGCTACTGCTAAGCTTGTAAGCCGCCCTGAGTCTTCGGAGAAGGGCGGGATATAAATGGAATTAAAATAAATAAAAAAAATTAATCCCAGCTCTCCCACTGAAAAAAGTGACTAATGACCCTTTTTCACACTTACGACCGTCGCAGCATCCCCGTGGTCACGTGATCAAAATTCGGATGCTTGGCAATTGACTCATATTTATGACAGTTGCAGGGCCCCGGGGGTTGGGGTGGGGGTGGGGAGGTGTTTCACGCGATCCACTTTTGCGACCTTCTGACAATCAAAGGCAGATTTCTCTGAACAACCATGTGGATTAACTCGCCAACCGAAGCAATTCACTGTGGCAAGAAAGGTTGTAAAATGTGGGAAAGTTCACTTAGCGACTGTCTCGCTTAGCAACGAAAATTTTGGGCTCAGTTGTGGTCGTAAAATGAGGACGGCCTGCATTCAGGAAAAATACCTGCCTTTATGACAGCTGCAGCGTCCCAGGGTCACGTGATTCCCCCTTTTGCGACCTTCTGACGAGCAAAGTCCATGGGGAAGCCGGATTCACTTAACCCTGTTGCTAACTTAATAACGGCAGTGATTCACTTAACGACGGTGGCGAGAGAAGTCGTAAAATGAGGCAAAACTCACTGAACAACAGCAATAGAAATTTTAGGCTCCGTCGTGGTCATAAGTTGAGGACAGCCTATACTGGTCGGCTTCACGATTTCTGCAAAGTCAGATAATTTTTATAATCCAACATTCCCCGCCCCATAGGTATTTCATTGCTTTCCCCACTTTTTGCGTTCAAGAATCTCGCCGCAGGGACTACCTACCCAATAACTGAGCAAAGGCTTTGATCCCATCGGACCGTCAAGCAGAGAAAAAAAAAGGAGAAACAGGTAAGAGGGAAAATTGGATGGAATCCCTAGAGAACAGCAATAAATTGGAGCGTGCCAAACTACAGTACTTTGCGGAGGGTTTTGAGGTTGGAAAAGGAACGCAGTAAAAATCAGAAAAAGAGGAAGGAGGATTTTCTGCCAATCTGCTTTGCATTTCTAGGAGCGGGGAGTGAGGAAAAGAAAACTTTTGGAAAAGTTTTCATGCTTATCCCTAAACCAACTGCAGATAATCCTCACTGACCGACTGCTCATTCAGTGACTGAATTTATGACCGTGTCGTAAAGGGAGATCCTCAGAGATGAAGCCAGTGCATCCTCACCACAGTTGTAAGATCACAGTTTGGGCACTTAGCCATCGACTCACCAAAAATTACAACATCCGACTGTACAGATAGTCCTCATTTAGTGACCACTGAAAGACACAATGTCGCTGAAAAATGCAGCATCCCCGTGGTCATGGCAACCAAATTCAGTTAGTTGGCAACTGACTCACATTTGTGACGGCTGCAGTCTCCCGGGATCATGTGATCCCCTTTTGGGGGGACCTTCTGACAAGCAAAGTCAATGGGGAAGCCATATTCGCTTAACAAACCTGTAACTAACTTAAAACTGCTGTGATTCACTTCACAAGGGTGGCAAGAAAGTTCGTAAAATGGGGCAAAACTCACTTAATGAACGTCTTGCTTAGCAACATAAATTTTGGGGTCAACTCTGGTTGTAAGTCAAGGACTACCTGTACAGCCACATGACTGTCACTTACAGCCTTTCTTGCTGGCCTCCGACAAGCAAAATTAATAGAGAAGCCGCCAGGAAGTTGCAAGCCGTGGCCATGTGATGTCTCGCTTACTGACCTACAGTGATTCGCTTAACGGCAGAAGCCAGAACTGCCAAAAACTGCTGTTGTAAGTCATCACAATCACCGTGATTTTCTGCTTTATGACTCTGTTGCTAAATACGGAATTAGCGATGTTGAACAAAGGATTACAGGTAAGTCCTCGACTTACAACCCTCCATTTAGTGACCGTTTGAAATTACAACAGCACTGTAAAAAAGGGACTTACGACTGTTTTTCACACCTATGGCCGTTGCAGCCTCTGCATGGTCAGGTGATCAGAATTTGGAAGCTTGGCAACTGACTCATATTTATGACAGCTGCCGTGTCCTGGAATCATGGGGGTCCCCTTCTGCAAGCTTCTGACTAGCAAAGTCAATGGGGAAAACCACATTGACTTAACAGCCATTTTTTTTAATTTTTTATTTTAATCCCATTTATATCCCGCCCTTCTCCGAAGACTCAGGGCGGCTTACAATTTAAGCACAAACCAATGTGCTTAGCAATAGCCTTCATTCTATGTATATGCCTGCTTATTAGGGCTTTTGGACCCTAATATTACAAAGTCAGCTTAATTGCCCCCAACAATCTGGGTCCTCATTTTACCTACCTGGGAAGGATGGAAGGCTGAGTCAACCTTGAGCCTGGTGGGACTCGAACCTGCACTAATTGCAGGCAGCTGGTGTTACTTAAGGAGGCATTAGGCCACTGCTCCACCAAGGCTCCTATGTTACTAACTTACCAACTTCGAGACGTTGTGTGTGCTCCATCACTGTAACAGAATAACGGAGCTGGAAGGGCCACTGAAGATCTTCTAGTCCAACCCTTTGCTCAGACAGGAAGCCCTATAGCATTTCAGACAACCTCTTCTTAAAAACGCCCAGTGTTGAAGCACCCACAACTTCTGGAGGCAAGATGTTCCACTGATTAATTGTTCTCAGTGTTAGGAAATTTCTCCTTAGTTCTAGGTTGCTTCTCTCCTTGGTTAGTTTCCATCCGTTGCTTCTTCTCCTGCCTTCAGGCGCTTTGGAGGATACCTTGACTCCCTCTTCTTTGGGGCAGCCCCTGAGATATTGGAAGACTGCTATCCTGTCACCCCTCATCCTTCTCTTCATTAAACTAGACGTACCCAATTCCAGCAACTGTTCCTTGTAAGTTTTAGCCTCCAGTCCCCTAATCAACTTTGTTGCTCTTCTCTGTACCCTTTCTAGAGTCTCAACATCTTTTTTACATCGTGGTGACCAAAACTGGATGCAGCATTCCAGGTGTGGCCTTACCAAGGCCTTGTAAAGTGGTATTAACACTTTACGTGATTTTGATTCTATCCCTCTGTTAATGCAGCCTAGCACTGTGTTGGCTTTTTTGGCAGCTGCAGCACACGGCTGGATGCAGGATTCCAAGTGTGGCCTTACCAAGGCATTCTCTCATAGGTTGCTTCTCTCCTTGGTTAGTTTCCATCCATTGCTTCTTTGTCTTGCCTTCAGGTGCTTTGGAGAATAGCTTGACTTCCTCTTCTTTGGGGCAGCCCCTGAGATATTGGAACGCTGCTATCATGACACCCCTAGTCCTTTTTATTAAAATAGACGTACCCAATTCCAGCAACCATTCTTTATATGTTTTAGCCTCCAGTCTGCCTGGAGATTTTCAAGAAGAGATCGGACAATTATGAGACAATCATTTGTCTGAAATAGTCTAGGTTCTCCTGCTTGGGCAAGGGGTTGGACTAGAAGACCTCCAAGGTCCCTTTCAAGTCTGTTATTCTGTTCCCAGCTAATGCTTATTGTGCAATAAATCCTGACCTTGAGAAGATCATGATTTTTGTGTCCTAAAAAGAGAGGCTGATTTTCAGCCCCTCCGTGGCTTCAGCTTTATTGTGATGCCCTTTCTGTTACAGCACGATACGATGAGAAAATTAAAAAAACAATGCTTTTCTAGCTGAGATATTGCTTCCAAAATACTGTAAAAAAGAAAGAAAGAAAGAAAAACTATTTCACCTCCCATCTCTTTGTGCAATGCCTTGAGGGCTGATTTTTTAGCGTTTCCCATCCAACCTTTTTAAAGAGTTTTTGAAAACTCCAAGCAGAAAGGAGATTTATGAAACCCTCAGGCAAAGAAAGACAAAACACTTTATTTATTGCCTCTGCTTAGGGATCCAGAAAAAAGGTGATAATAGTGGGTGGGGGGGGGAATGGCTTGGTATTTTTTGGTTTAAAGTGTAATGGGCAGCAGGGGAAGAATGAGATTTTTTTTGTTTTGTTCAGGCATTTTCTTTCTTTTAATTCCATTGAACATCATTTATTTTTTTTAAAAATAAATCTCAAAAGCTGCTTTGAAAAAGAACTAGCAGAGGGGTGTCAAAACATCAGACGCTTCGGCCCTTCACAGTGGCCATAACAGCATTAAGAGACAAAAATTGAGGAAAATATAAGCTCAGCGCTTTTCAAAGTGGGAAGTTTAAGATATGTGGACTTCAATTCCCAGAATTCTACAGTCAGCCGGTGTGGCGTATCTCTAGTCTACAAGGACAGATTATTTATCTAGGGTCTGTAATCTGTGCTCTTCAGGCAGAAATTAGGTGTCCAGTTCAGCCCTTCTACCCTATTGAGCCTCCGTGCTATCAGCCCCCTCTACCACAAAGATCCTGCAGGAGAAGGGCAGTGTGGACAACCGTGGGATCACACCGTGGGATCTGGCAGGGTGAGATCTGTGAACCATAAACCCAAAGCTTTCGCTGTGTCCCTGCACAACAGATACAGTGCCCTTTCTGACCTTAATAGGGACATTAAGGAGACAGGTAAAGGTATCTGTGATAATAACTCAAATAAGCAGGGGATCGTGGTCCAAGATGAAAAACTTGTTTTTGACAGGGAGAAGTGTGAATCTGGTATTACACACCAGTCATGCAAGAACAGAAAGGCATCCAAAAAGAGAAGCCACCTTCTGGTTGGTGATTCAATTATAAAGGATGTAAATTTAGGAAAGGACACAGAGGTTTTGAAAGAGGTCAGGTGTCTTCCAGGTGCTACTGCCAGTAGGGACAAGAAGCGTATTTCTAAAATAATCATTTATCCCTTCGTCCAAATCGTTGATGAAGATGTTGAAGAGCACTGGGCCCAGAACAGAGCCCTGGGGCACCCCACTACACACTTCCCTCCATGTAGATGCAGTTCCATTGAGGATCACACGCTGAGTATGGCCTGTCAGCCAGCTGCGAATCCATCTGGTGGTGATGCTATCTAACCCGCATTTTTCTATCTTATCAAGTAGTAGGTTGTGATCTACTTTATCAAATGCCTTACTGAAGTCCAAGTAAATTATATCCACAGCATTGATCTTGATTCCCTCCCTCTGTTAATGCAGCCTAGGATTGCGTTGGCTTTTTTGGCAGCTGCAGCACACAGCTGGCTCATGTATACACACACACACATACGCACACACACACACACACACACACACACACACAGAGAGAGAGAGAGAGAGAGAGTCATACACATATTCACACACACACACACACACAATATGTAGGTGGGTGAATGGTTTGTGTGCATATAAATAGAGGATTCGTTGATTTTACAAATGGGTCCTCATTTTATAGGCAGTAATTCTAATCAGTAGCCATTAATTCCACGCAATTATCACTTCCCATATTTCTTGGGAGGAAAATATCTCCAGGCTTGGCTTCGGTGGGTGTTGACAAATGTCACTGATAAACTGGAGATGCTTTGCAATATGCAGGCTTTGTGTGTGTGTGTGTGTGTCTCTCTCTCTGTGTCTGCGTCTGTGTGTGTTTGTGTCTTCCTTTGAGAAGCAACTTCTGTTCGGGGAAAGTTGTTGTTTCAAGTGAATACAGTGTATTTTGACAGAACTGCAAATGGAAAATTCATTTTGTACAAAGGAGCAGTGCTTGAAGCTCATGAAGAGGAGAAATTGGAAAACCTATATAATCTGTCCTATAGCTTTATAATTATTTGGCTGTCAGAGCACTAATCACTTGTAAGGATGATAAAATACTGTACGGGGGTCCCCAAGCCCTGGGCCACAGCTTACTAGTGGCTCATGGGCAATTTGGAACCGGGCTGCGTAAGAGGCGGGATGGCACGGAAGCAAATTGAGCTGCACGCACACGTATGTGCCAGCCCCCGTTTTGCATTGTTCGGGTTCCCTCTCCCCCCTCCACAGCTGGGCCACCAACCTACAAAGCTTGGGGATCACTGCTGTAGCTGGTCAAGTTACCAGTCTTATGGTTTCTTGCGTTCAGCCAGCCAAGAATTTCAGCTTAAAAAAGGATTTGATCATTCAGAATGTGATTGTTTAAACCAGGGCTTTTCAACCTTTTCACCCATTGTACCACTTTTAGAATATAGCAACATCTGAGTACCGCCAGTCGCCTAGCAAGGTGTCAAAAGCTTCATGACCAAAAAAAAAAGGAAAAAAGTGATGAAGTACAGGTAGTCCTCGACTTACAACAGTTCGCTTAGTAACTGTTCAAAGTTACAATGGCACTGGAAAAAGTGCCCCCCAAGCCACAGCCGAGCAAGACACCTGCCTGCCCCGCCCGGCGGCGCTCTTCCTCCTGTCCGAGGCTTTCATTGTTGTGAGCATTTCTTTTGAGGATTGGCAGCGGATGTGTGTGTGTGGGGGGTATGTTTGGTTTTTATTCCCCTCCCCTCTGCTGGGTGGTTGCAGCAGGTTTTGGTCACTTCACATGACCCTGGGGACACTGTGACCGTCATAAATAGGAATCAGTTGCCAAGCGTCTGAATGTAAATTACAAGACCCTGGACATGCTGCAACATTCCAGCTGATCGGCGCTTCTTCTAGGCTCAGAAGCGCCAGGATCAGCGCCGAACTCCAGCTGGAGCCTGACCCTGATCCTGGCGCTTCCGCTGAGCCCTGACTGCCCTGCAGCTCCAGCTTGTGCGGTGCTGCCTCCGGTTCAGCTCATTCCCCTCCCTTGCCACCACTTTTCTAGGATGGTCGCGTACCACCTGCCAGGTGCCAATGTACCGCAGGTGGTACCCGTACCACTGGTTGAAAAGCCCTGGTTTAAACTGCCCTTTCCTTGTTCAGTTTGTTCTCAATTCAAGGCAACAATAAGCCAGATGCAAGGTGTACCATTGTAACTTTGAAGAGTCACTAAGTGAACTGTTGTAAGTCGAGGACTACCTGTACTTCATCACTTTTTTCCTTTTTTTTTTTGGTCATATTGCTTTTCTATACATAATGCACATATACAGTATTGTAACAGGGGTAATCCTTGACTTTGACCTTTGTTTAGTGTCCATTCAAAGTTACAACGGCACTGGAAAAAGTGACTTAGGATTGATTTTTTCACACGACCATTGCAGCACCCCCCCCCCCAGGATCACGTGATCAAAATTCAGATGCTTGGCAACTGGCATGTACTTGTGACTGTTGCAGCATCCTGGGCTCATGCGATCCCCTTTTGCGACCTTCTGACCAGCAAAGTCAATGGGGGAAGCCAGTTCCACTTAAGAACCGGGTAACTAAGTTAAGAATGGCAATGATTCACTTAACAATTGTGGCAAGAAAAGTCGTAAAGTGGGGCGTGGCTCACTCAACTATCTCGCTTAGCAACAGAAATGTTGAGCTCGGTTGTGGTCGTATGTTGAGGACTACCTGTACAAATGTGCACAGCAACCCACCCTGCCGGAGTACAAGCTGCCGGAGAACGTTACCTATGAGGAATAATTACAAGATTTTCTCTTTTGCTTTGTCCTGATGGGTGGAGAACATTTTGACCCTGACTGCAGGAGGTAGCATTTTCAAGAAAGAAAACAATTGCAGTCCTTACAACTTAACACCCATAATGGGACCTGCTGGGATTGCTCTTAAGTTGTGACGGTTGTAAAGCAGGCCACCCGTGTGAATGACCCAATTTTATAACTCCTTTTGCAGTGGTCATTAAGCAGACGCCGCAGCCGTTAAGTGAACCCATGTCTTTGGTGAAAACTGAAAAGTTACAATAACTTTTGGGTGGTCCTTCATAACTTCATGAATCTGCTGTTGTTTTTTTTTTGTGTTTTAGATCTTCATGTTTTACCCAAAACATTTATCCATTTATTTCTTCTCTGTGACAGGTTAGGGCAGGGGTAGGCAAGCTCGGCTCTTTTATGACTCATGGACTTCAACTCCCAGAATTCCTGAGGCAGCATGTCTCAGCTTGGAAACCTCTCCCTTTTCCCTCAGCGTGGCTGGCTCAGGAATTCTGGGAGTTGAAGTCCACGAGTCATAAAGTGGCCTAGGCCTAGGCCAGGGGTAGGCAACCTTGGCTCTTTTATGACTTATGGACTTCAACTCCCAGAATTCCTGAGCCAGCATGGCTCAGCTTGGAAACCTCTCCCTTTTCCCTCAGCATGGCTGGCTGAGGAATTCTGGGAGTTGAAGTCCACGAGTCATAAGAGAGCCGAGGTTGCCTACCCCTGGGTTAGGGTCACCAGGTCCCCCTTTTTCTCCTTTTGAAAAGCTAGAACTCCTCAGATCCTTCAATCTCTTGGTTTCTAGTCTCCAGATATTCCTCACTGTCCTCTTAGGATCCGATCTACTTCTTTTTTTAAAAAATGGGATGGACAGAACTCTCCTTTGACTGCAGCTCCTAACGTTCCCAGGCATGCCGGCTGGGGCTAGCGGCAGAAGCCCTGGAGGCTCACAGGTTTTCCAAATGCTGCTGGCACAGCTTTCCCTGCATAGCCAGAGTCTAGTTCCCTTGGGGCTGGCTTAGTGGGCTTTGTCGACTGATTTATGACTCAAGGTTAAATATCAGCTGGATACTACAGCTTATTTAATGAGTGCATTTCAAAGAAACTGTGGCTCGGGAGAATGAGTGAACTTGCAGTTCATTACAGTATGGATTTTTTTTTCCTTGCTAGTCGTAAAATTTCCTTCCTTCCTTCCTTCCTTCCTTCCTTCCTTCCTTCCTTCCCTCCCTCCCTCCCTCCCCTCCTTCCTTGCTTCCCTCCCTCCCATCTTTCCTCTCCCCCTCCCTCTCTCCCTTTCTCCTTCCTTCCTTCCTTCCTTCCTTCCTTCCTTCCTTCCTTCCTTCCTTCCTTCCCTCCTTCCCTCCCTTCTTTCTCTCCTTCCCTCCCTCCCTCCCTTTCTCCCTTCCTTCCTTTCCTCCTTCCTATTCTTCCTTCCTTCATTTCCTCCTTCCATCCCTCCTATTCCTCCCTCTCTATTCCTTCCTTCTTTTCTCCCTCCCTCCCTTTCTCCTTTCCTTCCTTCCTTCCTTCCTTCCTTCCCTATTCTTTCCTTCCTTCCTCCCTCCTTCTATCCCTCCTATTCCTCCCTTCCTTTCTCCTTTCCTTCCTTTCCTCCCTCCCTCCTATTCTTTCCTTCCTCCCTCCCTCCTTCCATCCCTCCTATTCCTTCCTTCCTTCCTTCCTCCCTCCCTCCCTCCTATTCCTCCCTCCCTTCCTTTCTCCTTTCCTTCCTTCCTTCCCTCCTTTCCTCCTATTCTTTCCTTCCTCCCTCCCTCCTTCCCTCCCTCCTATTCCTCCCTCCCTTCCTTTCTCCTTTCCTTCCTTCCTTCCCTCCTTTCCTCCTATTCTTTCCTTCCTTCCTCCCTCCTTCCCTCCCTCCTATTCCTCCCTCCCTTCCTTTCTCCTTTCCTTCCTTCCTTCCCTCCTTTCCTCCTATTCTTTCCTTCCTTCCTCCCTCCTTCCCTCCCTCCTATTCCTCCCTCCCTTCCTTTCTCCTTTCCTTCCTTCCCTCCCTCCTTTCCTCCTATTCTTTCCTTCCTTCCTCCCTCCTTCCCTCCCTCCTATTCCTCCCTCCCTCCCTTCCTTTCTCCTTTCCTCCTATTCTTTCCTTCCTTCCTCCCTCCTTCCCTCCCTCCTATTCCTCCCTCCCTTCCTTCCTTCCTCCCTCCCTTCCACCCTCCCTCCCCTCCCTATTCTTTCCTTCCTTCCTCCCTCCCTCCCTCCTATTCCTCCCTCCCTTCCTTTCTCCTTTCCTTCCTTCCTTCCCTCCTTTCCTCCTATTCTTTCCTTCCTCCCTCCCTCCTTCCCTCCCTCCTATTCCTCCCTCCCTCCCTTCCTTCCTCCCTCCCTTCCTTTCTCCTTTCCTCCTATTCTTTCCTTCCTTCCTCCCTCCTTCCCTCCCTCCTATTCCTCCCTCCCTTCCTTCCTTCCTTCCTTCCCTCCTTTCCTCCTATTCTTTCCTTCCTCCCTCCCTCCTTCCCTCCCTCCTATTCCTCCCTCCCTTCCTTTCTCCTTTCCTTCCTTCCCTCCCTCCTTTCCTCCTATTCTTTCCTTCCTTCCTCCCTCCTTCCCTCCCTCCTATTCCTCCCTCCCTCCCTTCCTTCCTCCCTCCCTTCCTTTCTCCTTTCCTCCTATTCTTTCCTTCCTTCCTCCCTCCTTCCCTCCCTCCTATTCCTCCCTCCCTTCCTTCCTTCCTTCCTCCCTCCCTTCCACCCTCCCTCCCCTCCCTATTCTTTCCTTCCTTCCTCCCTCCCTCCTTCCCTCCCTCCTATTCCTCCCTCCCTTCCTTTCTCCTTTCCTTCCTTCCTTCCCTCCTTTCCTCCTATTCTTTCCTTCCTCCTTCCCTCCCTCCTTCCATCCCTCCTGTTCCTCCCTCCCTCCTATTCCTTCCTTCTTTTCTCCCTCCCTTCCCCTCCCTCCCTCCCTCTCCCTCTCCCTCTCCTTTCCCTTGCAGAGCAGTATTTCCTCCCCCCCCCCCCATCTCTAGAGCTGGAGGACCGATCGTTGCCATCCATCACAGCTGAGAGCAATGGAAGTGTGTGTGTGGGGGTGTCCCTCCCCCTTGGAGAATGATAAATAGCAGGAAGGTCGCTAGGTGGACGATAAAGGTCATCGGAGATACCGGCTCATTGATCTCTCTAATTTGTCTGCCCACTTCCCCAGCTTCTTCGTTCCTCCACTCCGTTAAACAGTCAACAGAGAGTTCCTGGTTTCGATCTGTTCAGCACGGATGTTCATACAGCTCTCACCTCTTTTCGGCAAACTGAAGCCAAGGATGAGAAGACCGGGTCTCTTTACCAATCAATAGGCTCACATTTCCTCCCCCCCCCACCTTAATTTAAATTCCTCTGTGTTCTTCCCTGGATGTCCTGGGCTGACCTGTAGCCAGGACCCATCATTTTTAACTCTGTCCTAGCTCTGCACACTTTGCAATATTATGATCTGTTTCTTTTTTCTCAATGGATATTCTTACTGCAAATTTCTTTAATTCAGCCCAGACTTTGCTGCCATGAAGCCGACACTAGGAGGGACTGAAGAGACAAGATGCTTAAGGTGCAGGTCTAGATTGGAAAGCAGGGTGGCTGGGTGACTTTGAGCCAACCACCAGGAGATGGTGAGTTCTAGAACTGCCTTAGGCACGAAAGGTGACTGGGTGTCTTTAGACTACGTGACTTTGGGCCCAGGTGGTCTAGAAACCAGAGTGACTGGGTGACTTTGAGTCAATCACCAGGACACCATGAGTTCTAGTCCCGCCTTAGGCATGAAAGCTTTGTCTGAAATGGTATAGGGTTTCCTGCCTAAGCAGGGGGTTGGAATAGAATAGAATAGAATAGAAAGAATAGAATAGAATAGAATAGAATAGAATAGAATAGAATAGAATAGAATAGAATAGAATAGAATAGAATAGAATAGAATAGAATAGAATAGAATGGAATATAGAATAGAATAGAATAGAATAGAATAGAATAGAATAGAATAGAATAGAATAGAATAGAATAGAACAGAGTAGAGTAGAGTAGAGTAGAGTAGAGTAGAGTAGAGTAGAGTAGAGTAGAGTAGAGCTGGAAGGAACCCTGGAGGTCTTCTAGTCCAGCCTGCTGCTCAAACAGGAGAACCTACACATCTCGGACAGGAGATTGTCTAGTCTTAACACCTCTGAGGTCCCTTCCAACTCAGTTATTCTGTATTCACTTCTGAAATGGGAAATTACAGGTAGCTTAAGCCTGCAAGCACATCGAAAGAGGCATTTTATAATTCTGCAGATTTTATTTTATTGTTTTGATCGTTGCAGATCGGCCTTGCAATTATTATTTTTCTGGGGGGGGGCGGGGGAAGTGGCAAGCGACAAGCCCGTCTCAAAAGAAGGTAACGTCGCCGATTTCCCCCCTCCCCCACACGCCCAAGACCCCCTGCTGTTATTGTTGTCATGCCTACTTTGATGCTTGATGTGTCTCTACATGATGTTATTTTTAATTACCCCTTTCACTTTGTGTTGTGACACTTTTATTGGGAACCGAGGTGTGGTGGTGATGGAGAGAGGAGTTGTCGTGCCTTGCAGAGTGGCGGCTGCAATGAGTGGCTAATTTCTAAGGTGGGAAGTGTCAAGATTCAGACCTTGCCTGTTGCATAATAGTCAAGAGACAGGTCGTCGATTTTCTCCTCTCGTGAATTTTTACAGTCCAGGTATGTGGATTGGCGCTCAGAAAAAAAGAAAAAAAGGGGGGAGGAAAATTAAGAAAAGGGGGAGGGGGAGGGGGAGGAGGAGGAAGGAAGGGAAAGGAGAAGGAGGGGAGTGAGAGAAGGAGGAGAAGAGGAGGAGGAGGAGGAGGAAGAAGAAAAAGAGG
>NC_139512.1:10193686-10213686 GCF_947247035.1 Vipera ursinii
AAAAAGAGGAGGAGGAAGAGGAGGAAAAAGGAGAAGAAGGAAGAAGAAAAAGGAGGAGGAGAGGAGAAGGAGGAGAAGGAGGAACATGAGGAAAGGAGGAGGAGGGGAAGAGGAGGAAAGAAGGGAAAGGAGAAGGAGGGGAGGAGGAGGAGGAACAAGAAAAAGAGGAGGAGGAAGAGGAGGAAAAAGGAGAAGAAGGAAGAAGAAAAAGGAGGAGGAGAGGAGAAGGAGGAGAAGGAGGAACATGAGAAAGGAGGAGGAGGGAAGAGGAGGAAAGAAGGGAAAGGAGAAGGAGGGGAGGAGGAGAAGGAGGAACAAGAAAAGAGGAGGAGGAAGAGGAGGAAAAAGGAGAAGAAGGAAGAAGAAAAAGGAGGAGGAGAGGAGAAGGAGGAGGAGGAGGAACAAGAGAAAGAGGAGGAGGAGGGAAGAGGAGGAAAGAAGGGAAAGGAGTAGGCAGAGGAGGAGGAGGAGGAACAAGAAAAAGAGGAGGAGGAAGAGGAGGAAAAAGGAGAAGAAGGAAGAAGAAAAAGGAGGAGGAGAGGAGAAGGAGGAGGAGGAGGAACAAGAGAAAGAGGAGGAGGAGGGGAAGAGGAGGAAAGAAGGGAAAGGAGTAGCAGAGGAGGAGGAGAGGAACAAGAAAAAGAGGAGGAAGAGGAGGAAAAAGGAGAAGAAGGAAGAAGAAAAAGGAGGAGGAGAGGAGAAGGAGGAGAAGGAGGAACATGAGAAAGGAGGAGGAGGGGAAGAGGAGGAAAGAAGGAAAGGAGAAGGAGGGGAGGAGGAGAAGGAGGAACAAGAAAAAGAGGAGGAGGAAGAGGAGGAAAAAGGAGAAGAAGGAAGAAGAAAAAGGAGGAGGAGAGGAGAAGGAGGAGGAGGAGGAGGAACAAGAGAAAGAGGAGGAGGAGGGGAAGAGGAGGAAAGAAGGGAAAGGAGTAGCAGAGGAGGAGGAGGAGGAACAAGAAAAAGAGGAGGAGGAAGAGGAGGAAAAAGGAGAAGAAGGAAGAAGAAAAAGGAGGAGGAGAGGAGAAGGAGGAGAAGGAGGAACATGAGAAAGGAGGAGGAGGGGAAGAGGAGGAAGAAGGGAAAGGAGAAGGAGGGGAGGAGGAGAAGGAGGAACAAGAAAAAGAGGAGGAGGAAGAGGAGGAAAAAGGAGAAGAAGGAAGAAGAAAAAGGAGGAGGAGAGGAGAAGGAGGAGAAGGAGGAACATGAGAAAGGAGGAGGGGAAGAGGAGGAAAGAAGGGAAAGGAGAAGGAGGGGAGGAGGAGGAGGAACAAGAAAAAGAGGAGGAGGAAGAGGAGGAAAAAGGAGAAGAAGGAAGAAGAAAAAGGAGGAGGAGAGGAGAAGCAGGAGGAGGAGGAACAAGAGAAAGAGGAGGAGGAGGGGAAGAGGAGGAAAGAAGGGAAAGGAGTAGCAGAGGAGGAGGAGGAGGAACAAGAAAAAGAGGAGGAGGAAGAGGAGGAAAAAGGAGAAGAAGGAAGAAGAAAAAGGAGGAGGAGAGGAGAAGGAGGAGAAGGAGGAACATGAGAAAGGAGGAGGAGGGGAAGAGGAGGAAAGAAGGGAAAGGAGAAGGAGGGGAGGAGGAGAAGGAGGAACAAGAAAAAGAGGAGGAGGAAGAGGAGGAAAAAGGAGAAGAAGGAAGAAGAAAAAGGAGGAGGAGAGGAGAAGGAGGAGAAGGAGGAACATGAGAAAGGAGGAGGAGGGGAAGAGGAGGAAAGAAGGGAAAGGAGAAGGAGGGGAGGAGGAGGAGGAACAAGAAAAAGAGGATGAGGAAGAGGAGGAAAAAGGAGAAGAAGGAAGAAGAAAAAGGAGGAGGAGAGGAGAAGGAGGAGAAGGAGGAACATGAGAAAGGAGGAGGAGGGGAAGAGGAGGAAAGAAGGGAAAGGAGAAGGAGGGGAGGAGGAGAAGGAGGAACAAAAAAAGAGGAGGAGGAGAAAGAGGAGGAAAAAGGAAGAGAAGGGAAAAGAAAAAGGAGGAGAGTGGAGGAGGAGGAGAATAGGAGGAGAAGGAGGAGAAGGAGGAACAAGAGAAAGGAGGAGGAGGGGAAGAGGAGGAAAGAAGGGAAAGAAGTAGGGAGGAGGAGAAGGAGGAACAAGAAAAAGAGGAGGAGGAAGAGGAGGAAAAAGGAAGAGAAGGGAAAAGAAAAAGGAGGAGAGAGGAGGAGGAGAATAGGAGGAGAAGGAGGAACAAGAGGAGGAGGAGGAGGAGGAGGAGGAGAAGGAAAACGGAGGAGGAGGGAAAGGAGAAGGAGAAACAGGAGGAGGAAGAAGAGGAGGAGGAGGAGGGGGAAAGGAGGAGAATGAGAAAAAGGAGGAAATGGAGAAGGAGAAAGGGAGAAGGAGAAGGAGAGAGAAGGAAGGGGAAAGGGAGAAATAGCTTCCCTACTCCCTCATTTTATTTCCACGAGAGCCGGGGAGGGTCCTCAAATTTTAAAGTCCACCCCCAAGGTGAATCTTTTAATATTGCCTTGAAATATATTTTTTTTAAGAAGACCCAAGAAGGAAAAGATTAAGGAGCTGGAAGTAAGAGTCGATTTAAATGACGTGGCAAAAGAAATAAGCGATGGAAAAAGGGACTGAGCTAAGAGGAAGGCGAAGATCCAGGAAGACGTAGCTGGATGGTGCTGAGGAGACCCCCCAAAAGGAAAAAGTGAATAAGTTGGTTGCAATATAGGATGCGTGTAGATATGATGGAACCTAGGGACGCAGTGGCTCAGTGGGTTAGGACGCTGAGCTTGTCGATCAGAAGGTCGGCAGTTTGGCGGGTCGAATCCCGAGTGCCGCGTAGCAGAGTGAGCGCCTGTTACTCGTCCCAGCTTCTGCCAACCTAGCAGTTCGAAAGCACGTAAAAAATGCAAGTAGAAAAATAGGGACCACTATGGTGGGAAGGTAACAGCGCTCCGTGCGCCTTTGGCATCTAGTCATGCCGGCCACATGACCACGGAGACGTCCTCGGATAAGCACTGGCTCTTCGGCTTTGAAACGGAGATGAGCACCGGCCCCTAGAGTTGGAAACGACTAGCACGCATGTGCGGGGGGGGAACCTTTACCTTTACCTAGATATGATGGACGGTTTGCAGAGATGAAAAATTTAGAAGAAATATGGAGAATAATATTAATGTAAACTAGATTTAGCTATATATTCTTTCCTCTTTTTTGTTAGCTCTTGTTTCTCTGATTCGTGTTGGTGGATACTTCTTGCCCCTCCCCCCTCCCCATTTCTGGATTTGGTTTTATTAGCTTATTCCCAAAGATTTGAAGTAACACAGGGCATTTTCCTAAGTGCTGGTTCAAGCAGACCAGACTCATCTCTTTCAAGGGTTTGGAGAAATGTCAGGATTTGAACCTGGGACCTTCAAACTAGTAGATCTTTCACTAAGCTGTGGTCTGGCCTATTAGCAACGGAGGAAAGCCATGATAAGGACTCAAAAGAATAACAGCCAAGGACAAAGAAGGTTTAAATCAGGCTTGGCAGCCTTAGATCCATATTCATGTCCTCAACTCTGAACAATTTAGTTTATCTGAAGCTTCGTCTCACTTGTTAGTTCAAAAAGATACAAAAATGACTAAAAATCGTTGAGTCGATTTGTAAGGGATGGAAACGGGCAACTTCCAAGTGATTGATGTGGAAGCACCCAGTTTATTTGTATCCCACTTTTATTATTTTCACAAATAACTCAAGGAAGCAAACTTAGGCAACACACTTTCTTCCTCTTATTTTCCCTACAACAAGATCTCTCTGAAGTGGGTTGGGCTGAGAGAGATTGACTGGCTCAAAATCATGCAGCTGGCTTTCACGCCTAAGGCAGGACTAGAACTCACCGTCTCCTGGTGATTGGCCCAAAATCACCCAACCAGCTTTCACACCTAAGGCGGTACTAAAACTCACTGTCTCCTGGTGAGTGGCCCAAAGTTGTTCAGCTGCCTTCATGCCTAAGAAAGAACTAGAACTCCCAGTCTCCTGGTGACTGGCCCAAAGTCATCCAGCTGGCTTTTGTGGCTAAGACAGAACTAGAACTCTCAGTCTCCTGGTGACTGGCCCAAAGTCATCCAGCTAGCTCTCGTGATAAGACAGAATTAGAACTCCCAGACTCCTGGTGACTGGCCCAAAGTCATCCAGCTGGCTCTCATGCCTAAGACAAAACTAGAATTCCCAGTCTCCTGGTGATTGGTTCAAAGTCACCTAGCTGGCTTTTGTGGCTAAGACAGAACTAGAACTCTCAGTCTCCAGGTAACTGGCCCAAAGTCATCCAGCTGGCTTTTGTGGCTAACACAGAACTAGAACTCCCAGTCTCCTGGTGACTGGCCCAAAGTCATCCAGCTGGCTTTTGTGGCTAAGACAGAACTAGAACTCTCAGTCTCCTGGTGACCGGCCCAAAGTCATCCAGCTGGCTTTTGTGGCTAAGACAGAACTAGAACTCTCAGTCTCCTGGTGACTGGCCCAAAGTCATCCAGCTACCTCTCGTGATAAGACAGAATTAGAACTCCCAGACTCCTGGTGACTGGCCCAAAGTCATCCAGCTGGCTCTCGTGCCTAAGACAGAACTAGAACTCCCAGTCTCCTGGTGACTGGCCCAAAGTCATCCAGCTGGCTTTTGTGGCTAAGACAGAACTAGAACTCTCAGTCTCCTGGTGACCGGCCCAAAGTCATCCAGCTGGCTCTCGTGCCTAAGACAGAACTAGAACTCCCAGTCTCCTGGTGACTGGCCCAAAGTCATCCAGCTGGCTCTCGTGCCTAAGACAAAACTAGAACTCCCAGTCTCCTGGTGATTGGCCCAAAGTCACCTAGCTCACCTTCTCCTGCTTTCTAGCCTGTTGCCTTCACCACTAGACCAAACCGGTTGTAGCTTCAATTTAAATGTAAATATAAGTTCATTTAAATGCTATTGTGTAAAAAAACCAAATACATTGTGAAATGCAATACTGAAGTGGTGGGGGGGTGGGGGTGGGGAAACAACAGAGCTGGATAATAAACTCTCAGACGATGTAAACAGATGGCAAATTAAATTAAATTGTGGTTTGTTGCTTTGCTTGCATAACCCAAAGGCAAAAGGGGGTGGGAGGGGACAAACTATATATTAAAATTAGAGAGACTGAAGAGGTGGAAAGTTGAAATGCACAGGCCTTGAGAATTACCTAAACTTAATAGTTTAGTTTGGTGTTTAAGGCAGACTAGAACTTGTCGATCGGAAGGTCGGCAGTTTGGCGGGTCGAATCCCGAGTGCCGCGTAGCAGAGTGAGCGCCTGTTACGCGTCCCAGCTTCTGCCAACCTAGCAGTTCGAAAGCACGTAAAAAATGCAAGTAGAAAAATAGGGACCACTGCGGTGGGAATGTAACAGCGTTCCGTGTGTGCCTTTGGTGTCTAGTCATGCCGGCCACATGACCACGGAGACGTCCTCGGACAAGCGCTGGCTCTTCGGCTTTGAAACGGAGATGAGCACCGGCCCCTAGAGTCGGAAACAACTAGCACGCATGTGCGGGGGAACCTTTACCTTTACTAGAAAACAGGAGACTGCAGCTTCACCAGGAGACGTGGGTGCTAGTCCTGCCTTAGGCACGAAAGATGGCCCAACCCACCTCCCAGGGCTGTTGTAAGGAAAACAGGAGGAAGAAAGTGTGTGGAATATATTTGCCGCCTCAAGTTATTTGTAAAAATAATAAAAGTGGGATACAAATGAAAACACCAAACAAATAAACAAACTGGGTGCTTCCACATCGCTTTTAACCACTTGGAAGCTGCCCATTTCCCCTCCCCTTGGAAATCAACTCAACTTGATTTTTAAATATTTGCACACCTTTTTGAACCAACAAAGGAGTGAAGTTTCCGGTTCAGATGAATCTGAATTGTTCCGTTCAGATTTGACAACGTAGATATATGGATCTAATGCTGTGGAGAGAAATTTAAATCTTTTTGGGCTTGGCTGTTATTCTTCGGAGTCTTCCTTCCTTCCTTCCTTCCTTCCTTCCTTCCTTCCTTCCTTCCTTCCTTCCTTCCTTCCTTCCTTCCTCGCTCACTCACTCACCTTAATTCAGGGGTCTTCAAACTTGGCCCTTTTATGACTTGTGGACTTCAACTCCCAGAATTCCTCAGCCAGGCACAAGTTTGAAGACCCCTGCCTTAATTCCTCCCTCCCTCCTATCTTTTCCTCCTTCCTTCCTTCCTTCCTTCCTCCCTCCCTCACTCACTCACTCACTCACCATAATTCCTCCCTCCCTCCTATTTTTCTTCCTTCCTTCCTTCCTTCCTTCCTTCCTTCCTTCCTTCCTTCCTTCCTTCCTTCCTTCCTTCCTTCCTTCCTTCCCTTAATTCCTCCCTCCCTTCTATTTTTCCTTCCTTCCTTCCTTGATTTTTTTTAATTCCTCCTGGAAATACCTGAATAGGATTCGGGGGAGACAAATTTTAACTCAGCTTTTAAAAAATGGAGCTGCCTTATTTACGGTCTGCTTGAATAGCTATTTGTGCTGTTTGTTTGGGTTGTTTCCCACGTTGGAGAGGAGGGATGGTATAAAACAATAAAGCAATATTTTTTAAAAATGCACTGGGTTTTGATCTAACTCTGATTGCCTGCTGGCGCGCGCAGGTGTGTGACCTCTAGCTTAGATCTCTGCACATTTCAAAGAAGGTATCCCGGGTGGGGGTCTGCTTTCTTCGTTGATAGCTCTGAAATACACAACCCTGATCACAAAACTACACTGTGTCCTGTCCCCACCCGCCGATACAACCTTGTCTCCAGTTCTCAAGGATTTCGTTTCTTCCTCTTCAACATTATATGAAGTTTTCCCATGAAGACCAGAACTTAGCAATATGTTCGGACTCCGGATATGATCTCATAGCAGTCTTCCAGCATCTCAGGGGCTGCCCCAAAGAAGAGGCAGTCAAGCTATTCTCCAAAGCGCCTGAAGGCAGGACAAGAAGCAACGGATGGAAACTCATCAAAGAGAGAAGCAACCTAGAACTAAGGAGAAACTTCCTGACAGTTAAAACAATTAACCAGTGGAACGACCTGCCTCCAGAAGATTTTTAAGAAGAGACTGGAAAACCACTTGTATGGAATGGGACAGGGTCTCCTGCTTGAGCAGGGGGTTCGACTAGAAGACCTCCCAGGTCCCTTCCAACTCTGCTATTCTGTTATCCTTCTTATTTTTTTAAAATTACTTCCATTTCAATTTAACTTGGGCAAATTGCAAGGGACATTTGGGGAAGGGGGCAGTCTCAGGCAATAAGCAACGTCTTACCTGGTTTGATCCAGAAAAACAGTTGTTTTTTATTCCTGCTGTCCATGACCAGCAAAATTTGCAAATTGTACAACAGAAAACTTAAGTCAAATCGGCGAGGTGGCATGCCAAGATAACAAGGAGCCTCTATAATAAAAAGGGAAACGTAAAGTTACTGTAAGGATATGTTAAATAGCTGAGCAAATTTAAGTCCACAATATTGCAATCTATGATATTCCCGTTTCAGAGGTGATCCAGAAGAGCAGCCATTGATGTAGGCCCGGGGTCTTCAAACTTGGCCCTTCGATGACTTGTGGACTTCAATTCCCAGAATTCCTCAGCTAGGCACGCGTGCCTAGCTGAGGAATTCTGGGAGTTGAAGTCCACAAGTCATCGAAGGGCTAAGTTTGAAGACCCCTGATGTAGGCCCTTATTTATTAAATTCCAGCCATGAATGTATTACTTTTTTACATATAGGTAGTCCCTGACCTACAACCATTCATTAAGTGAATGTTCGTAGTGTGGGAAGTCAGTCTCCCCACCACCACCACCCAAGAGAAAGAAATATTTTTGGAAATATTTAAAAGAATATATTTCCCTAAAGGATTTAAAGGCAGAAACCAACCCCGCCCCCCAAGTCTCTCTGTCCCAAATAGAAACCAAGTCTGCAGAATTGCAGATGTGATAATCTTGTCAGAAAGACTGGAGTCAGGAAACTGGGGTTAGGAAGAAAGATCCCTAGAATCAACACCAAAAATCTAAGAGTCATCAGCCCCAGCCACAGGGAAGCAGGATATGACCCTTGGGACATTATAGGATTAACCCACCACCATCAGAATACCAGAAAGGCACACTCAGACTCAGGTCAGGATACATGACACAGGAAATACAAAGCCTCAAACAGGAACAGGAAACAACTCCAAACAAAAGGCTCCAGAGGGTATAAAAACCCACTCCCTACATGTGCTCACTCTTTATTCTTCCAGAGCCATCTTCCTGTCTGGCTCTCCTCTTCAATAAACTGCAACCTTCTTTGTAAAGCAGTCGCCATGTTGTTTATTCCCGGCTTGAACTGAACCAGGATGAAGACATTTCCTTCAACAGTAGTTACAACAGCATTGAAAAAAAAGGGATTTATCAGCCATCTTCACACTTACGACCATTGCTGCATCCCCAATGTCACATGATCAAAATCCGGACCCTTTGCAACCGGAATGTATACTGCTCAAAAAAATAAAGGGAACAGAAGATAAGGCATCCTATTATTAAATACAGTACATTGTGTTGTTTAAGTGTTCCCTTTATTTTTTTGAGCAGTATATTTACAGGGTGATAAAATCAGCCTTTGCAACCTTCCTGTTGTGTACAGGGTTCGTTGCGCAGGAATGAAGACGAGACGAGTGAGTTCAGCAAATAACATGGTTTATTGCTTGCAGGATCAGAACAGGAGAACTGGGCTGCAGCTGCAGCAATTTATAGCCTGGCCCCTAGGCGGCAGCCAATAGGTTTAAAGCAACCTAGTGCCACCT
The DNA here is from genome assembly GCF_947247035.1 of Vipera ursinii. Classification (NCBI taxonomy): domain Eukaryota; kingdom Metazoa; phylum Chordata; class Lepidosauria; order Squamata; family Viperidae; genus Vipera; species Vipera ursinii. The sequence goes on from NC_139512.1 coordinate 10,202,425, forward strand.
AGGGGCAGCCAATAGCAGCACTGGAGACGGAGTGTCTGAGGTGCTGGGAGCCCAGCTTACCATGTGGTGTTACACTCAAGCCCAATACATTACACTTCCCATGTAGCTTCCAACCACCAAAATCAACAAGGAAAGTCAGATTTCCTCAACAGCTCTGTGATTCACTTAACATCTGCAACAATTTGCTTAACAACGGTGGCAAAAAAAAACAACACATGGTAAAATTGGGTGTGATTTATTTAACAACTGCCCTGCTTAGCAATAGAAATCCTGGTCCCTCCTGTGGTTGTACGGCAAAGGACTATCTGTACTTTGTGGTAATGTTTAATGTGCCGGTCTAGGGCCAGCTACTCTCTCTCAGCCCAACCCAACTGTGGGAAGTTTTATATCAAAATATATATTTTATGCCTCATACTCTCTCCATCTTCCTTTAAACATTAACAGACTCTACAATGGGCTGAGAATCAGCGTCTCCGCTAGTTCATTGGCAGTCAAGCTGAAACTGCGTGAATCAGGTAAAAATAGCAAATGGGGGAAAATCGTTGACTCAAACTTCCTCAAACCCCTAAATAGGTTACCCAGACCTAATCCACATATCAAAGGAAAAGGTCTGTAAACACGAATAGAGCTCCTTGAAATAGCCTCCCGGTGGAACTACAGTTTCACAAGAATAAACATTGTAGATGACGTGAACCTATACGCACCCACGCCCCTCAAATGTCACCCTAGAATCAGCACGTATGTATATGTATGTGTATATATATATATATATATATATATATATATATATATATATATATATATATATGCGGCTTACAATCTAAACACAAATCAAATGTGCTTAGCAATAGCCTTCATTCTATGTATATGCCTGCTTATTAGGGCTTTCGCCCCCCCCCCCAAGTGGCATTATTACAAAGTCAGCTTATTGCCCCCAACAATCTGGGTCCTCATTTTACCTACCTCGGAAGGATGGAAGGCTGAGTCAACCTTGAGCCTGGTGGGACGCGAACCTGCAATAATTGTAGGCAGCTGGTGTTACTTAAGGAGGCATTAGCCCACTGCTCCATCAAGGCTCTCAAGGTACTTCCACATCCAGGACAAGCTCTCTTATAAAACAATGCCTCGGTACCCCATTTCTCTATAGCTGCCCCTGAGGCAAATGTCTTTGCTTTTGGGAAGGAATATTTCTCTTTTCCTGAAATAATAGTAATAATAGTAGTAGTAGTAGTAGTAGTAATAATAATAATAATAATAATAATAATAATAATAATAATAATAATAATAATAATAATAATAATAAGAAGAAGAAGAAGAAGAAGAAGAAGAAGAAGAAGAAGAAGTAGTAGTTGGAAGGGACCTTGGAGGTCATCTACTCCAACCCCCTGCTCAGGCAGGAAACCCTATACCATTTCAGGCAAATGGCTGTCCAGTCTCTTCTTAAAAACCTCCAGTGTTGGAGCATTCACCACCTCTGGAGGCAGGTTGTTCCACTGGTTAATTGTTGTCTGGATTTCATTTTTATTTATTCTTGTGCGAACCAGGCTTGAGTTGGAACCCCAATTTATTCTTCTGACACCACCACACAGGGTTATTGTTGTTGTGTAGAAAGTAGGAGGAGGAGTAGGCATGTTCGCCGCCTTGAGTTAGTAATGAAGTAATAAAGGTGGGATACAAAGTCAAGGCAGAGGGGGCCAGGTTGTTCACCAGAGCACCAGAGGGAAGGACGAGAAACAATGGCTGGAAACTGATCAAGGAAAGAAGCAACCTGGAATTAAGGAGAAACTTCCTGACAGTGAGGACAATCCGCCAGTGGAACAGCTTTGCCCCCAGAAATCGTGGGTGCTCCATCACTGGAGATGTTTAAGAAGAGACTGGACATTCACTTGTCTGAGATGGTATAGGACAGGTTCTCCTGCTTGAACAGGGGGCTGGACTAGAAGACCTCCAATGTCCCTTCCAGCTCTATTCTATTCTATTCTATTCTATTCTATTCTATTCTATTCTATTCTATTCTGTTCTGTTCTGTTCTGTTCTGTTCTGTTCTGTTCTGTTCTGTTCTATTCTCAATAAAGATTCTATTCTATTCTATTGTCAATAAAGATTCTATTCTGTTCTGTTCTATTCTATTCTATTCTATTCTATTCTATTCTATTCTATTCTGTTCTGTTCTGTTCTATTGTGTTATGTTCTGTTCTATTCTATTCTATTACATTACATTACATTCTCTATTCTATTCTATTCTATTCTATTCTATTCTATTCTACTCTATTCTATTGTCAATAAAGATTCTATTCTATTCTATTGTCAATAAAGATTCTATTCTGTTCTGTTCTGTTCTATTCTATTCTGTTCTGTTCTATTGTGTTCTGTTCTGTTCTATTCTATTCTATTACATTACATTACATTACATTCTCTATTCTATTCTATTCTATTCTATTCTATTCTCAATAAAGATTCTATTCTATTCTATTACATTTTCTCTTCTCTTCTCTTCTCTTCTCTTCTCTTCTCTTCTCTTCTCTTCTCTTCTCTTCTCTTCTCTTCTTTCATTCCAAATTCTATTCTATTCTATTCTATTCTATTCTATTCTATTCTATTCTATTCTATTCTATTCTATTCTATTCTATTCTATTCTATTCTATTCTATTCTATTCTATTCTATTCTATTCTATTCTATTCTATTCTTCCAAATTCTATTCTATTCTATTCTGTTCTGTTCTGTTCTATTCTATTCTCAAATAAATAGAGCAGAACAGAACAGAATAGAATAGAAGCTGGAAGGGACCCTGGAGGTCTTCTAGTCCAGCCCCCTGCTGAAGCAGGAAAATCTATTGTACCATTTCAGACCAGTGACTGTCTGGACTCTTCTTAAAAACCTCCAGAAATACAATTTTTATGTCTCTTTCACTGATGAACCTTAGCGACCTTAAATTTTTGGTGACATCACGAGCAGCACAACCACAACCGGATTTTAGGTCAAGGATTGAACTATTTGTCTAGTTCCTACTACGGTAACCTGGATGGTTGGCTGTGTAACCCGTTCCTCTGCCTTCAACTATTTCTGTCCGCCAACCTCCACCAGCATGGAAGTGAGACATGTCTTCCAGTCTACCCCCTCTTCTGAAAAGGAAAGGAAATTTGCACTAATGAGCAGGACTAATTAGATTGTGGGCCTCTGCCAAAGCTGCTTCTTCTGTGCTGTTTTGTTGCACCTGGTTGTGTTCATATCTCTGCCTCATCTTGGCTTAAAGCTAGCTGCTGGCTCAGCCCCCGGAAAGCAGAATTAAGACAGATTGGGCTTTCTTCAAAGCCAGAGGAGAAATTCGTATTTATATATCATTGACTCACCACATTTAATCATACAGGTGGGGCTGCGGGTGGTATTAATCAATAAATGAATTGCTATCCAGATCTGCTTTTTCAGTTTCAACTTGGATTTGATTTTAGCCCATTCTTTGTCTGGGTTATTATTTCCCCTGAAGCATCAACTAGCCAAATGCATTTAATCTACTGAATCCAGCCTAGGGGTTTGTTGCCAGCTGTGAACTCAGCCCTACAAAACTGGTTAATTTGTGCAACCTTGGTACTTCCTTCCAAGTAAATTAATGAGCTATTTTTGGGGGGAGGTTGGGTTTTTTGAAAGCCAATCTTGAGTCCTTCTAACAGTTGTATCATCCAGCCTGTATTTTACAATTCTGCTCAGAAGAATATCACGTGATATTCTCCTAAAGTCTGAGATATATTATGTCTACAGCATTCCTCTGATCTACTAAGCCAATAACTCTATTGGTTAAAGAGCAGAGATTAATGTGTTAGTTTGTGACAGATCTGTGGGGAAAATGTGTAAATGTTATAACTGTGTTAGAAATATTGGATAGGGAATCATGTGTTAACTGATCCAGGTCTCCGTAAAGTGATTGATCTAACAGTCTCCAAAATCCTTTAAACTTAAACAAACCTCAGAATTAATTAAGCGCATATTTCAAATGGCAAACACACACAAGCAAACATGCAAAATTCAATTAACCCAATGTAAACATAATTATAACACTCCGTTCAAACCAAGAGACCCAATCCATATCACTTGATTTAATCCATCCCTTCTCCGGGGTCAGCATGTACACTCGTCAAAGCCCTCAAGTGTCACCTTAGAATTAGCACATACACACAAACACTTCCACACCCAGGACAAACTAAGTGGTGGGATTCAGCCAGTTCGCACCAGTTTGGCAGAAAGAAAGAAAGAAAGAAAGAAAGAAAGAAAGAAAGAAAGAAAGAAAGAAAGAAAGAAAGAAAGAAAGAAAGAAAGAAAAAGAAAGAAAGAAAAAGAAAGAAAGAAAGAAAGAAAGAAAGAAAGAAAGAAAGAAAGAAAGAAAGAGGAATGGAGGAAAGGAAGGAGGGAAGGAGGGAGGAAGGGAAGGAAGGAAGGAAGGAAGGAAGGAAAAAAGAAAGAAAGAAAAAAGAAAGAGACAGAAAGGGAGGGAGAAAGAAAGAAAGAAAGAAAGAAAGAAAGAAAGAAAGAAAGAAAGAAAGGCTTGCGACCAAAATCAAAGATAACAAAAAAAAGCTTCTTTCAACATGTAAAAAACAAGAAAAAAGTTAAGAAAATGATTGGTCCATTAGTGGGGGAAAGTGGCAAGAAGGTGACAAGCAACAGGGAGAAAGCAGAACAATTTAATTCGTTTTTTGCATCTGTCTTTACACAAAGGGAAAAAACAGTCCAACCTACCAAAACCAGTGCCATAAAAAACAGAATAGAAACCCAAGTTAAGATAGGCAAGAAAATGGTAAGTGAGCACCTGTCCAGCCTAGACGAGTTCAAATCACCAGGACCAGATGGATTACACCCCAAAGTTCTCAAGGAACTGGCAGACGTGATCTCAGAACCACTGAACTATATTTTTCAAAGATCCTGGAGCATTGGGGAACTACCGGAGTACTGGAAAAGAGCTGATGTTGTTCCCATCTTCAAAAAAGGGAAAAAAAATAGATCCAGGAAACTACAGACCTATCCGCCTGACCTTAATACCTGCGAAGATTCTGGAAAAGACAATCAAACAACAAATCAGCGAACACCTTGATGCGAACAAAGTCATCACTAAAAGCCAACATGGGTTTGTCGAAAACAGATCATGCCAGACAAATCTTATTCCATTCTTTGACCAAGTGACAAAATTAGAGGACCAGAGGAATGCTGTGGATATAATTTACTTAAGTAAGGCATTTGATAAAGTAGATCATAAACAACTACTTGATAAGATAGAAAAATGTGGGTTAGACAGCATCACCACCAGATGGATTCGTAGCTAGCTGACCGGCCATACTCAGCGTGTGGTCCACAATGGAACTGCATCTACATGGAGGGAAGTGTGTAGTGGGGTGCCCCAGGGCTCTGTTCTGGGCCCAGTGCTCTTCAACATATATATATTATTATATTTATTAAATTTTTATACCGCCCTTCTCCCGAAGGACTCAGGGCATCTTCATCAACAATTTGGATGAGGGGATAGATGGGGAACTCATCAAATTTGCAGGAATAGCCAACACTCCAGAAGACAGGGTTAAGATACAGGAGGATCTGGACAGACTTGAACACTCAGCGCTATCTAAAAAAGTGAAATTCAATGGTGAAAAAAGTAAGGTTCTACATTTAGGCAAGGAAAACCAAATGTACAGGTATAGTACAGGTGGTACCTTGCTCAATAGTAGTAACTGTGAGAGGGATCTCGGAGTCCTAGTGGACAATCACTTCAAAATGAGCCAGCCGTGTGCTGCAGCTGCCAAAAAAGCCAACACAGTGCTAGGCTGCATTAACAGAGGGATAGAATCAAGATCACGTGAAGTGTTAATACCACTTTACAATGCCTTGGGAAGACCACACTTGGAATGCTGCATCCAGTTTTGGTCACCATGATGTAAAACAGATGTTGAGATTCTAGAAAGGGTACAGAGAAGAGCAACAAAGTTGATTAGGGGACTGGAGGCTAAAACTTACAAGGAACAGTTGCTGGAATTGGGTATGTCTAGTTTAATGAAGAGACATGATAGCCGTGTTCCAGTATCTCAGGGGCTGCCCCAAAGAAGAGGGAGTCAAGCTATTCTCCAAAGCCCCTGAAGGCAGGACAAGAAGCAACGGATGGAAACTAGTTAAGGAGAGAAGCAACCTGGAACTAAGGAGAAACTTCCTGACAGTTAGAACAACTAACCAGGGGAACAACCTGCCTCCAGAAGCTGTGAATGCTCCAACACTGGAGGTTTTTAAGAAGAGACCGGACAGCCATTTGTCTGAAATGGTATAGGGTTTCCTGCCTGAGCAGGGGGTTGGACTAGATGACCTCCAAGGTCCCTTCCAGCTTTATTTTATTATTGTTGTTGTTGTTGTTGTTGTTGCTGTTGTTATAATATCAAATCACATCAAACTGTTAAAACTCCACTGATTAAAACATTAAACAAATCCTTGGATTTTGCTCTTCTGTTCTTAAGCCTTCCCAGTTCCTCTTGCCCTGTGTGTGTCCTCAATTTAAGGATCACACACAATCCCTTTGCCCCAGGATACAGTTCCCTTCACTTCTTCAAACCAATTCTTGCCTGCTGGTGGACATTAGATTTAGGACAGCAGGGTCTCTTGCTTTTCCTTCCCCCTTCTGACAAATAAAAATGTCAGAAAGTGAGGTCAATTGGCTGGACCTTTGACTCTTGAAGTATTAGATTCCCAGAAGGTGTCAAGGTAATTGCAACTACCTATTATTGTATCACACACTTCTTTGTGTGGTTATGTGATGCAGAAAGAACTCACCGTGTCTTCTTCCTGTCTACGGGGCCTATAATAAGCTCCCAGAAGGGCTAGCTTAGGAGTATAGGACAAGAAAATCCTGCCGCTGATGTTTATCTATTAGTCTAATACAATCCTTTTGGTACTGTCCATAGGGTTGAGGCCTTTGAACTGTGGTGCTGGAGAAGACTCCTGCGAGTTCCTTGGACTGCAAGGCGATCAAACCGGTCAGTCCTAGAGGAGATCAACCCTGACTGCTCTTTAGAAGGCCAGATCCTGAAGCTAAAACTCAAATCCTTCGGCCACCTAATGAGAAGGAAGGACTCACTGGAGAAGAGCCTCATGCTGGGAAAGGTTGAGGGCAAGAGAAGAAGGGGACGACAGAGAATGAGGTGGCTGGATGGAGTCACTGAAGCAGGAGGCGTGAGCTTAAAGGGACTCCAGAAGATGGTAGAGGACAGGAAGGCCATAGGGTTGCGATGGGTCGGACACAACTTTGCAGCTAACAACAACAACAAATACAATCCTGGGTTGTATAAACAGAGGCATAGAATCAAAATCATGCGAAGTACTATACTGCTTTATAAAGCCTTCGTAAGGCCACACCTGGAATACTGCAGCCAATTTTGGTCACCATGTCACAAAAAAGATGTTGAGAGTTTGGAAAAAAATCAGAGAAGAGCAACTAAGATGATCAAAGGCCTGGAGACCAAAACATACGAAGAACGGCTGCGGGACTTGGGTTTGGCTAGTCTAAAGAAAAGAAGAAATAGGGAAGACATGATAGCCGTGTTCCAGTATCTGAGGGGCTGCCACAAGGCAGAGGAGGTCAGGTTATTCACCAAAGCACCAGAGGGGAAGGACGAGAAACAATAGTTGGAAACTGAGCAAAGAAAGAAGCAACCTGGAATTAAGGAGAAACTTCATGACAGGACAATTAACCAGTGGAACAGCTTGCCACCAGAAATTGTGGGGGCTCCATCACTGGAGATTTTTAAGAAGAGACTAGACAGTCACTTGTCTGAGATGGCGGTGCTCTTCCTCCTGTCCAAGGTTTTCATTGTTGTGAACATTTCTGTTGAGGATTGGCAGCGGGGGTGGGGTGGGGTGAGGGTGTTTGGTTTTTATTCCCCCCCCCATCTACTGGGTGGTTGCAGCAGGTTTTGGTCACTTCACATGACCTGGGACACTGTGACCGTCATAAATATGAATCAGTTGCCAAGCATCTGAATGTAAATCACAAGACCCTGGAGATGCTGCAACATTCCAGCTGATCGGCGCTTCTTCTGGGCTCAGCAGAAGCTCCAGGATCAGTGCTGAGCTCCAGCTGGATCCTGGTGCTGATCCTGGCGCTTCCACTGAGCCCTGACAGCCCTGCAGCTCCAGCCATCTCTCGCTCAGGCTTGGGCGGTGCTGCCACCGGTTCAGCTCATTCCCCTCCCCTGCTACCACTTTTCTAGGATGGTCGCGTACCACCTGCCAGGTGCCAATGTACCACAGGTGGTACCCGTACCACTGGTTGAAAAGCCCTGGTATAGGTTCTCCTGCTTGAGCAGGAGGCTGGACTAGAAGACCTCCAAGGTCCCTTTGAGCTCTATTCTATTCTATTCTATTCTATTCTATTCTATTCTATTCTATTCTATTCTATTCTATTCTATTCTATTCTATTCTATTCTATTCTATTCTATTCTATTCTATTCTATTCTATTCTAGTGTCTTGTTGATTAATTGTTCTCATTGCCAGGAAATTCCTCTTTATTTCCAGGTTGCTTCTCTCCTTAATTAGTGTCCATCCATTGTTTCTTGTCCTGTCTTCAGGCACTTTGGAGAATAGCTTGACTCCCTCTTCTTTGTGGCAGCCCCTCAAATATTGTAAGACTGCTATCATGTCACCCCTACTCCTTCTTTTCACTAGACTAGACATCCCCAATTCCTGCAACCATTCTTCATATGTTGTGGCCTCCAGACCCTGCCTTAATTGTTATGTACTGGGCTCTTGTGTTACACCACGTGGGTTGCTGGAGCAGCTAATGGCTCTCCATCAACCCAGACTAACTGTCTCCTGTCCTGCAATTGGCTAGCCCCAGGCGGCAATGGTTGGTTCAAACCTATTGGCTGCCACCTAGACTATATATTGCAGCTGGTTGCAGCCCTTGCTTCGGTACAGTTCCAGCAAGAAATAAAAGTATGAGTTATCCTGTACACAGCCTCGCGTCGTCATTCCTGCACCCAAGAACCCACTATTTAACATTGATCATCTTGGTTGCTTGTTTCTGCACTCTTTCCAGAGTCTCTATATCTTTTTTATAATATGGTGACCAAAGCTGGATGCAGTATTCCAGGCGTGGCCTTCCCGAGGCCTTGTAAAGTGGTATTAACACTTCACGTAATCTTGATTCCATTCCTCTCTTAATGCAGCCTAGCACTGTGTTGGCTTTTTTGGCAGCTGCAGCACACGGCTGGCTCCTATTGAAGTGATTGTCCACTAGGACTCCGAGATCCCTCTCGCGTTTACTGCTACCAGGGGTGTCAAACTGCCAGCCCGCAGGCCGGACACGTCATCGGGAAGCCACGCCCACCCATTGCCGGCAATGGAGAAACAGCTCCGACACGTGGCGCGACATCACTTGACGTTGCGAGTTTGACATGCCATCAGCAGCCAATCACGAGCCTTCAGGGGATTGCCAGGGGCTTTTAGACATCCATCAGCTGGGGCAGTCTGTTTCCATTCCTCTTGGTGCTTCATCCTTCTTCTGCCTACCTTGTCCACTTCCCCTGTGCACTCTTAGCTGCCACATGTCCCACCCGGACATCCTGGAATCCTGCTACGGTAGAAACTCTGCTCTCTTTTCTGATCCCAGGCAGCAGCAGCTGGTGTGATGGGTTCCTTCGCCAACACAAAGTCCTGGCAAGCTTCTTTTTCTCACTGTGCTGGGGGAAGCCCTGCCAAGGAGGAGTGGGGGGGGCGAGGCTGAAAGAAGAGCGCCAGGGAACATGTGGCTGGCCAGATGGGCGAGATGCTAGGCCATATGGAGGAATGCAGCGAGCAGGACTGGGAGCTATTCTGGGACTGAGTTGGCCCTGCAGCTGTTTGCCTTCCCTGATCCAAGAGCTGGGCCCTGATCCAGAAACGGGGAGACTCGAGGTGCTCCTGCTTCTAAGAGCCTCCACTTGAACGCCACACAAAGGGAAGTGTCTGAATAGAACCCACTCAAGGGAAGGGGTGGGCAGGGAAAAACAGGGAAATTAATAGCTCCCACGCCATCGAGAGCCTTCATTGGTTGCTTTTATTGCCAATTTATCTGTGTGGTTAAGGATAGAAGGTGAAAATGGGGATCTGGGAAAGAAAGAAGGAAAGGAAAGGAAAGGAAAGGAAAGGAAAGGAAAAGAAAGGAAAGGAAAGGAAAGGAAAGGAAAGGAAAGGAAAGGAAAGGAAAGGAAAGGAAAGGAAAGGAAAGGAAAGGAAAGGAAGACGAGGAGGAGAGGGAGAGGAAGGAAGGAAGGAAGGAAGGAAGGAAGGAAGGAAGGAAGGAGAAAGAAAGGAAGGAAGCAAGGAAGGGGAGTAGGAGAGAGAGAGGAAGGAAGGAAGGAAGGAAGGAAGGAAGGGAGGGGAGGAAGGAAGGAAGGAAGGAAGGAGAGGAAGGAAGAGGAGTAGGAGAGAGAGAGGGAAGGAAGGAAGGAAGGAAGGAAGGAAGATGAGAGGAAGAAGGAAGGAGAAAGAAAGAAAAAGGAAGGAAGGAAGGAAGGAAGGGGAGTAGGAGAGAGAGAGGAAGGAAGGAAGGAAAGAAGGAAGGAAGGAAGGAAGGAAGGAAGAGGAGTAGGAGAGAGAGAGGAAGGAAGGAAGGAAGGAAGGAAGAAGATGAGAGGAAGAAGGAAGGAAGAAAGAAAGAAAAAGGAAGGAAGGAAGGAAGGAAGGAAGGGGAGTAGGAGAGAGAGAGGAAGGAAGGAAGGAAGGAAGGAAGGAGAAAGGAAGGAAGGAAGGAAGGGGAGTAGGAGAGAGAGAGGAAGGAAGGAATGGAAGGAAGACGAGAGGAAGAAGGAAGGAGAAAGAAAGAAAAAGGAAGGAAGGAAGGAAGAAAGGAAGGAAGGGAAGGGGAGTAGGAGAGAGAGAGGAAGAAGGAAGGAAGAAAGGAAGGGGAGTAGGAGAGAGAGAGGAAGGAAGGAAGGAAGGAAGGAAGGAAGGAAGGAAGGAAGGAAGGAAGGAAGGAAGGAAGGGGAGTAGGAGAGACAGAGGAAGGAAGGAAGGAAGGAAGGGGAGTAGGAGAGAGGAAGGAAGGAAGGAAGGAAGGAAGGAAGGAAGGAAGGAAGGAAGGAAGGAAGAAAGGATGGAAGGAAGGAAGGAAGGAAGGAAGGAAGGGGAGTAGGAGAGGGAGAGGGAGAGGAAGGAAGGAAGGAAGAAAGAAAGAAAGAAAGAAAGAAAGAAAGAAAGAAAGAAAGAAAAGAAAGAAAGAAAGAAAGAAAGATCAATAAAAGCTTCTGCTGCTGCT
>NC_139512.1:10216186-10241186 GCF_947247035.1 Vipera ursinii
CGTGAACTTCAACTCCCAGAATTCCTGAGCCAGCGTGGCTCAGCTTGAAAACCTCTCCCTTTCCCCTCAGCGTGGCTGGCTCAGGAATTCTGGGAGTTGAAGTCCACGAGTCATAAAAGAGCCAAGGTTGCCTACCCCTGGCCTATACCATTTCAGACAAATGGCTGTCCAGTCTCTTCTTAAAAACCTGTAATGATGGAGCACCCACAAATTCTGGAGGCAAATCTTTCCACTAATTACAGGTAGTCCGTAACTTATGACCACAATGGAGCCCAAAGTTTCTGTTGCTAAGCAAAACATTGGCTAAGTGAATTTGCCCCATTTTACAACTTTTCTTGCCAGAGTTGTTTAGTGAATCACTGCGGTTGCTAACAACACAGCTGTGAAGTGAATCCAGTTGTTCCCCTGACTTGGCTTATAAGAAGGTCACAAAAGGGGATCATGTGGCCCTGGGACACTGCAACCGTCATAAATACGAGTCAGTGGCCAAGGGTCTGAATTTTGATCACGTGACCGTGGGGAGGCTGGAACCATCGTAAGTGTGAAAGTGGTCATAAGTCACTTTTTGAGCGTCATCGTAACTTTGAAAGGTCACTAAGTGAACGTTTGTCACTCAAGGACCATCTGTAATTGTTTCCAGTGTCAGGAAGTTTCTCCTTAGTTCTAGGTTGCTTCTCTCCTTGATTAGTTTCCATCCGTTGCTTCTTGTCCTGCCTTCAGGTGCTTTGGAGAACAGATTGACCCCAGTGGTGGGGTTCAAATATGTGAACAACTGGTTCTCTGTTTGGATGCTGCTTCAGGAAGTCCATTCTGGGCCTGGGCAACAAAAGTTAGCTACCAGTTCTGCCGAAGTGGTACAAACCGGCTGAATTCCACCACTGTATCCCACCAGGAAATTTTTGCTGCTGTGTTTTTGGCTTCCGGAAAGACGTTTGGAGGCTGAGTAGAGCACTGGGGTGGAGAGTTGATGGCTGAAGGATGCTCACTTGAAGTGGGATACAGTCAACGGTTAGACAAGGCCGTGGCAGCCACGGAAGAGGGAATTAATTCCTTTTCAGAAAGTGGCAGCCAGCTGAAACAGGAAAGCCTGGAACTGCACACAGAACGTTGCCCGTCTCCGAGCGAAAGGCTTTCCAAACACAGATGGTCCGGTTGAGCAACTCGGCAGCGTTGCGGGGGCTGGGGGAGGGGGGAATGAAATACTAGGAAGAACAGAGTGAGTAGATTTTCCAGGCTTCTTATATCACCCAAGAACATTTTAGCCAAGGATCAGAAGGCTGGTTTAAGATAGCGATAGGCTTAAAGGGAGAGGAAGAGGAGGAGGCGGAGGTGGACAGGCATGAACAATTTGCAAAGACTTGTTGCATCTGAATGTGGCTAGAGAAATTTGGCAAAGGAAATTATTGGAAAAATTGTTAAAGACATGGAGATAATATTAGTCCTTCCTTACCTCCCTTCTTTTCCTCTCTCCCTCCCTCCCTCCCTCCCTCCCTCCCTTCCTTCCTTCCTTCCTTCCTTCCTTCCTTCCTTCCTCCCCCTCTCTTTTTCTTCTTTCCTAGTTTTCTAAGGCCACCCACCTCCGCAATGTGACCCTGGGTGGCATAAAACCAAGCCAGAAAAAACGCCAAGTAATATACGCGCCTGTGTACAGTATAAACACACTTGCGTTTATACTATATATACACTTTTTTTCTCCCCTCTTCTGTTTAATTGTGTTTGATCCTTGGGGACTGGCTCTACCAGTCCCTGCAGTTTTTTTGGCAAGAGTTTTTCTGAAGTCATTTCCCGCTGCCTCCTTCTTAGGGCCGAGAGAAAGTGACTGGCCCAAGACTGGCTTTACGCCAAAGGCGAAACTAGAACACCCAATCTCCTGATTCCTAGCCTGGTGTCTTCACCACTGCACCAAACTGGCTCTCTTGTGTGTGTGTGTGTGTGTAATAAAAGTGAGAACAGAATCTGCTCTACTGGCCCCAAACACTGGAGGAAGAGACAGTAATGTTGAAAGAAAAGTCTTCATCAGGGTCCAGTCCAAGCCGGGAATAAACAACATGGAGTCTGCTTCAGAAAGAAGGTTGTAGTTTATTGAAGAGGAGAGCCAGACAGAAAGATTCCTCTAGAAAAAAACAGTGACCACATGGAGCAGAGTGGTGGAGCCTTGGTGGAGCAGTGGGCTAATGCCTCCTTAAGTAATACCAGCTGCCTGCAATTAGTGCAGGTTCGAGTCCCACCAGGCTCAAGGTTGACTCAGCCTTCCATCCTTCCGAGGTAGGTAAAATGAGGACCCAGATTGTTGGGGGCAATAAGCTGACTTTGTAATAATGCCGCTTGGGGGTGGGGGGCGAAAGCCCTAATAAGCAGGCATATACATAGAATGAAGGCTATTGCTAAGCACATTGGTTTGTGCTTCTTAGATTGTAAGCCGCCCTGAGTCTTCGGAGAAGGGCGGGATATAAATGGGATTAAAATAAAAATAAAATAAATAAATTTTTATACCTTCTGGGGCTCTTGAGGTTGTTTCCTGTTCCTGTTAGAGGCTTTGTATTTCCTGTGGCATGAACTTTGACCTGAGTGTGCCCTTTTGGTATTGGTGGGTTAATAATCCTATTATGTCTCCTGTTCCTTAGAATTTGAGTGGGGTTATGTAGATTTTAGGTGTCTTTGTCTTCCTAATCTCTTCAGTTTCTAGCTGGAAGGCTGCGTTCTCTCTGAAAGGATTATTACATTTGCATTTCTGTTGGTTTCTGCCATTGGATACCTCAGTCATGGAAGCTCATTGGCTACCTCTGGACCAGCCCCTCCCTCTCCATCCCCTCCATTCCTCATTGTAAGGATATCTGTAACTTCAAACAGTCACTAAACAAATGGTTGTAAGTCGAGGACTGACCTCTATGTAGTTTGTATTGTGGGAAGAATCCAGAAAAAGAAATATTTTGGGAAATATTAAAAAGGCAGAATATATTTCCTCAAAGGATCTTAAAGGCAGAAACCCCGCCACCAAGTCTCTCTGCCCCAAACAGAAACCAGGTCTGCAGAAATGCAGATGTGATAATCTTGCCAGAAAGATTGGAGTCAGGAAGCTGGGATTAGAAAGACAAAGATCCCTAGAATCAACAATTCCTCACACCAAATAATCCAAGAGTCATCAGCCACAGCCTCAGGGAAGCAGGATATGACCTTTGGGACATAATAGGATTAACCCACTACCATCAGAATACCAGAAAGGCACACTCAGGCTCAGGTCAAAGTTCATGCCACAGGAACAACTCCAAACAAAAGGCTCCAGAAGGTATAAAAACCCACCACTCCTTACTCCATGTGATCAGTTTTTCCCAGAGCCATCTTTCTGTCTGGCTCTCCTCTTCAATAAACTGCAACCTTCTTTCTAAAGCAGTCTTCATGTTGTTTATTCCCGGCTTGGTCTGGACCCTGATGAAGATTTTTCTTTCCACAGTATGTTTGTGGCTTGTATGATGTCATTGTGGCTTCCACGAAGAACTGGGAATGATGGTAATAATCGTCAGAGATGTCAGAGAGGGGGGTTTAATTAATCCAGATGGCGGCTGCCATCCCAGTTAAATATGCAACACACAATAAAGCAGAGCAGAACTTTAATCGCACTGTGATGGCCACCATCTTGACTTTCTTGCCCTCCACCTCCTGGTTCCCCCCTATCACAGCAGCAGAATGTAAATTTATCTTCCCCGCCACCCCATCTTTTCGCTCTCCACCTCCACCCCACTGCCTTTGAAAGCCCATTTTATATTTGTTCTTTTCAGACTTCTTTTCGTACGCAAGTCCAGCCAGGGAAAAGCAGAGATGAAAAAGGATAAGCAAAATTTAAGAAAAAAAAATGAGGAAGTTGGAGACCTGGGAGGGGGCGGGGGAAGGAAAGTCCCGAAGAGATCCTTGCGGGCTTTTGAGTTCCAAGCAAGAACAGCCAAAAACAGGGTGTTTTTTTTTCATTCACTCTGGTCTTTTAGTGAAGGATGCCTGGTTCTTAACAAAAAATAATTTAAAAAAAATAGCAAAGAACTGCAGCTTGCACGCACGGCTGAGGAGGAACGACTTAATTCCACCCCAAGCTACGGTCTGGATAAAAATCTCTTCCTGCTTCTGTCTGCACTGTGGGCAAAGGAGCTAATTCACACACGTGCACATTTTAATGGTTGCTTCGATATTTTGTTGTTTTTACAGATGGTCCCCGACTGACGACCCCCACAGCCCAACATTTCTGTTGTTCAGTGAGACCTTTGTTAAGCCAGCTTTGCCTCAACACCTGAGTCAGTTGCCAAGTGTCCTGAATTCTGAGCGTGTCACATGGGATTGCTGCAATGGTCATAAATGCGAAAAACGTTCATAAGTCACTTTTTCCCCAGTGCCACTTCCTGCAGCTGTGAATAAGTGGACGGCCGTATAAGTCTCCCAAAGAAACAAATGTTTTATTTGGATCATTTAATTCCCCCATCGTAAGAAATAGCTCGGCTGCGTGCGGTCAACCTGTATAATGCAGTGGAAAAGAATGTGCAATTCTCCTTGACGATGGGATGGAGGGGGAAAAATGCATCGGATGGCTCTTTGGCTGCTGTGCCTCAAAAGCAAAGGGACTAGAGACTTAAGGTCGATTTTGTTTTGCAGAAGGACAACGTCTAGTGGGAACCCCAGGGATTTAGACTGCCTTGGGGTCCCGTGTAGCGGGAAGAGGCCAATTCCAGTCACCGTGATGACCGATGGGGACAGAGGTGGCCTCTTTCTCCCAAAAAAAAATCCCTGGTTCTCTTTCACCAGCCTCACCCACCTCAAACAGACACACACACACAAAAATCCCAACAACTAACCATCAGAGGTCTGCAGAGGCTTTGCCCCCCCCCAGTGGGTTGCTAAGCAACAGGATGAAACTTTGCTGGGCTTTTTTTTTAAAAAAAAATTTGCCTGCCTGCCTGTGTGAAATAATAATCGAAATACCATGTGCCCCATTGTCCCCTAGGAGTTAGAGGATGGGGGTCATCTTCTGTGCTTCCATTTGTAAGGAAGGGGGAAAGGCACACAATGGGGCTTGGGGGAATAAGAAAAAGGATGCCGAGAAACAAACGGAGCTATCCTAAAAGCAGGATAGTTCGGTGAAAGGCTAGAAAGTGGGAGAAGGTGAATTCTACCATAGTCCTGCCTCAGGCAAGAAAGCCAGCTGGGTGACTTTGGGCCAGTCACCAGGAGACTGGGAATTCTAGTCCTGCCTTAGAATATCTATATCTATATCTATATCTATATCTATATCTATATCTATATCTATATCTATATCTATATCTATATCTATATCTATATCTATATCTATATCTATATCTATATCTATATCTATATCTATATCTATATCTATATCTATATCTATATCTATATCTATATCTATATTTATATCTATCTATATCTATATCTATATCTATATCTATATCTATATCTATATCTATATCTATATCTATATCTATATCTATATCTATATCTATATCTATATCTATATCTATATCTATATCTATATCTATATCTATCTATATCTATATCTATATCTATATCTATATCTATCTATATCTATATCTATATCTATATCTATATCTATATATCTATATCTATCTATATCTATATCTATATCTATATCTATATCTATATCTATATCTATATCTATATCTATATCTATATCTATATATCTATATCTTTCTATATCTATTATCTATCTATCTATCTATCTATCTATCTATCTATCTATCTATCTATCTATCTATAGGACACTGAGCTTGTCGATCAGAAGGTCGGCAGTTTGGCGGGTCGAATCCCAAGTGCCGCGTAACAGAGTGAGCTTCTTGTCCTGCCTTCAGGCACTTTGGAGAATAGCTTGACTCCCTCTTCTTTGCGGCAGCCCTTGAGATACTGGAAGACTGCTATCATGTCCCCCCTCGTCCTTTTCTTCATTATTCTAGACATATCCAAATCCAGCAACCGTTCCTTGTAGGTTTTAGCCTCCAGTCCCCTTTGTTGCTCTTCTCTGCACTCTCAACATCGTTTTTACATCGTGGTGACCAAAACTGGATGCCGTATTCCAAGCGTGGCCTTCCCAAGGTTTTGTAAAGTGGTATTAACACTTCACATGGTCTTGATTCTATTCCTCTGTTAATACAGCCTAGCACTGTGTTGGCTTTTTTGGCAGCTGCAGCACACGGCTGGCTCATATCTAAGTGATTGTCCACTAGGACTTCAAGATCCCTCTCACAGTTACTACTATTGAGCAAGGTATCCTATACCTGTACATTTGGTTTTTCTTGTCTAAGTGTAAAACTTTACTTTTCTCTACCCTGAATTTCATTTTCTTGGATGCACATGTGTGTGTGTGTGTGTTTGTTCTTTGTTGATGTTCTTGTTTTATTTCCCTGCATGTTTCAGCATTACCTGATGCTTTGTTGGTTCAATCAAGAAGAAGAAGAAAAAAAACTCCTTTCTGAATGTGATATATTCCGTTTTTTGTGCTAACATTATTCTAGTTTGTTTACTCTGTATGTGTATGTTTATGTGTGTGTGTGTTGCTGCTCTCCTAAGAAGATTCAAGCACAGTTTTGCCACTGAAAGCTGATACCAATCAATTTAGGAAAGGGAAAATAGAAAATGAATACTTTGGTGCCTGTGGCTCTCGAGAATGGGGGGGGGGGACCACACAAAAAAAAACACCGCAAAGCTGAGCATATCACACAGGGATGTTTGTGCATACATCCCCCCCCCCCGTGCCCCTGGAGGGAATATAGCACAGATATTTCAGAATGAATCTGTTTAGGTTTATTCGGAATCCAAACCGTACCGTTGGAAGGTATCACCCCCAGGGATCATCTAGTCCACCCCTCTGCAGGAAAACCAATTCTACCTTCTTGAGAAATGACTACCCAGTTTCTTCTTAAAAATCTCCAGAGATGGAGAGCTACAATCCCCCCACACGGAGACTATTCCGCTGGGGCATGGATCAGGAGTTTTTTGTAATATATTTAAATGGGATCTAAGAAGTTGCAGTCAAACAGAGCTGTATAAATCCTGGACTACTGGACAGATCAATAGAAATTGCATAAAGCTTAAAATTCTATTATCGTTGAGGATGGATGGCGGGAAAAGGGCTTAATGGAGCATCCGGGTAAGGTCAGGATTTGAGATAATCAAGGATATCTGCAGGCAGGCGTCAAGAAGTCAAGATGGTGACAACAAGCAGGGAATCAGACTTCAACTTCCAGAATTCCTCAGCTGGCATGCTGGCTGGGGAATTCTGGGAGCTGAAGACCATGCATTTGATTTGGGAATTCTGGGAGCTGAAGTCCACAAATGCTGGCTGAGGATTTCTGGGAGTTGAAGTCCACAAATGCTGCTGGGGAATTCTGGGAGTTGGAGTCCACGAATGCTGGTTGGGGTATTCTGGGAGTTGAAGTCCACAAATGCTGGCTGGGGATTTCTGGGAGTTGAAGTCCACGAATGCTGGTTGGGGTATTCTGGGAGTTGAAGTCCACAAATGCTGGTTGGGGTATTCTGGGAGTTGAAGTCCACAAATGCTGGCTGGGGATTTCTGGGAGTTGAAGTCCACACATCTTGTAGTTGGCAAGGTTGAGGAGGAGGAGGGAGGGAGGAAAAAAGAAATGGAGGGAGGAGGGAGAAAGGAAGAAAGGAAGGGAAGAAGAGAGGAAGGAGGGAGGGAGGAATAGAAAAAGGATAGCTGCCCCTTT
The DNA here is from genome assembly GCF_947247035.1 of Vipera ursinii. Taxonomy (NCBI): domain Eukaryota; kingdom Metazoa; phylum Chordata; class Lepidosauria; order Squamata; family Viperidae; genus Vipera; species Vipera ursinii. The sequence continues at coordinate 10,223,923 of NC_139512.1, forward strand.
TCTCCTGTATAGTTACAAATATATTAATCTCTTACTCTAAAAATAACAAGAATACAGACTATTCCTATCAACTTAAGCAGAACTGTTGAAGATAAGGCCCAATAAAATTTTAGTTCCTCTACAAAGTGAGCAGCTCTGCTATTTTCTACCTCCGACTCCCTGCCTTGCTGTTTCTGACTGAAGCAGTTCATCCTTCTATCAACCTCTCAGCAGAGGGGCTGTCCAATGCCGTATGGAGGCCGTTAAATATGGTGGGAATCCTCCAGGCAAAAAAATATATTGAAGTCAACATCTTACTGTCCATGCAGCAGTTATTTTCAAAGCCCAGGCTGGAAAAACAGAAGGCAAACAGTGAGAGAAAAAGAAATAATTCCCATCAGAAATATCAGAGTTGCATACCTTAAAGCCACCTGCAAAGAAAGATTGAAAAATATCTCTGAATACATCTCTTCCACAGCAATGCTGGCTGGGGGATTCTGGGAGTTGAAGTCGTATATCTTAAAGCCTACTGGCTACGGAATTCTGGGAGTTGAAGTCCACCCATCTTAAAACATACCGGCTGGGGAATTCTGGGAACTGAAGTCCCACATCTTAAAGCAGGGGTGTCAAACTGCCGGCCCACGGGCCGGATGCATCATCCAGAAGCCACGCCCACCCCATTGCCGGCACTGTCCCGATACGTTGCGCGATGTCACGTGACGTCACGAGGTTGACATGTCTGTCTTAAAGCATCTGGCTGGGGAATTCTGGGAGTTGAGGTCCACACATCTGAAAAATTATCAAGTTTGAGAAACACTGATTTAGTAGTTGCTTGTTTCTGTGTTGCCTGATAAGCAGGTTTTAGATAGATTTTTTAAAAAATTGCTCTGTTGGGTTTTAATGATGGATGTGTTAGATTTAATAATAATAATAATAATAATAATAATAATAATAATAATAATAATAATAATAATAATAATAATAAGAAGAAGAAGAAGAAGAAGAAGAAGAAGAAGAAGAAGAAGAAGAAGAAGAAGTTGGAAGGGACCTTGGAGGTCATCTAGTCCAACCCCCTGCTCAGGCAGGAAACCTTATACCATTTCAGGCAAATGGCTGTCCAGTCTCTTCTTAGAAACTTCCAGTGTTGGAGCATTCACCACCTCTGGAGGCAGGTTGTTCCACTGGTTAATTGTTCTAACTGTCAGGAAGTTTCTCCTAGGTTGTTTCTCTCCTTGGTTAGTTTCCATCCGTTGCTTCTTGTCCTGCCTTCAGGTGCTTTGGAGAATAGCTTGACTCCCTCTTCTTTGGGGCAGCCCCTGAGATAGTGGAACACTGCTATCATGTCACCCCTCACCCTTCTCTTCATTAAACTACACATACCCAATTCCAGCAACTGTTCCCTGTATGTTTTAGCCTCCAGCCCCCTAATCATCTTTGTTGCTCTTCTCTGTACTCTTTCTAGAGTCTCGACATCTTTTTTACATGGTGCAGTTGTGGCTCCTAAATCCTCTCTTCTTCATTTTTCAAATGACAAAAGCTGCACCTAGTCCATTCCTAACCCTAACCTTTCCCCCCTATAAAAAGATAAGCACTTTTATCTTTGCCATTTTTTTTGGTTAAACTAAATGACAATCTCAGATTGCCAAGCATTTGATCTTAAAACACAGCAGAAGAAACATTACAGACAATAATCAGTGCACAGAAAGGCGAAATCCAGTGGGTGTTACTTCTGAGTAGGCACGCATATAATTGCACCAGGCATCAGCGGAGACCAAAAGCTAAGCAGGTGTAACTTATTTTGGTGCATTTGTTCCATTCTAGGAAACCATAATGAGTATGGTTTTTTTTTTCACAGTCACATAATCTGTCAATTAAAAAACCATATAAATTGCAATTTTCTTTGAATTACAGGCCTCCGGATTTTTCAGCTTTCCTGTAATACAGCAAAGTGAGAGGTGAAATCTAGTTTTTGGAAATTAAAACAAAACAAAACAAAAAAAGCTGGCTTATGTCCCTTGTTTCTTGTGTCCAAATCACACAATAGCTGCTTTTCACCTTTTCATATGTATTTTTTTTCCTCTCTCTCTAACTTTTAAATCACCCTTGCTCTCTTTTCTTGTCTCCCAGTTGAGCATCTGTTCTCGGGGAACTGACAAAAGATTCCCACTGTGTCACAGCAGAAAATATGAGTTAATTGAAGCCTCCAATTTCTCACGAGCGTCCAAAGCTACCAAACCATAGGTTGGTGCTGAGACGAGATGCCTCCAGCTGAAAGCTTCTTTGCCCCATAAATGTCTCAGAAAAGTGGGGGGGAAAAACACATTTAATTGAAGGCTAGAATGTGCTTCTAAGAATGGGTGGAGGACAAGATGAGGTTCTGTGGGTAGAGGTGAGAAGAACTGGGTCTACTCAACCTGGAGGTAAGTAATAAAGAGGTGAGATAGATATAACAGAATAACAGAGCCAAAAGGGTTCTTGGAGTCTTCTGTCATAGCCCAACCGCCTGCTGAGGCTGAAAACCTTGTACCATTTCAGACAAATGTGTGTCCAATCTCTTCTTAAAAACCTCCAGTGTTGGAGCATTCACAACTTCTGGAGACAGGTTGTTCCACTGATTAATTTTTCTCACTGTCAGGAAATTTCTTTTTAGTTCCAGGTTGCTTTTCTCCTTGATTAGTTTCCATCCATTGCTTCTTGTCCTGCCTTCAAGTGCTTTGGAGAATAGGCAGACCCCACTCTTCTTCGTGGCAGCCCCTCAAATACTGGAATGCTGCTATCATGTCTCCCCTGGTCCTTTTTTTTCATTAGACTAGATGTATCCAATTTCTGCAACCATTTGTATATTTCAACGACCCACCCTCTGGATCAGTTTTCGCAATAGCAATAGCAATAGCAATAGCACTTAGATTTATATACCGCCTCAGAGTGCTTTACGGACCTTTTTTTAAAGCGGCCTACAGAGCCAGCATCTTGCCCCCTTCCCCAACAACCTGGGTCCTCATTTTACCAACCTGAGAAGGTTGGAAGGCTAACTCAATCTTGAACCGGTCAGGATCGAACTGCTGGCAGTCGGCAGAGTTAGCCTGCAATACCGCATTCTAACCACTGCACCAGGTGCAGTGTGTAGACTTCAACTGCTGCCTGCGGTAATTGTATAGGCAGTTCTCGACTTACAACCATTCATTCAGTGTCCGCAGTTACAATGGCACTGGAAAATGTGACTTAGGACTGTTTTTTTCACACATATGACTGCTGCAGCATCCCCGTGAGCACGTGATCAGGATTTGGACACTTGGACACTTGGCAAATGTATTTATGATGATTGCCGTGCTCCGGGATCATGTGATCGCGTGAAAGTGTTCTTTTACCCTATTGGCCAGGCAGTTTCACTCCGCATCTAACCTACAGAAGCTGCCTGACCAGGACCGGTGTGAGTCTTCAGGAGCCTGGTGTGCTGGGATGTGAGACACGACAACCCCAGTGATTGTTAAGTCTTGGGTACCAAGATTCCTGCGAGGCGGTGGTTTTTAGTTTGCAAGCTGAGAGCTTGACTCACTTGAGCGGCAGCCTGTTTTCCTAAAATTGCCAGCAAAAGTCAGGTTTGGCTGCCTTCCTTGTCTACTTCAAGCACCCTTAAGTAAATGGCATGGCAGCTAGCGGGGAGGATATTAAACGATTCTCGGCTTCGCCTAAAGAAGCGGCTGAGAAGCCAAGTTATATGAGGGGAAGGCTCGAATGCAGCAAGAAATTCTGTCTCCAGAATAATGGAATAAATCAAATTAAAAGCTGACAGTCCAGGTCCAGCCTTCAGCCTTGAAAGAAGACTATTTTTACAACCCCATCAAAGCAGGCCCAAATTAGTTGGCTAACATTCGGCTGCAAAATGCCAATTTTTGTACAATTCTCCTCATTTTCCGTCTCGATTGAATGGCGTACCATCTTTTGACCCTGAAAACGCTCAAACTTTGTGAAAGAGGCTGACAATTTGCGGCTGGCGGTCTCCGATATCGTTTTCACAACAACGGAAGTGTTTTGTGGGAAATCGTGGCTGTTGAAATCCAATTTATCCAGTGGATGTCAGACTGGGGAAAGCTAAAATAGACAAGGCCTGTTTACATTCAGTTGAAATAAATGATATTGTTTTAATGAAATGTCTAAATCACAGCAACTTTAAGTTATATGTAGACTTCAACACCCAGAATTCCCCAGCTAGCATGGCTGGCTAGGTCAGGGGTAGGCAAGCTTGGCTCTTTTATGACTCGTGGACTTCAGCTCCCACAATTCCCCAGCTAGCATGGCTGACTAACTAGGATATTCCAGGAATTGAAGTGCACAAATGCTGCCTGGGGAATTCTGGGAATTGAAGTGCACAAATGCTGCCTGGGGAATTCTGGGAGGGAAATAGCCCAAGGAAAGATTCAAATTTATTCAGAGGACATTTGTTCTGTGCTTTAGCTAGGAATGCTTACTTGGGTGACTGGGGTACGCCTAATAAAATAAAATATGGTCCCTGGATGTTTCAAAGTCACAACAAAAAAAGCAAACGAGATGGACAGGCAAAGGGGGGGGGAAGCAAGGCTAGTAGTCAGTTTTTATACTTATGATGCTAGAGTGCAATCATTTCAAGGAGGTGAAGAGCAGAAATTCAGTGGAGCTGATTTTTCCACTGGATCAATGGAACGGCCCTGGTTTCTCCCACCAAAACATGGAGCAAAAAATTGAAAATGGGGTGTGTGTGTAAGTAAATTTCCATCATTTAAAGTGTCGTTTTAAAGAAATTGTGGTATAGCAGTGACGATGCTAAACTAGAAAGTGGGGAGATCCAGGTTCTAGTTCCCCCCCCCCCCGGTCCCAGCCATGGAGACCCTTGAAGGACTTGAACTGCTGGGCTAGGAGCCTGGAGGCCCAAGGTTCAAATCTTCCCACCGTCGTGGAAGCTCCTTCAAGAACTCTGAGCTAATCCTTCCTACTCAGCCGAAGTATAAAAAGAACATTGTCTTGCCCTTTCTCAAATCTTATCTTTCCCACAAAAGAGGCTTCTGTGGATTTTTTTTAAACCTTATTTGCATGGTGCTTAAGAACCTTTGAATCAATCTCTGTGCTGATTTTTCTGCTCCGTGGTTTCCCATCCCTGTGAAACCTCCTATTGCATCTCCTTTCTGGAAAAGTCCTTTGTGAAGAGTTTGTCCCCAAAGCTCTCTTAGATTTAAGGGCTGGAGAGATGATTGTACGATGATTAGGCAGAGCATCGATTCCTACATTAAGGGGCTGCATTGCAGTATTGTGTCATTGACTGACTGAACATTCCTGCATGATCTTATTACCTTCAATTCTTTATTGTACTCTTTGGGGAAAAATATATATAAGGAAGTAGTAGCACAAGCAAGAATATTAGCTACAGATACTGAAATACAGATGGAGAGACAACACTTTTGAAAACAATATATACTGTATTAATTCAACTCATCAGCCTGCAATATTATGACCCATGGGGCATTGTTTCAAAGCTATTTCTTTCCCTAAACAGAGAAACAAAATAATCACAGGTGGGGGGAAAAATGCAGTGGGGCAGGAGTGACTTCTGATTTCCTGCTGGCTTTCCCATTGATTTCCTCAGGGAAAGCTGACAGGAAATGACAAAATACATTTAGGCAGGAAAAATCAAATGCACAGGTACAGTATAGCTGGTAAAAATGTAAAAAAGATGTCGAGACTCTAGAAAGAGTACAGAGAAGAGCAACCAAGATGATTAGGGGGCTGGAGGCCAAAACATATAGGGAATGGTTGCTGGAATTGGATATGTGTAGTTTAATGAAGAGAAGGGTGAGGGGTGACATGATAGCAGTGTTCCAGTATCTCAGGGGCTGCCACAAAGAAGAGGGAGTCAAGCTATTCTCCAAAGCACCTGAAAGCAAGACAAGAAGCAATGGATGGAAACTAGTCAAGGAGAGAAGCAACCTGGAACTTCTTCTTCTTCTTCTTCTTCTTCTTCTTCTTCTTCTTCTTCTTCTTCTTCTTATTATTATTATTATTATTATTATTATTATTATTATTATTATTATTATTATTATTATTGACTTGTGACCATTTTTCACACTTACGACAGTCGCAGCCTCCCCCAGAGTCATGTGATAAAAATTCAGACGCTTATCAACTGACTCATATTTATGACGGTTGCAGTGTCCCCGGGGTCACGTGATCCCCTCTTGCGACCTTCTGACAAGCAAAGTCGATGGGGGAAGCCGGATTCACTTAACAACCGTGTTACTAACTTAGCAAATGCAGTTTTTTGCTTAACAACCGTGGCAAGAACGGTTGTTAAAAAAACTCACTTAACTATTGACTTGCTTAGCGACAGATATTTGGGGTTCAATTGTGGCCACAAGTCAAAGGCTACCTGTATTTAGATTTCAAATCTGAGTTTTGGTCCAGGCAAAACTCTGCTGATCCCTTGGTTAACATTGATCAAATCATTGAAAGTAAACTAGGTAGCTGGTAAGTGATGCATCCTATCAGCACTGTAAATTATATTACAAAGATAAAATATTGGCTCTGTAACCCACCAGTTTTGAAGTATAGCACAATTCCACGTAGTCCCATAAAGGATTCCACTAACGTTAAATTCTGCACCCCATTTTCTTCTTAGTCATTGTAGACCTAGCGACACACTCCCACAATTTAATGAGCTACTTTTCCAAAGACAGGATGGATAGACCTTTTGCCACGCAAAGCGCATAAAATCTGTGCCGTTACCTAAAGCATACCGTTCCAGTTCAGTCATTTCGGAGAGATGTGTGGATTGATAAAATGTTCTTACCTTGCTGTACACAGTAAATCATTGCAGGATACAGTAAAAAGAAAGTCAAGAAGTTGGTTGCGATTGAGGCTCTACCATCTTGACTATTTTGATCAGATCCTGCCTTGCAGCTCATTATTATTAAAGTTTTAGTACAGGTAATCCTTGTCTTACTCCTGTAATTGAGCAATTACGGTTGTAGGTCTGACAGTCATAAAATGGGACCTGTTTTTACAACATTTTTGTGGCCATCGTCAAGTTAATGTGGCAGTTGTAAAGCAGGTGCTGTAGTAGTTGGAAACTGATCAAACAGAGAAGCAACCTGGAATTAAGGAGAAATTCCCTGACAGTGAGGACAATCAACCAGTAGAACAGCTTGCCTCCAGAAACTGTAGGTCTATTCTATTTTGTTGTTCTGTTCTGTTCTGTTCTATTTCTATTTCTATTCTATTCTATTCTATTTTATTCTATTCTATATTCTATTCCACTCTGTTCTGTTCTCTATTCTATTCTATTCTATTCTATTCTATTCTATTCTATTCTATTCTATTCTATTCTATTCTATTCTATATTGTACTATATATTAATATATAAATTCTTTATTAGCAATTTGAATAATCTGCACACACACACACACACACACACATATATATATATATATATATATATATATATATATATATATATATATATATATATATATATATATATATATATATAATTATAAAAATTACAAAAATTAAAAACAATTAAAATGATTACACTAACCTTGAAATAAAAACCCAATTACAATTAAAATACAATTAAAACCCCAGTTAATACTCTCAGTCCAGGCCAGAAAGCTTGAAGAGCCAGGTCTTCAGGTCCCGGTGGAATGAGCGAAGAAGTTTTACTCTTAGAATTAGAGTTAGAATTAGATGGTACTGGGAGGGGAGGAGGAGGAATGTGCATGGGAGTTTAGCTAGACATAACAATACTGAACCTAGTGTGAGAGCCAAGGTTATTGAAATAAGAGATGATAAAGAATTGGCGGGTTGGAGAACTGGAGGGAAAGCCTGCATTTCAAACTAATTGGAGAATGTGATTTATGACTGTTAATTAGAGGAGGGAATTGTGTTTTGATACTATGTGCTCAGGGGAAGGGAACTCAAATTTTGGCTTCGACTGTGTAAGTGCCGATGCTATGCTACATGAATAAAGATTCTTTAAGGTAAACAAGGCCTCAAAGTTTTTGAAAGAGTTTCATCTGTCGGAACCATGAAAAACTTTTTCCAGTGCCGTTGTAACTTTGAACGGTCACTAAACGAACGGTTGTAAGTCGAGGACTGCCTGTATTAAGCAGCAACAGTGATTCAACTTAACAAACATGACAAAAAAAAAGGCCATAAAATTCGGTGTGATTCATTTAACAATTACTTGTGTGCACCATAGGATGATTGGAAGGACCAAGTTGGACAACCGTAAAATAAGCCCTACTACGATTTTTCAGGATGCTCGTCGTATAAGCCCCACCCCCAAAATAATCCCCAGTTAAGATCATCAGCCAGACGCATTTAGTACCGTATTTCCCCAAATATAAGCCCTAGCCAGAAAATAGCCCTAATGCATCTTTTGGAGCAAAAATTAATATAAGACCAGGTCTTTTTTTCCAGGGATAGCTTCACCAGTTAGCGTCTTCAGTGGCTGTCAGTCATTCTCTTCAGGGATTCAAAAGTAATTATCTGTAAGAAGAGTTTTCAGATCTGCCATATGGCAGTTCTGGGACCCGAAGAGAGTTGCAATTCAGAGTACATTTGCCCACTGATTGTGCCTTTAAGGAGTGAGCGCACATACGCGCACACCGGCTACAGCAAAGAAGCCTTCACTAAACTGGAAAGGATTTGCAGTATCTTTTAAAAAAAAAGAATTAAAAAAAGAACGATAAGGTGGAATAGATGTGTTGCAATGAACTCTTGTTTCCTCTCCACTAAATTGAGATTATTCATGCCTCTTGGGTTTTGCAGACTTGTTTGATGGAGCATTCCAGGATGGAAATATCACAAATGGTGATGACGTGCAACCATCACAGATACGTGCCGTTGTTTGCCGAGCATCTGAATTCTGACCATGTGACCATGGGCATGTTGCTGTGGTCGTAAGCATGAGGATTGTAAGTCAGTGCCGTGTAACTCTGAATGGTCGCTAAACGAATACAGGTAGTCCTCATCTTACAACAGTTCATTTAGTGAACATTCGAAGTTACAACGTCACTAAAAAAAAAGGGACTTACGACCATTTTTCACATTTGCAACCTTTCCAGCACCCCCAGGGTCACATCATTAAAATTTGGCAACTGGTTCCTATTTATGACCATTGCAGTGCCTTGGGATCATGTGGTCCCCTTTTGCGACCTTCTGACAAGCAAAGTCAATGGGGAAGCCAGATTCACTTAACAACCGTGTTACTAACTTAACCGCTGCAGTGATGCGCTTAACAACTGTAGCAAGAAAGGTCGTAAAATGGGCGAAAAAATTAACTTAACAACTGTTTCACTTAGCAACAGAAATTTTGGGCTCAATTGTGGTCGTACGTCGAGGACCATCTACGCTTGCAACTCAAGGACTAGCTGTATAACTTCCTATCTTTCAATAGTCACGAAACCTTGAAGCTCAACATTAGCCAACAGATACCCCATCATAAAAGCCTACGTGGATATATAATCTATTACACGTTGATTAACAGGTGAGAAGAACGTATCGTTCAAGCGTTCTGCCGTTTTGTACCGTCTGTATTTCACGGGGTGGTTGATTTTGGCAGGAACCCCCGTGCCTCCCCCTCACAAATCAAACATTCAATCTATGCGTTGAATGTTCGTTCCACCCAAACATAATTCTGATTAGATATTTACAGAAACTCAGTGTCTATCCAACTGCTCCTTTCTCAGAATCCTGAAGATGGAAAGTCCTGCATGTGAACTTGAGGTTCATGTTTGGGGCTAGTCCTGTTTACTGCACAAGCCAGGAGGGCTCTGTAAATATATACAGACCCCCTCATATCCTGGACATGTTATATAGGGCATTGCACACCAAAACAACTTAGACACAAAGATAGTCCCCCCCACCATGCTATCACTCTGCTGAACAGCTAATTCCCAAAATACCGTCTTATGCCCTAGGACAGAGGTCCCCAACATTCTGGGCACCAGGGACCAATTACATGGAGAGAGGTTTTTTCCCGTGGACTGGAGGATGTGTGGTTTTGTGTGCTGCCTGCATCCCACGGATGGGGCTTTGCTTGTTTGTGCGGACCGGTTGCTAGCATGCCGCAGCCTAGTACTGGTCTACGGACCGGGGGTTGGGGACCCCTGCCCTAGGATATCAAACCGTGTAGTAGAGCTGAATTACTATTATCCTTCTCATCTTTCCTATTACCTATTCTTTTACTATCTTATGACTATCACACGTCAACCTTAGTGAAGCGTGCAAACCAGCATCTGCATTTCCTACGTCGGATGAGGAGAGCTCATCTCTCTCATTCTTTTTCTTTTCTCACCACTTTTTACAGAGGCACAATTGAGAGCGTCATAATAAACTGCATTACTGTCTGGTTTGGTGGCAGCAGTGCCTCGGGTAGAAAGTCCATACAGAGAGTGGTGAGGACAGCCGAGAAGATCATAGGAAGCTCGCTCCCTGGTATTCAGGATGCTGCTTATAAGCGCTATGTGCTTAGATCTCAAAGCATTGTTAGAGACCCCACACACCCACTTTACAGTCTGTTTCTATTGCTCCCCTCTGGGAGGAGGTTTCAAAGTATTTATAGCAGAACTACCAGATTTTGTAATGGCTTTGTTCCCTATGCCATCTATCTGGTAATCTCACAAGATTCGTTTTTCTCGCCATGCACATGTATACATAAACCGAACTAGACTGTGTTGTTTCTCTGTATCATACAATATATGTGGGTATGCGCATAATTCTGTATTTATTTATTTGTTTGTTTGCTTTTGTCATATTTATGTAGTGTAAATATTGGAGGTGGTGACCCTTTGAGAGCTGTATGCAACATAATTTCATTTTAATGTATGCCAATTAGTGTACATTCAAAGGGACAATAAAGTTATTATTCTATTCTATTCTATTCTATTCTATTCCTATTCTATTCTATTCTATTCTATTCTATTCTATTCTATTCTATTCTATTCTACTCTACTCTACTCTACTCTACTCTATTCTATTCTTCTTTGTTGTTTGTATCTTATGACTTATGTTGATTGCTTTTATTTAGTATCTTATGACTGTCACTGAGTGCTGTACCTTATGATTTATGATGATTGTATTTTATGATTACGATCATGATTTATCACTTGTTGCTTGTATGTACACTGAGAGCTTATGTCCAATCACACTGGGCCAACAATTCTGTTCTAAATATTGGTGCTTCCATGTGTGTTTTTCTAGTGTGGCACTTCTACATCTGCATTGTGTCACCTCTTTTGCTGAAGAATTGTTCTCAGATGGAGGAATATAATAATTGTCTAATATCAGTAATCCCAGTGGTGGGATTGAAATACCTGAACAACCAGTTCTCTTATTGGATACAGGTCTGGGCCTTCGAGGCCAAGAAAGGGCTTCCGGAAATGGCATCCACGCACTTCCGGTGGGCCATTCTAGGCCTGGGAGTCCTCCTCCAAGCCTCAGAGGCCTAGACTGGACTTCTGGAAGCAGTGTGCATTCAACTAGTTCTCCAAACTCAGCAATATTTAGCTACTGGTTCTACCGAACAGGTGCGAACTGGCTGAATCTCACCCACTGAGTAATCCTCGACCTACAATTGTTTGTTTGGTGGCCAGTTCTGACGTACTGATGGCCAGGGCCCTCTCTGCAGTCACATGACTGCGTTTTACAATAGTTTTGCTAGAATCTGGAAGTTTGCTTAACAGCCACTGCAAGAAAGGTCATAAAATCAGGTCGGTCATGCCACCAATCCAATTTATCACTGTCACAACGTACAACCATAATGGGCAGGCCCTATTATGGCTATATGTCAAGGATTACCTGTACTCAGGTTTGTGATTCTTCTTTCTCCTACCTGTGCTTTGCAATTGACTACATTTGCCCCCCCCAAAAAAAAAGCCAAGGATGCAACGGCATATTTAATGCTCTCTCTGCCTTTTTTTGTTGTGTTACTTAAGATGGTAAGAAATGCTGGAGCTGAAGAAAGCGAAACTGGAGTTAAATTGCTGGAAGAAATATCAGCCATTCTCAGATATGCTGATGACGCCCCTTGGATGCTGGAAAGAAGAAAGTCTCCGGGATCTCTGCCGAGGATAAAGGAGGAGAGTGCAAAAGCTGCTCCGCTACTCTTGTGTTAAAGACAGGGAGAGGATGTCAACAAGCATTGCCAATCCAGAACAAAGAAGAAAAAAGAAGTTGTTGAAGGAATAATGGGGTTTACAAAGGTGTAAGGATGGTCTGAAGCATGAAATCAAGAGAGGCCTGCTATTTCGGAAAAAGGCTGCGTGTTCTGTCCCAGCCGACGTGAGTCCTTGTTATGCTCACAAGGGGAAACCCCTCTTCCAAGAAACAGGCAGGAACCACAAGAAAAACCCAACCCCTTTTATTCTCACAGACCTGACTCCGTGTCCAAGGCAAACAAACACAGTCCACAGAAACTCCATCCTCTACACGAACAGTTGCCCTTGGCAACCAGCATCTCCCACACCTTCCCTTTTATAATTCAGCCCAGGCGTGGCTTCCTAATGCCTTCTCCTTCACCTTTGGAGCCGCCCCATTGCGTTCCTCTGTCCTACTCGCTTATCTTGCCGGCGCTTTCGTGCATCCTGGATTTGTCCCAACTGTGCTTCATCACTGTCCAACTCAACCTCCCAGCACAGCTGTGTCTCAGCCTGAGTGCGAGTAGAGGGGCCAGGCTCCTCGTCCGACTGTAAGTCTTGGAGCTCCTCAGAGCCTTCCTCTGACTCTGATGTCACTCCAGGCCCCTCCTCCTCCTCATTTGATTCCTAAGACTCAGATGCCGGATCCACAGGCTGGGGAGGAATCACAACACTGTGACACATGTCACTCAAATCTTAAGGTGCAGACACATCACAAGGAGGAGGAGGAGGAGGAGGGGTAAAAAGACTGTTGCTGCAGTTGTTCAGTGAATCACTGTAGTTGTTAAATTAATAACACGGTTGTTAAGTGAGTCTGGCTTCCCCATTAATTTTGCTTGTCAGAAGGTCTCAAAAGGGGATCACATGACTCCGGGACATTACAACCGTCATAAATACATGCCAGTTGACAAGCCGCCAAATTTTGATTGCATGATTGTCGGAATGCTGCAATGGTTGTAAGTATGAAAACTGGCCATAACTCACTTTTTCAGTGCCTTTGTAACTTTGAACTGTCACTAAACAAAGTGTTGTAACTCGAGGACTACCTGAAAATCAGCTTTTCACTCAGCACTTAGTTGACCTGTGGAATTCATTGCCACAGCATGTAGTCAATCGAGCGATCAGAATAGAGCAGAAGGGACCTTGGAGGTCTTCTAGTTCAGCCCCAGCTCAGGCAGGATACAATTTTGGACAAACAGTTGTCCAGTCTCTTCTTAAAAAGCCTCCAGTGATGAAGCACCCACAACGCCCGAAGGCAAGCTGCTCCCCTGATTAATTGTTCTACCTATGGGGAAGTTTCTCCTTAGTTCCAGGTTGCTTCTCTCCTTGATTGGTTTCCATCCGTTGCTTCTTGTCCTGCCTTCAGGTGCTTTAGAAAATGATAGACACTAACATGGATGGACATAAAGGGGGAATTGGGGACAAGTCTCTCATCTGCTGATGGCCATTTCAAGACCTTCAAGTGGACAATCCTTCGAAACAAACCCTGGATGCAAAATGGCTTTGACATGACCTGGCTTGCCTTTTTAAAAGTGTTTGGGTTCTTGTGGGTCTGAGTCAAGCTCTCTTTCTCTCTCTCTCTCTCTCTCTCTCCCTCCCTCTCTCCCTCCCTTCCTCTCTCTCTCCCTCCCTCCCCCTCTCTCTCCCTTCCTCTCTCTCTCCCTCCCTCACCCTCTCTCTCCCCCTCCCCCTTCTCTCTCTCCCCCCTCTCTCTCTCCCTCCCTCTCTCTCTCTCTCCCTCCCCCTTCTCTCTCTCCCTCTCTCTCTCCCTCCCTCCCTCTCTCCCTCCCCCCCTCTCTCTTCCCCCTCCCCCTTTCTCTCCCCCTCCCCCTTCTCTCTCTTCCCCTCTCTCCCTCCCTCTCTCTCTCCCTCTCTCCCTCCCTCCCTCTCTCTCTCCCTCTCTCCCTCCCTCCCTCCCTCTCTCCCTCCCCCTCTCTCTCCCTCCCTCCCTCTCCCTCCCCCTCTCTCTCCTCCCTCCCTCTCTCTTGCCCTCCCCCCCTCTCTCTCTCCCTCTCCCCCTCCCTCCCTCTCTCTCTCCCTCTCTCCCTCCCTCCCTCCCTCTCTCCCTCCCCCTCTCTCTCCTCCCTCCCTCTCTCTTTCCCTCCCCCCCTCTCTCTCTCCCTCTCTCTCTCCCTCCCTCTCTCTCCCTCCCCACTCTTTTCCTTCCCCTCTCTCTCTTTTTTTTCTGTCCTGGCATCCTCCCCATTAGAATGCCTCTAGACTGCCTGTTTCCTTTCCCTCCCCAAATTCTCTTTTTTCCCCCTTGGTGGCAAAGTATATAATCCAATTTTATTTGCATCTCATTCTCAATTTCTATTCGCGCTGCTTCTTAACGCAGCCCGGCTTGGTGGCTCTCTAATCTTAATGCAGCCCCGGGAAAGGACTGCAGAAATCTATAAGAGAGAAAATCACAGATATGGTGGCAAAATCTCTCCTGGCTCCAGAGAATTTTTTTTGTGGGGGGGGGAATCAGTTGTAGGCAGAAAGTGGGGTGAATTTATGCTGGCAAACATCAGAATGAATATGCCAGCACCTTTTCTGACTACCAGGTAGTCCTTGACTTATGACTGTTCGTTTAACCATGGGTCAAAGATACGATGGCCTCTAAAAAAAAAAAGACTTATGGCCTGTTCTCCAAGTTACAACCGTCGTGCCATCCCTGCAGGCACGTGATCGCAATTTGGATACTTGGCAACCGACTCGATGGAAAAGGGCTGCAGCATCTTGCAGTCTGTGGCTTTCCCACCCGGCCTCTGAGAAAGTCATTTGGAACAATCAGATTTGCCCAATGGCCATTTTTACCGTGATTTGCTTAAAGGGTTGCAAAATTGTGCCCAGTGACTTAATAATTTGCAATTGCTTTGTGACTGAAATAGCAGAATAACGGAAGGGACCTTGGAGGTCATCTAGTCCAACCCCCCTGCTCAAGCAGGAAAGCCTATACCAGTTCAAAATTAATGGCTGTCCAGTCTCTTCTTAAAAAGTTCCAGCGTTGGAGGCAGGTTATTCCACTGACTAATTGTTCTCACAGTCAGGAAATTCCTCCTTAGTTCCAGGTTGCTTCTCTCCTTGATTAGTTTCCATCCGTTGCTTCTTGTCCTGCCTTCAGGTGCTTTGGAGAACAGCTTGACTCCCTCTTCTTTGGGGCCATCCCTGAGATATTGGAAGGCTGCTATCATGTCCCCCCCTTGCCCGTCTCTTCATTCAACTAGACTTTCAGCCGTCTCCTGCGGCTCCCAGTCCTCTGCCATGTGCAGTCCAAAAAAAAAAGTGCGACTAAAAATGTTCAACCAATCAATTCAAATATGCAGGGTAGGTGCATATCTCGCCTTGGCTCCACTCTTCAGTCAAACCCTGTTCTGTGCATGTGCGCATGTATGCGCATGCGCACACATTTTTTGTAGCTCCCAGTTTTTCCTTTTGTGAGGGAACCGGTTCCGAGTGGCTCTTTCATTGTTTCAGGTTGCTGACCCCTGAACTGGACCAGGGGTAGGCAACCTCGGCTCTTTTATGACTCATGGACTTCAACTCCCAGAAGCACAGCTGACTCAGGAATTCTGGGAGTTGAAGTCTATGAGTCATAAAAGAGCCGAGGTTGCCTAACCCTGAACTAGACATACCCAATTCCAGCAACCGTTCTTCGTATGTTTCAGCCTCCAGTCCCCTGATCATCTTTGTCGCTCTTCTCTGCACTCTTTGCAGAGTCTCGACATCTTTTTTCGTATTGCGGCGACCAAGACTGGATCCAGGATAACAAGCGTGGTTGTACCAAGGCATTATAAAGTGGTATTAACGCTTCAAATATAGGACCCGACTGAGATCGTGAATTAAGGACTGTCTGTAATCAGTTTAATTAAAAGGCAGAAGCCTTCACGAGCTGCAGCAGCTCCACGTCAGATGCATCCGTTGGTTGGAAAAAGCGCTCCCAGACTCCTGCTGATTTGGTGAGAAGTGAGGGAAGCGAAAAGAGCTTGCGATAGATTCGACTACTTTTCCCTAAAGTTTGCATGAAGAAGGCGGTGTCGGCAAGGAGGGGGCTCAAAACAGTGTAGGTGAGGGCTGCCACCCCATGATCATAGTCCCGCCTCTTATTTACATGCATCCACCCATCCATCAACCAGTAATAGGGATCATATTGAGATCAGCAAGTATAGTGGTTAGCGTGCTGGGTGAGAAAAATGTGTCTTTCGTTTCCCATTTTCCAATGGAATCAGACAGGATCTTCCCTTGCAGAGAAAGGCATCCGAGGGGGTTGTGGGTTTTTTTGTTGTTGTTGTTTAAAAAAAAAAGAATTGAATTGGGATGGTTAAATGGGCCAGTTTTGATGCTGGAGCAAATGTTTGGCTAAGGAAGAGGATAAAATAAAATTAAAATATTGACACTCTTCCTCTCTTCTCCTCTACTGCTTCTGTTAGGCATATGGCGATAGCCTATCTAGTTGGGTTGGAAATATATAAACCATGATGTTGTAACTTTAAGGTGCTAATTGGCCAATGGGTGTGTAAGTTTTTGGATGGCCATAAGAGGGAGCTAGGAGCGTAGCTTCTCTCTCTCTCTGCTCTCACTGTTTTTTCACTGTTAGTTACTCTGTTACTGCTATTGTTGGTTTACTACTGTGTTAAACCTGAACAACTGTGTTTTTGACCTCTGGACCGCTAAGAAGACTTTGTATTTGGATTACTACTGTACTTGGACTGTTACTATTGTGTGTGACCTGGACTGTTTATTTTTGACCGTGCTTTGTTTTTCAACCACAAAGTAAAATATTTTTCTGTTTATCACAACTCAGTGTCTCTTGTGGTTACTGTGTGACTATTACTGCTCTCAGTACCCTTCATTGTCTGTGCAACTTCTTGTTCGTTCAAGGAGACCTCTGCACACTTACTGACAGCTTCCCTCCTCCTCCCCTTCCTCTTCCTCTTCTTCTCCTCTTCCTCTTCCTCTCTTTCACTTCCTCGCCTCTTCCTCCTTTAAGGTAAGGTTGTTCCCTGCACTATAAAGCTTCCACAGTAGTAGGCCTGCACCCGGGCCTGCCTTTGTTGATGGGACACAATCCAAGGACGTTTGGCCTGCTGTGTATATTTCTCCTCCTTTCCCTCCCCTCCTTCTCTTTCTTCC
>NC_139512.1:10243686-10471186 GCF_947247035.1 Vipera ursinii
ATTCTCTCTCTCTCTCTCTCTCTTTCCCTGTCTCATTTTTTCTCTCTCTTTCTTTCCATCTCTCATTCTCTCTTTCTTTGAGGGCCCTCCAGAACGTTAAGCACGAGGTGAAATCTGGCTTTTTCATTCAAATTCTTCCACTTGTTCTCCAAGCACCTCTTGAATCCCTTATAAAAGAAGGGGGTCAGTTTACTTACGTTTTTTTAAAGACAATAATTTACCTAGAGCAGGCGTGTCCGACTTTTGGCTTGCCTGGGTCGTACTGAGCGAAAAGGAATCGTCTTGGGCCATATATAAAATGAATGACATACTTAATGTATAAAGGTAAAGGTAAAGGGGCCGGTGCTCATCTCCATTTCAAAGCCGAAGAGCCAGCGCTTGTCCGAGGACGTCTCCGTGGTCATGTGGCCAGCATGACTAGACGCCAAAGGTACATGGAACGCTGTTACCTTCCCACCGGAGTGGTCCCTATTTTTCTACTTGCGTTTTTTACGTGCTTTCGAACTGCTAGGTTGGCAGAAGCTGGGACGAGTAACAGGAGCTCACTCTGTTACGTGGCACTCGGGATTTGACCCGCCAAACTGCCAACCATCTGATCGACAAGCTCAGCGTCCTAACGCACTGAGCCACCGCGCCCCTACTTAATGTATAAAGGTAAAGGTAAAGGTTCCCCTGCACGTGTGTGCTAGTCGTTTCCGACTCTAGGGGCCGGTGCTCATCTCCGTTTCAAAGCCGAAGAGCCAGCGCTTGTCCGAAGACGTATCCGTGGTCATGTGGCCAGCATGACTAGACGCCAAAGGTGCACGGAACACTGTTACCTTCCCACCATAGTGGTCCCTATTTTTCTACTTGCATTTTTTACGTGCTTTCGAACTGCTAGGTTGGCAGAAGCTGGGACGAGTAACAGGCGCTCACTCTGTTACGCGGCACTCGGGATTTGACCCGCCAAACTGCCCACCATCTGATCGACAAGCTCAGCGTCCTAACCCACTGAGCCACCGCATCCCCACTTAATGTATAAAGGTAAAGGTAAAGGTTCCCCTGCACGTGCGTGCTAGTTGTTTCTGCCTCTAGGGGCCGGTGCTCATCTCTGTTTCAAAGCCGAAGAGCCAGCGCTTGTCCGAGGATGTCTCCGTGGTCATGTGGCCGGCGTGACTAGACGCCAAAGGCGCACGGAACGCTGTTACCTTCCCACCGTAGAGGTCCCTATTTTTCTACTTGCATTTTTTACGTGCTTTCGAACTGCTAGGTTGGCAGAAGCTGGGACGAGTAACAGGCGCTCACTCTGTTATGCAGCACTCAGGATTCGACCCACCAAACTGCCGACCTTCTGATCGACAAGCTCAGCGCCCTAACCCACTGAGCCACCACGTCCCTCCACTTAATGTATACCTACATGTATAAATAATATTAAAAGTTTACGATCTTCAGGAGCTGTATTACTACTGAAACTATCCAGGCTCATAAGGAACAGTTGCTGGAATTAGGTATGTCTAGTTCAGGGGTAGGCAACCTTGGCTCTTTTATGAGCTATGCTGGCTCAGGAATTCTGGGAGTTAAAGTCCACAAGTCATAAAAGAGCCAAGGTTGCCTACCCCTGGTCTAGTTTAATGAAGAGAAGGACAAGGGGGGACATGATAGCAGTGTTCCAATATCTCAGGGGCTGCCCCAAAGAAGAGGCAGTCAAGCTATTCTCCAAAGCACCTGAAGGCAGGACAAGAAGCAACGGATGGAAACTAATCAAGGAGAGAAACAACCTGGAACTAAGGAGAAACTTCCTGACAGTGAGAACAATTAACCAGTGGAACAACCTGCCTCCAGAAGCGGTGAATGCTCCAACACTGGAGGTTTTTAAGAAGAGACTGGATACCCATTTGTCTGAATTGGTATAGGGTTTCCTGCTTGAGCAGGGGGTTGGACTAGATGACCTCCAAGGTCCCTTCCAGCTCTACTCTACTCTACTGTACTCTACTCTAATTCTATTCTATTCTATTCTATTCTATTCTATTCTATTCTATTCTATTCTATTCTATTCTATTCTATTCTATTCTATTCTATTCTATTCTATTCTATTCTATTCTATTCTATTCTATTCTATTCTATTCTATTCTACTCCTCTTGTGTTATAAAATGTGCCAAATTTCAATTCTGCAAGAGTCACAAGAGTCAATTCTGCATGAGGCCCCCTTAGGTCAAAAAGTTTTGCCTTACCTGCTATTGTTTTGCCCAGTTAAAGGTTACAGACACAAGAATTTTAGTAGTATATAGATAAATATAGATGGGGTTTTATTTTTAGGTCTCTGTGGGTGGCTGATTTGTCAGAATGCTAAGCTTCGAGGGCCCTTTAAAGAAGCTTTAAGCATCTTCACCAACAACAAGGGTGATCCTTAAAAAAATGCCCCAAACAGGTCAACCTTATTTATTTCATTTCTATAGTTGCCCATCTCAACAAATTGACTGTGGCTTAGGGTGACATCATAATCTTGGTTGATGCTCTGTTACAGAGAAGGGAACATGTCAAGGACCAGCATTATCTGTTCCCAGCAAGCAAAGATAGGACTCTGGGATGCTCATTGGCTGAATTTGGGCCAGTTCCTCCCTCTCAGCCCAAGAGCCAATCAGGTGCAGTGGGAAAGGGACTGGACTAGGAGATCTGGTTCTAATTCCCCCTCAAGGCATGAAAGCTCATTGGCTGAATTTGGGCCAGTTCCTCCCTCTCAGCCCAAGAGCCAATCAGGTGCAGTGGGAAAGGGACTGGACTAGGAGATCCGGTTCTAATTCCCCCTCAAGGCATGAAAGCTCATTGGCCAAATTTGGGCCAGTCCCTCCCTCTCAGCCCAAGAGCCAATCAGGTGCAGTGGGAAAGGGACTGGACTAGGAGATCCGGTTCTAATTCCCCCTCAAGGCATGAAAGCTCATTGGCCAAATTTGGGCCAGTCCCTCCCTCTCAGCCCAAGAGCCAATCAGGTGCAGTGGGAAAGGGACTGAACTAGAAGTTGGGAGATCGGGGTCAAGGCACGAAAGCTCATTGGCTGACTTTGGGCAAGTCCCTCCTTGTCAGCCCACAAACAGGGTGTCACCGTAGAGTCAGAAAGAGCCTACCTCACAGGACTGTTGTTGTGAGAAAACAAATGGGTAAAAACAATGCTGTATTTGCCATTTTGAGCTGAACAACGGTGCGATTCAAATCAAATCCATCAGCCACGAGTCTTTTTTCCCCCCAAACAGCTTCTGCGTTTCTCCTCCTCCTCCTCCTCCCTCCTCCAGACCACCTGCTGCTTCCCCTCCCAGAAGCAACATTTGCATATTCATCTTAATTTGATATTTCGTTCCCTTCACATGCATCTTCCTCCCTTTGAGTTGAAAAATTGAAGCTGCTCTTGGCTCAGTGAGAGAAGTGACTGATCAGATAGAGCCGATAACCCTTTGCAGCCGAGTTTTCCCAACCTTGGGCACTTTAAGACTGGGGAATTCTGGGAGTTGAAGTCCACACGTCCTAAAGTGCCCAAAATTGGGAAACCCGCTATTCTTCTAAATCAGGGGGTCTTCAAACTTGGCTCTTTTACGACTTCTGGACTTCAACTCCCAGAATTCCTCAGCCAGTGTGCCTGGCTGAGGAATTCTGGGAGTTGAAGTCCATAAGTTGTAAAAGCGCCAGGTTTGAAGACCCCTGTTCCAAATCCACAGAAGCTATTCTTGTGCTCTTCCCTTTTGCTAAAGATGTTCCAGCAGAGACCCAACAACCATCTGCTGAAACCCCTTAATTTGCATCCCTGCACCAAGCAGTGGGTTGGACTAGATGACCTCAAGGGAATTTTTAACTTCTGGGATTCTTGACCGAGTTAATTAACCTCTGGATTCTTCAGTCTTGTAGAAGAGGGGCAACAGCTAAATTTAGTTAAGGGTTTATCTTGACCAAGGAAGCAAACAAACATTTATAATGCGGGTGCGTGAACACACACCTCTGGTACAATGGCGTGCATAGTTCTCTAGCAACTGGAACACAGAATAAATGTAAATTTAAATTCTAGAATACAATTGAATTCTAATTGGATTTAAACGCTAAAATTAAATTGAAATAAATTTATTTTTGCAATGCCTGAACTCTGGGAAGCTACGGCTTTAAAGCTTTAGTCTAAGTTTCTTGGATCAGCCATCACAAACCCTAAATCATAATTTATACACCCTCATGGCCACACGTTCCCAGTTGTCCTTGCTGGCCCTTCTTTGAGTCAAGTTTTTCATTTTTGCCTGGATTCTGAAAAAAAGGGGTATTAAAGAGAATGGGGAAATCTGTAGAATTGAGGAATGCAAGGTTTCCTGGAGGTTAATGCAGCTTTCGCTTGCATGTGTCCAGTTTTGTAACCATGCTCTTCACTCAAATACCAGATGGATGACTTTTCTGCCTTAAAAGGACTTTTAATCATTTGCCAATATCTTCAAAAGCACGTATTTTTCTCAAGGTGTTAGCAAAGGAAAAAAGAAAAGTGACATTTTACTTCCTAATCTAGCCTTAGTTCTTCGATATTCTGTTTGCATTGCTTGCCGGGATGAGGAAACAGATAACCAGGGGATAGTGTAATTTAGTCCAGTCTTGAGGACAGGATGAGACTTCTAGGTCAAAGCTTGGTCCTGGAACATGGTTACTATGCCAACCAGCATCCCTGGGATGGTCTGGAGCCCCAGCAAGCATGGCTTCTGGTCGCTATAGCAACAGGCCTGGACCATTCTAGAGTGAGTGGTCTACTTGGGTATAATGCAAGGTCTGGTGGCAGGTCTTTTGTCCCAGAAGTGCCCACCTTTTGGGCACCAGGGACCGGTTACATGGAGAGAGGTTTTTCCGTGGACCGGAGGGTGCGTGGTTTTGCGTGCTGCCTGCATCTCACAGATGGGGCTTTGCTTGTTTGTGTGGACCGGTTGCTGGCATGCCATGGCCCGGTACCGGTCCACAGACTGGGGTTTGGGGACCCCTGCTTTACCCCACTCATCCAAGGAAGGTGATCAAGGACTAGGGGTGACATGATAGCCGTCTTCCAGTGTCTCAGGGGCTGCCCCAAAGAAGAGGGAGTCAAGCTATTCTCCAAAGTGCCTGAAGGCAGAACAAGAAGCAATGGATGGAAACTAACCAAGGTGAGAAGCAACCTAGAACTAAGGAGAAACTTCCTGACAGTGAGGACAATTAACCAGTGGAACAACCTGCCTCCAGAAGCTGTGAATGCTCCAACACTGGAAGTTTTTAAGAAGAGACTGGACAGCCATTTGTCTGAAATGGTATAGGGCACAGGTCTGCAACCCGCGGCTCCTGAGCCACATGAGGCTCTTTCAGCCGTCTCCTGCGGCTCCCAGTCCTGCAAATGTGCAGTCAAAAAAAAAAGTGGGACTAAAAAAGTTTGACTCAATTCAAATATGCAGGGTAGGTGCATATCTTGCCTTGGCTCCACTCTTCAGTCAAACCCTGTTCTGCGCATGCTTGCATGTATGCGCATGCGCACATATTTTTTGTGGCTCCCAGTTTTTCATTTTGTGAGGGAACCGGTTCCGAGTGGCTCTTTCACTGTTTCAGGTTGCTGACCCCTGGTATAGGGTTTCCTGCCTGAGCAGGAGTTGGATTAAAAGATGATAAGATGAGATGGGATGGGATGGGATGGATAAGGTAAGGTAAGGTAAGGTAGGGTGAGATGAGATGAGATGAGATGAGATGAGATGAGATGAGATGAGATGAGATGGGATGGGATGGGATGAGAAGAGAAGAGAAGAGAAGAGAAGAGAAGAGAAGAGAAGAGAAGAGAAGAGAAGAGAAGAGAAGAGAAGAGAAGACAAGACAAGACAAGACAAGATAAGACAAGACAAGACAAGACAAGACAAGACAAGATGACCTTTATTGTCATTTTTTTTACTGTGAGCACAGTGCCACACATTAAAAATGAAATTCTGTTGCCTGCTCTCAAAAGAAAGTATATATCTATCCATACACATCCATAACACACATATGCACATACTATATGCATACATATGTACTGTACATACATACCTACACACACACACACACACACACACACACACACACACACACACACATCTTAAATACATAGAAGCTTGGGAGTTCACAAGGCTAATACTGTATGGAACAAAGCTGTGACTGAATCTGCCTGTTCTGCTTCGGATACCACGGAGCCCCCTCCTCCCAGAAGGCAACAAAGACACGATAGTAATCTTCCAACATTTGAGGGGCTGTCAGAGAGAATGGGGGCGGAGGGGGGGGGACAGTCGATTTAGTCTCCAAAGCACCTGAAGGCAGGACAAGAAGTAACAGATGGAAGTTAATCAAAGAGAGAAGCAGTCTAGAATTAAGGAGAAATTTGCCGACAGCGAGAATCGTCAATCAGTGGAACGGCTTGCCTTCAGAAATTGTGGGTGCTCCATCACTGGAGGCTTTCAAAAAACAGATTGGATTGGAGAGTCATTTGTCAGAAGTGGTACAGGTGGTCCTCAACTTATGACCACAATTGAGCCCAAAATGTATGTTGTTAAGTGAGACATTTGTTGAGTGAGGTTTGGCCCATTGTACGACCTTTCTTGCCACCGTTGTTAAGTGAATCACTGCAGCTGTTCAGTTAGCAACACGGTGGTTAAGTGAATCTGGCTTCCCCAACGCCTTTTTTTTGTGAGGAGGTTGCAAAAGGTGATCATGTGCCCCCCCCCCGGCACACTGCAAACCGTCATAAAAGTGAGTCAGTTGTCAAGCATCCAAATGTATATCACGTGACCACGGGGATGCTGCAACGGTCGTAAGTGTGAAAAATGGTCCTTAAGTCACTTTTCACAGTGCAGTTAACTTCAAACCGTCACTAAGCGAACGGCTGTAAGTCGAAAACTTGCTCCTTGAGCAGGGGGTTGGACTAGAAGACCTCCAAGGTCCCTTCCAACTCTGGTATTCTGTTTTGCACCACCCGTGAGCCAGGCGCCTTCGATAGAGGGACCGAAGGAGAAAAAACAGCTCAGGATAACTTCTCCTCAAATGCTGGAATTGGAAAATAAACCCCGGTCTGTGTTTGTGGCTCCCTCGGTTCTGCCAGGGTCCCAGTGGGAAGGGGAGAAAAACACCAGTGAAGCAGAGCCAGATGTGAAGTGGATCCTGGAGGGAATTTGCAGAAAAAAAGAACATTGTGTTATATGGGTGAGTCGTCTTGTCTCTTCCCTTCAAGGCTCCCGACTGTTCGCAACACGGCAAGAGCTGTCACTGTGGTCTTGTTCCTGTATGCAGCACCATCGGGGGGAGGGATGCGAAGACGAGACAAGATGACAACCTTGGCCCAGCTGGGTGGGACCTTTGTGGATGGAAGTGAGAAGACAAATCAAGAAAAATAAAGTTTCCTCTGCATTCCCCATCTGCAAAGTTTTTTTATTATTATTATTTTTCTCCCTTTGGAGAAAACCCTGCCAAGAAACTCTGCTGCAAACCAGGATCAGTGGCGGGATTCAGCCAGTTTGCACTGGTTCGGCAGAACCAGTAGCTAAATTTTGCTGCATTCGGAGAACTGGTTGGCTTCCAAAAGTCCAGTCTAAGCCTCGGAGGCCTGGAGGAGGCCTCCCAGGCCTAGAATGGCCCACTGGAGGTGTGGTGGATGCCACTTCTGGAAGTCCGCTCTAGGCCTGGGAGGCCTGGAGGAGGCCTCCCAGGCCTAGAATGGTCCATTGGAAGAGCATGGTTGCCACTTCCAGAAGTCTGTTCTAGGCCTCAGAGGCCCAGGCCTGCATCGAATAAGAGAACCAGTTGTTCAGGTATTTGAATTCCACCACTGACCGGGATCCTCAATCTAGCCTAACCCTGGTTGCTTCTCACCAGGAGGATAGATTAGAAAAAAAAATTGGCGGTCAAAACCTTGGAACGAAGCCCCATCCCTTGGGTGATGTACATACAAATTGAGTGAGATAGTGACCAATTAGTTACGGCCGCCCTCTTGTCCTTTTTAACTTGCCTATGGACACCCTTGCTCTTTTCCCCTGCAAAATCCAGATGAGTGACAAAATGGCATAGTCATCGCCAGTGTGGCTTGAAAATTATGGTGGCCCAGTGGTTGGATTGCAATATTGCAGGCTAAGTCTGCATCTCCAGTGTATTTCCACTGCCAGCAGTTCGATCCTGGCTGGCTCAAGGTCGACTCAGCCTTCCATCCTTCCGAGGTCAGTAAAATGAGGAGCCAGATTTTCCGGGAGGGGGGGGGAGGCTGACTCTGTAAATGTTGTGATTCAGGGTCAGCCTGTGGGTTCGGCAGTTGGGTCGGACGACTCAGAGGAGGAGGAGGGTGTTGAAGAGCTTGCTGAGGGGGTTGGACAGCTTGATGAGAGCCCTCAGCCAGGCCCCTCCCACTTGGTCACCACGGAGACCCAGCTGTGTGAGCCTGACAGCGTGGATGAAGATGACCCACAGCTGGCCCTGTTCAAGGACGCCCGACGCAGGAGGCAGTCAATCAGGAGTAAACAGAGGAAGGCAATGGGGCTCCTCGGAAGGAGGCAGAGAGAAGCCACGCCCTGAACTGTATTTAAGGGGGAATGTGTGGGAGGGCTGGTTTGCTGAAGGCAACCGCTTGAAAAGCTCCTGTTTCTTGGTTTGTGTCTTGTTCTATTTGTTTTTGTAGCAATAAATTTGGCAGGCGTTATTCCAGCCTCTTGCCTTCTTGTAAAAGGGGTTGTCCCTGCCTTTTCTGCAGGGCCAGTAGCAGGCTGGTACAGAACAGTAAACCACTTAGCGAGGTTTGTAAAGCACAGTGAAGCGGTATATAAGTCTAAGTGTTATTTATGGTACACCGTGACATGTGAATGCAGCATGACAAGGCTTATTTAGGCTAACTATGCTTTAAGGGCAGGGCTTTTTTTCTCATAGAACGCTCAGAACGGAGTTCCGGCACCTTTTTTGGATGGAACCTTGTAGGGTAGGCAAGGCGGGTTGTATGATGTGTGTGAGTTCCGGCACCTTTTTCTTTTACAAAAAAAAGCACTGTTTAAGGGAATATATGAAGAGAGGGCTGGCTGAGAACTAGGTTTATTTCTCCCATATTAACCTAGCCTACAGTGTGTTTCTGTACATGAGAGAGGGAAAAAGAAACAGGCGACTATATTTCTAAAAATAATTTCTTCAGGTAAAAAGAACAAAGAAAGAAAATGGCCTTGAAAATGATTTTTTTAAAAAAAAAATCTTCTTTTAAAATAAAAGCACCGAACTGAACAAACCATTGCTCAAATTAAATCATCCCCTGAACACACAGCCACATGTCAGAATGGACGAAATAGTCATTTTGTTTATTCATTCGCTTATTATCTCTAACCTGTCTTTATTATTTTTATTTTAAATAAAGCCCACCTCATTGATAGAAGTTAAGTTATTCCCCACTCAACATGCATATGGTGGCATGATAAAGGCATCCCTTAAACATGATAATTTTTTAGAAAATTAAGTCACTGCCATTTCTGTGCAAGGAGTTCTGTCAATTCTATATTTGTTTTTTTATTTTATGGTAGATTTTTTTAAAATCTTGCTTTTATAATGTTTATATGCCTCAAATCAGAGGAACTCTCTTTTAAGAAGCTTTGGCTGAGCATGGAGATATTTTCCTGGCCACATGATAAAAGCAGCTTCCCTTAACTTTTGTCCAGGACCTTCTTTTATCTTTGCAGTCTGGCCTACACTCTGGATATCTCTAGGTGGTCTCCCATCCCGAGGCCTAGGTACCATCCGCATCACTTATCTTCTTGAAATCAGCTACAATTGGCCGAGTTCTGCAGTGCAGTCTACCATCAGCTATCCTGTGCTAAGTTGCCAGCAATTTCTTCTATTTTTCTGGTTTCTGGTCTTTACGGATGTCTGTTGGGGCTACCAAAGAATCCAGCTGGACTCCGAGAAGCTGTTAATGGCTTTATAAAACAATTTACCTCTGAGCACCGAGAGGGTTTCATTCGCCCGAAGGTAATTTCTTCCCCCCAAACAGCAATTTTCATGCTGCAAGCAGGGAACCATGCAGAGATGATGGCTGGATGATACAGAAAAGATTTGATCCTGGTTTATTCTTGCCTACCTTTATTTTTGCTGCCGGCAAGGCAGACTGGCCGGCTGACTTGAAGGTATTTTGCACCTGGAGGATTGTTGTGCTAAATCAACTGTGGAAAGAAAAATCTTCATCAGGGTCCAGACCAAGCCAGGAATATACAAAATGGAGGCTGCTTTAGAAAGAAGGTTGTAGTTTATTGAAGAGGAGAGCCAGACAGAAAGATGGCTCTGGGGGAAAAAAACTGACCACATGATGTAGGGAGTGGTGGGTTTTTATCCCTTTTGGGGCTTTTGTTTGGAGTTGTTCCTAGGGCATGAACTTTGACCTTTGTCTCAGTGTGCTTTTCTGGTATTCTGATAAAAGGTAAAGGCAAAGGTTTCCCCGCACATGCGTGCTAGTCGTTTCCGACTCTAGGGGCCGGTGCTCATCTCCGTTTCAAAGCCGAAGAGCCAGCGCTTGTCCGAGGACGTCTCCGTGGTCATGTGGCCGGCATGACTAGACGCCAAAGGCGCACGGAACGCTGTTACCTTCCCACCGGAGTGGTCCCTATTTTTCTACTTGCATTTTTTAACGTGCTTTTGAACTGCTAGGTTGGCAGAAGCTGGGACGAGTAACAGGCGCTCACTCTGCTACGCGGCACTCGGGATTCGACCCGCCAAACTGCCGACCTTCTGATCGACAAGCTCAGCGTCCTAACCCACTGAGCCACCGCGTCCCTTTGATATTCTGATGGCGGTGGGTTAATCCTATTATGTCCCAAAGGTCATATCCTGCTTCCCTGGGGGTGTGTGGCTGATGAGGGTTGGATTGGGATTGGGATTGCTCTGGGATGGTGATGTTCAGGTTCTTTTTCTGCTTCCCCGTGTTTTATGGAGGCAGAAGATGGGGCTCATAAAGGAGCAAAATAATGATCACGGGACTTCTGCTGGAAGGGAAGTCGCTTACATCTTGGTCCTGCTCTTTCTTCTTATCTTGCAAGGTCGGGCGAGCTGAGCTGCTGGAACAAAGGGTCCCTTATCTTTCGCAGGTGCGTTTGGGTTAAGAAGCTGGGTTGTGTGTCAGCAGGGGAATGTTAACCAACATCCCGGTTTTTGTACAAAGAAGAGAAATATCAGCTCCTTTCTCTTTCTTTCTTTCCTTCCTTCCTTCCTCCCTCCCCTACTTTCCTCCTTTTCTTCCTTCCCTTCTTCCCTTCTTCCTCTCCTCCCATCTTCCCTCCTCCCTTTTTTCCTCCTCCCTTCCCCCACTCCCTCCTTCCCCTTCCTCCCCCTCTCCTTTCCTTCCTCCCCTTCCTTCGTCCCTCCCCTACTTTCCTCCTCTCCTTCCTTTTCCTCCTTCCCTTCTTCCCTCCCTCCCTTCCCATGTTCCCTCCTCCCTTTTTTTCCTCCTTCCTTCCCCCACTCTCTTCCTTCCTCCTTCCTTCCCCTCTTCTTTTCTTTCCTCTGTCATCTTCCTTTTTCTTCTTTCCTCCCTTCTTTCCTCTCTCCCTCCCCTACTTTCCTCCTTCCTTCCCTCTTCCCTTCTTCCCTCCCTCTCTTCCCATCTTCCCTCCTCCCTTTTTTCCTCCTCCTTCATTCCCCCACTCTCTTCCTCCCTCCTTCCTTCCCCTCTTCTTTTCTTTCCTCTGTCATCTTCCTTTTTCTTCCTTCCTCCCTTCTTTCCTCTCTCCCTCCCCTACTTTCCTCCCTTTTCTTTCTTCCCTCTTCCCTTCTTCCCTCCTTATTTCTTCCCCCTCTTCCTTTCTTTCCTCCGTCTTCTTTCTCCTTTTCCTCCTTCCCTCTTCCTTTCATCCCTCCCTCCCTCCTTGTCCCTTTTCTTCCTTCTTTCAGTTCAGAAGATGCTAGACTAAAACCAGGTGACTGTTGTGATTCAGGGTCAGCCTGTGGGTTCGGCAGTTGGGTCGGACGACTCAGAGGAGGAGGGGGGTGTTGAAGACCTTGCTGAGGGGGTTGAAGATCTTGCTGATGAGAGCCCTCAGCCAGGCCCCTCCCACTTGGTCACCACGGAGACCCAGCTGTGTGGGCCTGACAGCGTGGATGAAGATGACCCACAGCTGGCCCTGTTCAAGGACGCCCGATGCAGGAGGCAGTCAATTAGGAGTAAACAGAGGAAGGCAATGGGGCTCCTCGGAAGGAGGCAGAGAGAAGCCACGCCCTGAACTCTATATAAGGGGAATGTGTGGGAGGGCTGGTTTGCTGAAGGCAACCGCTTGGATAGTTCCTGTTTCTTAAAGCTCCTGTTTCTTGGTTTGTCTTGTTCCATTTGTTTTTGTAGCAATAAATTTGGCAGGCATAATTCCAGCCTCTTGCCTTCTTGTAAAAGGGGTTGTCCCTGCCTTTTCTGCAGGGCCGGTAGCAGGCTGGTACAGAACAGTGACTTTGAGCAATAACCCTTCCTTGAGTGTGGAAGACAGCCAGGTGATTTGGACTAGACAGGCAGGCAGGCAAGCAGGCAGGCCAATGATAGATAAGCCGACGGACCTTAGTTATTTTATTTTTATTTATTTTATTAAATTTTATTTTATTAAATTTATATACCACCCTTTCCCGAAGGACTCAGGGCGGTTTACAGGGCATTTAAAACAACCAATACAAAAGTTAAAAACAAATTTAAAAAAATTAAATCATCCCTAGAATTAAAAACCCCAGTTAAAAATTCTCAGCCTGGGCTGGAGAGCTCAAAGAGCCAGGTTTTCCCAAATTCTCTGCAATGGCCATTCTTCCCAGGGAATTCTGGGAGAGCAAGTTAACTGATTGTAGAAGAGAAGCTTGTAGGATCATGTCAAAGTATGATCTCCAGTTGTGTTTGCAGCACTTTTTGAAATAATGTGCTGCAGCTGCCAAAAAGGCCAACAAGAGTCCTAGGCTGCATTAACAGAGGGATAGAATCAAGATCACGTGAAGTGTTAGTACCACTTTACAAGGCCTTGGTGAGGGCACACTTGGAATACGGCACCCAGTTATGGTCACCACGATGTAGAAAAGAGGTTGAGACTCTAGAAAGAGCAACAAAGATGATTAGAGGACTGGAGGCTAAAACATACAAGGAACGGTTGCTGGAATTGGGTATGTCTAGTTTAATGAGGAGAAGGATGAAGGGGTGACGTGACAGCAGTGTTCCAGTATCTCAGGGGCTGCCCCAAAGAAGAGGGAGTCAAGCTATTTACCAAAGCGCCTGAAGGCAGGACAAGAAGCAACGGATGGAAACTAACCAAAGAGAGAATCAACCTGGAACTAAGGAGAAACTTCCTGACAGTCAGGACAATTAATCAGTGGAACTACCTGCCTCCAGAAGCTGTGAATGCTCCAACACTGGACGTTTTTAAGAAGAGACTGGACAGCCATTTGTCTGACATGGTATAGGGTTTCCTGCCTGAGCAGTGGGTTGGACTAGATGACCTCCAAGATCCCTTCCAAATTTATTGTTATTATTATTATAAAGCAGACAAAGTGTAAAAAGGTGCAGAGAAGAACTTGAAAAAGAACCAGGTGCATGGAAGAAATAAGTTATAAAATATGTAGAAAGAGAAGTGCACCAGGGAAGGCTAAACGGGACGTACACCAGAAGGAACTATGTGTTTGAGCATCCACCAGACCCCAGAAGGGCTGACGCCCAGAAGGGAACGCAGCCTTGCTTACTACTACCGTAGCTAGGAGGCCAAGGTGAGATCCAAGGGGCTTGAATTATGGCAAACTGTTGTTAGAAAGATGTAATTTTTTTATGGTTTTATTGCTTTTAATGTTGTAAGCTGCCCAGAGTCAGCTGTGGTGAGATGGATGGCAAATAAATGTAATAGATAAATAATAAATAAATAAAGACACAACAAAAAAGAGTCAACGAAAAAGTGTTTGGAGTAAGAGCCATTTGGAATCAAACCCCTTGCCATACAAATTCTGCAGTGGCTGGATTTCTACACCTCCTCATGCAAAGCCAAAGTTAGTTGGGAGTTGGGTGGCACCTAAATTGAATTTTTTTAAAAAAACTTCCCACCATTTCTGATGTAAAAGGTCTCTCTCTGCCCCCCAATCCCTGTATCATCTGCCTATTATCTATCTAACTATCTACAGTATATCTATCTATCTATCTATCTATCTATCTATCTATCTATCTATCTATCATTTATTTATCATCTATCTAGCCTTTGATTATATCTGTCTGTCTGTCTGTCTATCTATCTATCTATCTATCTATCTATCTATCTATCTATCTATCTATCTATCTATCTATCTATCTGTCTGTCTCTCTGCCTGCCTGCCTGCCTGCCTGCCTTTCATATCTATCTATCTGTCATTTATCTATCATCTATCATTTGACTATATCTATCTATCTATCTCCCCTTCATGGATTACTGCCTTGTCGTGGCGAAAGGGCTTGCGTAATTCAATGAAGCTATGAGCTATGCCATGCAGGGCCACCCAAGACAGAAAGGTCATAGCAGAGAGTTCTGACAAAACGTGATCCACTGGAGAAGGAAATGGCAACCCACTCCAGTATCTTTGCCATGAAAACCCTATGGACAGTACCAAAAGGCAAAACGATATGACGCTGGAAGATGAGCCCCTCATGTCAGAAGGCGTCCAATATGCTACTGGGGAAGAGCAGAGGGCTAGTACTAGTAGTGCCAGAAAGAATGAAGCGACTGGGCCAAAGCCGAAAGGATGCTCAGCTGTGGATATGTCTGGTGGTGAAAGGAAAGTCCGATGCTGTAAAGATTTTTTCTCCATAGGAACCTGGAATGTAAGATCCATGAATCAAGGAAAGCTGGACGTGGTCAAACAAGAGATGACAAGACTGAACATCGACATCTTGGGTATCAGCGAACTAAAATGGACAGGAATGGGTGAATTTAATTCAGATGACCATCAGGTATACTACTGCGGGCAAGAATCCCTCAGAAGAAATGGAGTAGCCTTCATATTCAATAAAAAAGTAGGAAAAGCAATACTGGGATACAATCCTCAAACTTGCAGAATGATCTCAGTTCGAATCCAAGGCAAACCATTCAATATCACAGTAGTCCAAGTCTATGCCCCAACCACCAGTGCTGAAGAGGATGAAATTGACCGGTTCTATGAAGCCCTACAGCACCTTATAGAACTAACACCCAAAAATGATGTCCTTATCATTATGGGGGATTGGAATGCTAAAGTAGGAAGCCAAAAGATAACTGGAATAACAGGCAAGTTTGGCCTTGGAGTACAAAATGAAGCAGGGCACAGGCTGATAGAATTTTGTCAAGAGAATACGATGGTCATAGCAAACACTCTTTTCCAACAACCCAAGAGTCGGCTTTACACATGGACATCACCAGACGGTCAACACAGAAATCAGATTGACTATATGCTCTGCAGCCAAAGATGGAGAAGCTCTATACAGTCAGTAAAAACAAGACCAGGAGCTGACTGTGGCTCAGACCACGAGCTTCTCGTTGCAAAGTTTAGGCTTAAACTGAAGAAAGTAGGGAAAAGCGCTAGGCCAGTCAGGTATGAATTAAATCATATCCCTGTTGAATATACAGTAGAGGTGATTTATGGAATTAGATCTGATAGACAGAGTGCCTGAAGAACTATGGACAGAGGTTTGCAACATTGTACAACAGGTAGCAACCAAAACCATCCCAAAGAAAAAGAAATGCAAGAAAGCAAAATGGCTGTCTGAGGAAGCTTTGCAAATAGCTGAGGAAAGGAGGGAAGCGAAAGGCAAGGGAGAAAAAGAAAGATATGCCCAATTAAATGCAGAATTCCAAAGAATAGCTAGAAGAGATAAGAATGCCTTCTTAAATGAACAATGCAAAGAAATAGAAGAAAACAATAGAATAGGGAGGACCAGAGATCTTTTCAAGAAAATTGGAGAGATGAAAGGAATGTTTCATGCAAAAATGGGCATGATAAAGGACCAAAATGGCAGGGACCTAACAGAGGCAGAAGAGATTAAGAAGAGGTGGCAAAATTACACAGAAGAACTATACAGGAATGAGCTTAACATCCCTGACAATCACAATGAGGTGGTCACTGATCTCAAGCCAGACATCCTAGAATGTGAAGTGAAGTGGGCCTTAGAAAAGCTGAGCAACAACAAAGCTAGTGGAGGTGACAGTATTCCAGCTGAGCTATTCAAAATCTTAAAAGACGATGCAGTAAAAGTGCTACACTCAATTTGCCAGCAAATTTGGAAAACTCAACAGTGGCCACAGGATTGGAAAAGATCAGTTTACATTCCAATTCCAAAGAAAGGCAGTGCCAAAGAATGTTCAAACTATCGCACCATTGCACTCATTTCTCACGCTAGTAAAGTTATGCTTAAAATTCTACAAGCTAGACTCCAGCAGTATGTGGATCAAGAACTACCAGAAGTACAGGCAGGATTTTGAAGAGGCAGAGGAACTAGAGATCAAATTGCTAACATACGCTGGATCATGGAGAAAGCTAGAGAGTTCCAGAAAAATATCTACTTCTGCTTCATTGACTATGCTAAAGCCTTTGATTGTGTGGATCATAACAAATTCTGGCAAGTCCTTAAAGAGATGGGCATACCAGACCATCTTATTTGTCTCTTGAAAAACCTATCTATCTATCCTTTGATTATATCTGTCTGTCTGTCTGTCTGCCTGCCTGCCTGCCTGCCTTTCATATCTATCTATCTGTCATTTATCTATCATCTATCATTTGACTATATCTATCTATTATCTATCTATCTATCTATCTATTATCTATCTATCTATCTATCTATCTATCTATCTATCTATCTATCTATTACTTATCTATCATCTATCATTTGACTATATCTATCTATCTATCTATCTATCTATCTATCTATCTATCTATCTATCTATCTATCTATCTATCATTTGACTATCTCTCTCTATCTATCTATCTATCTATCTATCTATCCATCTATCTATCTATCTATCTATCTATCTATCTATCTATTTATCATTTATCTATCATCTATCATTTGACTATATCTGTCTCTATCTTTCATCTGTCTCTGTCTGTCTGCCTCCCTTTCCTATCTATCTACCTACCTATCTACCTATCTATCTATCTATCTATCTATCTATCTATCTATCTATCTATCATTTATCTATCATCTATCTATCCTTTGATTATATCTGTCTGTCTGTCTGTCTGCCTGCCTGCCTGCCTGCCTGCCTTTCATATCTATCTATCTGTCATTTATCTATCATCTATCATTTGACTATATCTATCTATTATCTATCTATCTATCTATCTATCTATCTATCTATCTATCTATCTATTACTTATCTATCATCTATCATTTGACTATATCTATCTATCTATCTATCTGTCTATATCTACCTATCATTTATCTATCATCTATCTATCATTTGACTATGTCTGTCTGTCTATCTATTTATCTATCTATCTATCTATCTATCTATCTATCTATCTATCTATCTATCTATCATTTGACTATCTATCTATCTATCTATCTATCTATCTATCCTTTGACTATCTATCCATCTATCTTTCTGTCTATCTATCCATCCATCCATCCATCCATCCATCTATCCACAGGTAGTCTTCAACTTAGGACTATCTATTTAGTGATGGCTATAGTCACAAGGGTGCTGAAAAGGGTGACTTACAGCTACTCTTTGCACTTTTAACCATCACTCTGTGATCACATAATCAGAATTTGGGTGCTTGGCAACCAGCATGTATTTCTGATCATTGCAGCATCCCGCGGTCATGTGATTATCATTTGGACCTTCCCAATTTTTTTTCATTTTTTTTTAAAATCCTGGAAGCTTTTGGCCATAGGTTTGGCTCTTTCATTTCCCACAATGAAGCGGCCTGGACACAGGCATCAAATGAAACCAGTTGCTCATGTCTTCCCCCCCCCCGCAACCCCCGATTTTAAAAAGTATTTTAAAAGTTGCATATAAACAGCAGTAATTACATTTTTTTAAAAAAAGCTTGTGGTGTAGTAATTTACATTAAAGAAGCTTGAAGTGGAAAAAAATATATGTGTCAAAGAATGAATGCCTGGTAATTTGCATGAAAAATATAACTGGTCATTAATGTAGTAATTGACGTCAATGGGAGCAATTGCATAGAAAAGGCCTGTTTGTGAGGAGCCAGAGCAAATAGACATGGATATTCTGTTCAAAACCTAACCGGAACACCGTCTTGATAACAGAAGGGCAAAATCCATTTTTCTTCTTTGCCCTGACAAGCCCATCTTTACCCAGATAATGCATCTGACCTATAGGTAGTCCTCAAATTATGACCAAAATTGGGCCCAGGCAAGTGATTGTTAAGGATAAAACACCCAGACAAAAGTGAGCAATGTGGTATATGCAATACAATGCAGTGAGCCACGTCCAGATCTGTACATTGGAGAAACAAAACAACCACTTCATAAACCCATGGCACAACATAGGAGAACAAACCCAGCTCAGTGCATCTGCATTTGAAAGACAAAGGCCCCTCTTTTGAAGATGGCAAAATCCACATTTTGGAGAGAGAGGACCGCTGGTTTGAAAGAGGGGGGTCAAAGAGACCATCGTGTCCAAACTGAACAGCCCTCTCTCAACAGAGGAGGAAGGATATGACGCCATCCACCTCCAGTCTACGACACAGTCCTTTCAGCAGCTCCAACAAGGCTCCACACCCATTTGCTCCACTCAGGTGACCCTGAAGTCACAGACAAACCTCCAGGTGGTCTCAAGGACCCTGTAAAATAGGGGTGTCAAACTGCCGGCCCACGGGCCCGAGGCGTCCTGCCAAAACCGCGCCCACCCCAGCTCCGGCAATGGGGAAAAAGTCACGATACGTTGCGACATGTCACATGACGTGGAGAGTTTGACACCCCTGTCTGCAAGGAGTATAAATCCTCCCATTCCCCTCCATCCAGTCAGAGCTGAAGAAGCTTCTTCGATGGGAAGCAAAACGTCTTCAAAGAAAACCAAGGAAGTCCAGTTGCCTCCTGAAAAAAGCATCTTTGGTACAAGTATTTACCCAAGGGCAGGTGGACAACACCAAACAGGGCTAAACGTCCATCAGTGGGTCACTGTAATACAGACAGCTCTCAACATGTGACCACGGTTGAGCCCCAAAATGCGGTTGCCAAGCGAGACAGTTGTTAAGTACATTTGGCTCCCTTTTATGACCTTTCTTGCCACCGTTCTTAAGTTAATCACTGCAGCTGTTACATTACTCACCCAGTTGTGGCTTGGGTCCGGGATATCTGAGGGAGCACCTGCTGCCGGCATCAAGTTCCCTTTGTCCTGTGCGCTCCCACAGGGAGGGCCTTCTCGGGGTACCGCTGGTAAAAGATTGCCGGCGGACAATACACAGGGGGAGGGCCTTCTCTGTGGGGGCGCCTGCCCTTTGGAACCAGCTGCCTGTAGAGCTTAGAACTGCCCCTGACCTCCGTTCATTCCGCCGGGACCTGAAGACCTGGCTTTTTGAGCTCTCTGGCCTGGACTGAGGGTATTAATTGGGGTTTTAATTGGTTTTTAACTAAGATTTTTTGTATTCAAGGTTTAATATAATCATTTTAATTGTTTTAAATTTTGTAATTGTGGTATTGTTTTTTTTTTTTAAAAAAAAACCTTGTGAACCGCCCTGAGTCCTACGGGAGAAGGGCGGTATATAAGTCTAATAAACTAAACTAAACTAAGTTGTTAAGTGGATCTGGCTTCCGCCAATGACTTTGCTTGTCAGGAGGTCGCAAAAAGGGATCATGTGACTCCAGGACTCTGCAACTGTCATAAGTACATGCCAGTTGCCAAGGGTCTGGATTCTGATCACAAGACCGTGGGGATGTTGCAACAGTTGTTAAGTCGGAAGTCACTTGTTATGGTTCCAACAGATGGAACTCTTCCAAGAACTTCGAGGCATTGTTTACCTTAGAGAATCTTTATTCGAGTAGCATAGCATTGGCACTAACATAGTCGAAGCCAAAACCTGAGTTCCCCTCCCCTGAGCACATAGTATCAAAGCACAATTCCCTCCTCCAATGAACAGTCATAAATCACATTCCCCAATTAGTTTGAAGCACGGGCTTCCCCTCCAGCTCTCCAGCCCGCCAATTCTTTATCATCTCTTATTTCAATAACCTTGGTTCTCACCCTAGGTTCAGTGTTATTATGTCTAGCTAGACTCTCATGCACATTCCCAGCATCATCTAATTCTCAAAGCAAAAGTGCCTGCAACACGATTTATTTCCAGCATCCAGGTAACTGTCCCCTCATTTTGGACTTATATTCTGCTTGTACCCATCTTAGCCTCGCAAACGTATCCCCTGGGATGCAGAAATCTCCCCTCCCAACCTTTAGATTTAATTTGTTTTTGAGGATTCGAACCTAAGGCTGCTTTCAGTAGATCATTAGCCCAGTTTCCTTGTTTGTCCTCAGATGGATATTGAGTTTGTTTGGATGAAGGGCTTTTTCACGGGGTCTTCTGCAGGGGGCTGGGTGGGGGGAAAGAGTAAAAGAAACAGGTCAGCCCTGCAAATTTCTGAATCTTTGAGTTGTGTGGACTTCAGATTCCATCACAATCCTGCACAATCCATCTGTAAATGTTGTTGTTATGTCCTTATCCCACTTTATATTTCAAGGCAGCAAAAAGACAGAATACTACCTCCCCCTCCTATTTTCCCTACAACAATGTCAGAGCATGCAGTCTTATTGCGCTGAGATAACCCAGGGGTAAACACAGTAAACAGTGGTCTACATTAAATGGTGGTTTATCTTACACTATCTACAATATTATACACCAGGGACAATATACATACAAGTGGTAATACAGCAGAATCCAACGCACAGCAGTTACAGCAGAAAATGGATGAGAGAGAGACACTCCAGCAAAGCCTTCCCTTTTATACTCAGGCTCTTAAAGAGACACAGACCCTGCTGAGTCATTCCTATCATTGCATCATCCACCTTATATTACATTACATCATTATATCTTCTTATATCATTACACAAGCTGTTTAGCTGTTAAATCATTACCTTGACAAACAACAATCCTGTGAGGTGGGTTGGGCTGAGAGAAAGGGACTGGCCTAAAGTCACCTAGCCAGCCTCCATGCTTAAGGCAGGACTAGAACTCGCCATCTCCTGGTGATTGGCCCAAAGTCACCCAGCCAGCTTTCAGGCCTAAGGCAGGACTAGAACTCGCCATCTCCTGGTGACTGGCCCAAAGTCACCCAGCCAGCTTTCAGGCCTAAGGCAGGACTAGAACTCACCATCTCCTGGTGATTGGCCCAAAGTCACCCAACTGATTTTCATGCCTAAGGCTCATTGTCTCCTGGTGATTGGCCCAGCTGGCTCTTATAACTAAACTGAGATTAGAACTCATGATCTCCCAATTTCCATCTTCCCAGAGGGTCACCTGAACAGAACAAACCTCCAAGTGGCCTCAGTGACTCTCAGAAAGAGGGCTAACAACCAGATGACTCCAAGGGATATAGACCCTTCCACGCCCCATCATTTAGTCAGAACTGAAGAAGCTTCTTGGATGAGAAGCGAAACCTCTTCAAGGGGGGGGAAACACCAAGAAAGTCCAGTTGCCTCTTGAAAAAGCACTTTTGGGACTTTTGTGAATCTATTTTGCTGTTCGGTGTGCAAGGAACCCAGAAAGCTGTAGTGTGTGTGTGTGTGTGTGTGTGTGTGTGTGTGTGTGTGTGTGTTTGCGTGCATCGCATGCACACGCATCTCCTCTGCCTTTCCAGGAAGATGAAAAGAGCACCCTCCACTTCCCCAAAAGACTCAGGAGATGTGACTACATTTACTTTTAAGATTCCTGCATCCTGACCTGTCATTCAACCCCTTCCCCAGCCTGTTTATTTAATTACGGGTGCTCTGGAAACCTAATAAATGAGCCATGACTTGCAATGAGGAGCAGGTGTCCCCTTGATCTGGTTTCCATGACTCCAGCATGGGGGGGTGGGGGGGTGGGGGAGGCTGCCGGCTTGGTGTTATCATAATTTTATTACAGCCGCTTCAAAAATTATCACTGGGAGAGGGAGAGATTAAAAAAATAAATAAATGAAAGGCAGAGTCGAAGGAGGAACTGAAGAGACTGGGAACAGGGCTGCTCCCCCCTCTCTCTCTCTCCTCCTCCTCCTCCTCCTCCTCCTCCTCCTCCTCCTCCTCCTCCTCCTCCTTCTTCTTCTTCTTCTTCTTCTTCCTCTTTCCTCGGCCCCTCCTGCTCCCAAAGTGGGATTTGGGAAACAATTTGATGCGTCTTATAAAAAGTGGGGAAAGAGCAAGGATGTTTTTCCAAGGCGCCTTTCCTGTCTCCGCCTCTAGAGGGCGACATTCTGAGCGCCCCCCCCACCCCCTGTCCACAACAGGTGCCAATTTCCCGGGGAGAAAATTAATCCAAAAAGTTTGATTTTTATTAGTCGTGTGCAGCAGCAGCCGCCAAAAAAAAGTGAATACAATCCCGGGTTGTATAAACAAGAGGCATAGAATCAAGATCACACGAAGTATCGGTGCCGCTTTATAAAACCCGAGTAAGACCAGCCAATTTTGGTCGCCATACTACAAATAAAGATGTTGAGGGTGTGGAAAAAATTCAGAGAAGAGCAACTAAGGTGATCAAAGGCCTGGAGACCAAAACAAACGAGGAACGGCTGCAAGACTTGGGTCTGTCTAATAAAGAAGAAATAGGGGAGACATGATAGCAGTATTCTGGTATTTAAGGGACTGCCACAAAAAAGAGGGGGGTGTGTGTCACATTATTCTCCAAAGCACCAGAAGGGAAGGACAGGAAACAGTGGTTGGAAACTGAACAAAGAGAGAAGCAACCTAGAACTAAGGAGAAACTTCCTGACAGAACAATTAACCAGTGCAACAACCTGCCTCCAGAAGCTGTGAATGCTCCAACACTGGAGGTTTTTAAGAAGAGACTGGAGAGCCATTTGTCTGAAATGGTATAGGGTTTCCTGCCTTAGCAGGGGGTTGGACTAGATGACCTCCAAGGTCCCTTCCAACTACTTCTTCTTCTTCTTCTTCTTCTTCTTCTTCTTCTTCTTCTTCTTCTTCTTCTTCTTCTTCTTCTTCTTCTTCTTCATATTATTATTATTATTATTATTAGTAGTAGTAGTAGTAGTAGCAGCAGCAGCAGTAGTAGTAGTAGTAGTAGTAGTAGTAGTAGTAGTAGTAGTAGTAGTATTAAACTGACGAAAAAGAGAAGCAACCTGGAATTTTCATTTCTGTCTGAACTTCTTGAAGTTTAGTTCCGTGAAATGTTAGGGGGAGAAAAGAAGGCGGCTTCCTCTTTGACCAGCAACTGGCATCTTGGTCAATCCGATGGGGGGGGGGTGTCTTCAAACTCGAGATGCTGCTTTGATGCGTCTGTTGTGTACTGGGTTCGTTGCGCAGGAATGAAGACGAGGCGAGTGAGTTCAGTAAGGATCATGGTTTATTACTTGCAGGATCTGAACTAGAGAACAGGGCTGCAGATGCAGCAATTTATACCCTGGCCCCTAGGCGGCGACCAATAGGTTTGAAGCAACCTATTGCCACCTAGGGGCAACCAATGGCAGTGCTGGAGACGGGTTGTCTGAGATGCTGGGAGCTGTTAGCTAGCTCCCTGCTCTAGCAGCCTACCAGCTGTTACCATGTGGTGTTAACAAGCAAGCCCAATACATTAAAGCGTCCTCTGACGTTTTTGCAAAATTGTGAGCGACCAACTGAACACGAGAGAATTTGCCAGCTCTTCGGCCTCATCCGACTGCGGATTGGGGAAGAAAGTTTTAGAAACTTGAGAAGGAGGCAGGCAGGGCAGAAATTAAAAGGCAATTGCTCCCATGTCATCCACCTAAGATCCCCAGCACTTGGCCCCAATAGAGAAAGCGTGACCTACAGGTTGCAATAATGAAGGCTGATAAAAAAAATATGTGGCTGTTAACATTTGAGCAAGAGCTTTTAGGACCAAGGGTTAGGCAGAATATAGAACGGCGTGGTTTAGGTTTCCGCAATTCATTCATTTCTGATCTCATTTTCCAAGCTTCCTTTCCCCCAACCCTACACACACACACACACACACACACACACACACACACACACACAAGACAGAGAGAGAGAGAGAGAGAGAAAGAGAGAGAGAGAGAGAGAGAGAGAGAGAGAGAGAGAGAGAGAGAGAGAGAGAGAGAGAGAGAGAGAGACAGTTCCGTGTTACAGTCCATTGCTAATTACAGTTATAGAACAGAGAACATATAATACGGTTGGAAGGGATGTTGGAGGTCTTCTAGTCCAAGCAGGAGACCCTATACCAGCGTTCCCCAACATTTGTGGCTTGGCAGCCCGGCTGGGGAGGGAGAGGGGAACTGGGCCATGTGAGTGGCAGGCCATTGAGTGTGTGCGTGCACAGCTCGACTCGAGTGAGTGGCAGGCTAGAACGCAGGCGTGTGAGTGTCTGTGGACCCGGTGCTCATGCAAGTTGAGCTTCATGCATGCTCCGACCAGCCACTTGTGTGGCCCAGTTCCGAATAGGCCACAGCCCAGTAATGAGACACAGCCCAAAGGTTGGCGACCTCTGCCTTATACCTTTCTGGACAAATAACAGAATAATAGAGTTGGGAGGGACCTTGGAGGTCTTCTAGTCCAACCCCCTGCTCAGGCAGGAAACCCTATACCATTTCAGACAAATGGCTGTCCAGTCTCTTCTTAAAAATCTCCAGTGTTGGAGTGTTCACAACTTCTGGAGGCAGGTTGTTCCACTGATTAATTGTTCTCACTGTCAGGAAATTTCTCCTTAGTTCCAGGTTGCTTCTCTCCTTGGTTAGTTTCCATCCGTTGCTTCTTGTCCTGCCTTCAGGTGCTTTGGAGAATAGCTTGACCACCACCACCCTGTTTGTGGTAGCCCCTCAAACAGTGGTGGGATTCAGCCAGTTCGCACCACTTTGGCAGAACCAGTAGCTAATTTTTTGTTGCCCAGGCCCAGAATGGACTTCCAGAAGCGGCATCCACACAGAGAACCGGTTGTTCACATGTTTGAAACCCACCACTGCCCTCAAATATTGGAACACTGCTATCATGTCCCCCCTCGTCCTTCTCTTCATTAAACTAGACATACCCAATTCCAGCAACTATTCCTTATATTTTAGTCTCCAGTCCCCTGATCATCTTTCTTGCTCTTCTCTGCCCTCTTTCTAGAGTCTCAACATCTTTTTTACATGGTGGTAACCAAAACTGGATGTAGGATTCCAAGTGTGGCCTTACTAAGGCCTTGTAAAGTGGTATTAACACTTCACGTGATCTTGATTCTGTCCCTCTGTTAATGCAGCCTAGCATTGTTTTGGCTTTTCTACTTGAAAACCTCCAGTGTGTACATTCCTAAGGCAGGACTCTGGCTGGTCGTTTTTAACCCTTACACCCATATTCACTTTTTGCAAAATCATAGACCCAACCTTGCTTGTCCTTTTAGCTCTTAGATGTTCTCTTAATACAGGCAGTCCTCGATTTCTAATAATCTCTTTAGCGACTGTTCAAAGTTACAACAGCCCTGGAAAAAGTGACTTATGCCCAATCCTTGCATTTACAACCATAGCCACATCCCCACATTCACATGATCAGATTTTGGGCACTTGGCAACTGGCATTATTATTATTATTATTATTATTATTATTATTATTATTATTATTATTATTATTATTATTATTATTATTATTAATTTTATTTGTATACCGCCCTTCTCCCGAAGGACTCAGGGCGGTGAACAGGGCAGTACATGTTAAAAGACAAAATACAAAAATTAAAAGAGATTAAACAAAATGCCCACAACTCTTACAATAAGTTAAAACACATTAAAAAAGTAGGTTAAAACACATTAATAAAACCCAAACCCATCACCCATCAGGCCAAGCCAGCTTGTTCAAAGAGGTAAGTCTTTAGATCGCGCCGGAAGGAGCGGACGTCGGGCACCATCCGGAGCTCGACCGGAAGATGGTTCCATAAATCCGGCGCGCCCACAGAGAAGGCCCTCCCCCTGGGGGCCACCAGTCGGCATTCTTTGACCGGTGGCACCCTGAGGAGGCCCTCTCTGTGGGAGCGTACTGGGCGGAGGGAAGTTGACGTCGGCCGCAGGTGCTCCCTGAGGTATTCCGGACCCCTGCCATGTAGGGCTTTGTAGGTCATTACCAGCACCTTGAACCTCACCCAGAAGACAACTGGGAGCCAATGCAACTCGCGGAACAGAGGTGTAACATGTATTTCCAATGGCTGCACAGTTCCGGCATCATGTAATCACCATTTGTAACTTTCCCAGCCAGCTTCCAGTGATCAAAGTCAATGGGAGAAGGCAAATTCACTTAACATCTGCCTGATGTATAGGCAGTCCTCATTTTACAACCACAACTGTGCCCAAAACATGACTTAGGTGAATTTGGTCCCATTTTATGACCTTTCTTGCCACAGTTGCTAAGTGAATCGTTGCGGCTGTTAAGTTAGTGACACAGCTGTTAAGTGAATCTGGCGTCCCCATTGACCTTGCTTGTTAAAAGGTGGCAAAAAGGGATCACCTGATCCTGGGGCACCGCAACCGCCATTCAATATGAGTCAGGTGCCAAGCGTCTGAATTTTGATCAGGGGATGACAGGGCAATGGTCATAAGTACGAAAAACAGTCATGAGTAACTCTTCTCAGTGCCCTTGTAACTTTGAATGGTCACTAAATCAACTGTTGTAAGTCGAGGACTACCTGTATTAAGCAGCAACAGTGATTCCCTTAACAACCATGACAAAAAAAGGCCATAAAATTGGAGGCGACTCATTTAACAATTATTTATTTATTTATTTATTTATTAATTACTTGTGTGTACCGTAGGAAAACCAGAAGGACCAGGTTGGGGAAGGTCTATCTAGGTCAGGGGTCTTCAAACTGGGTCCTTTCATGACTTGTGGACGTCAACTCCCAGAATTCCTCAGCCAGGCACGCTGGCTGAGGAATTCTGGGAGTTGAAATCCACAAGTCATAAAAGGGCCAAGTTTGAAGTCCCCTTGACTTGTGGACTTCAACTCCCAGAATTCCTCAGCCAGGCATGCTGGCTGAAGAATTCTGGGAGTTGAAGTCCACAAGTCATAACAGGGCCACGTTTGAAGAGCTTGGTGGTCTCTAAGAGCCATAACTGGCTTGATGGCCCACAATCTTCAATATTAGAAAGTAAATAAATAAAATGTGAAGGAGATAAATGTCAGCGTCCTGACGTGTGGCTGAGTCACCTGAAGGTAGGAGAAGAAGCAAAGGGTGGAAACTGATCAAGGAGAGAAGCAACCTGGAACTAATTTCCTGACAGTTAGAGCAATAATCTGGTGGAACGACTTGCCTCCAGAAGTTGTGGCTGCTCCAACACTGGACGTTTTTAAGAAATGGAGAACAAATTGTTTGAAATGGAATAGGGCAGCGATGGCGAACCTTTTAGAGACCGAGTGCCCAAACTGCAACCTAAAACCCATTGGGTGGGCGTG
This sequence comes from Vipera ursinii, assembly GCF_947247035.1. Taxonomy (NCBI): domain Eukaryota; kingdom Metazoa; phylum Chordata; class Lepidosauria; order Squamata; family Viperidae; genus Vipera; species Vipera ursinii. The sequence continues at coordinate 10,271,178 of NC_139512.1, forward strand.
GCTGTGGTGGTAACGGCAGACTGGGTGGGAGTAAAAAGTTCAATCAATCAATTCCAACTTTGTGAGATCTTTTTTTTCCCCACGAAATTTGAAGTCGATTGATTGATTGAACCTTTTTTTCTTTCACAGGGCGGCAGAGGCCTAAACCAAAAACCCAGCTGAAGGCCTGTGGGAAGGGCCAGAATTTGGCTTCTCAAGAATTTGGTTTCTCACCCTTCTGCTTTTCCAGGCCCCCCCTTAGCTTGGCCTTCACTTGAGTTACAGTGAGAGCACACTCTCCTGGCTCATGGGAGGGCTGGCATGTGGGAGGTTTGGGAAACGCTATGATAAAGCCTTCACATACATCTTATGCTACCTTGTTTTTGTGTGATCTCATAGGCACCTGAATAATCCAATTATTTCTATGTATACTATTTGGTATGAGACTGATGTAGTTTTTTGTAAGATTGGAGGTGAATAAAAGTTCAGCGGGCAGTGCTCGGGGGAGTTCTTTTTCTGGAGACGAGGCTGCCTGGCTGGTTCAAAGCTCTCTATCGACCCAGGTCTGAATTCTTTTTCCTTCGTCTGAATTCCTGTCCCTACGTCTGAATTTCTTTCCCCTTCAAAGGCCTAGGACTGGGGCAATGGTGCACGTGCCCACAGAGAGGGCTCTGCGTGCCACCTGTGGCCCGTGTACCATAGGTTCGCCACCACGGGGATAGGGTCTCCTGTTGATCAGGGGATTTTGCTAAAAGACCACCAAGGTCCTTTCCCATCGTACAATTCTATGTTCTATACTTGTTTTCTTGGACAAGTTTCTTCCAAGAAATTGGCCACTTTACTGTGGTGGCATCTTCCTTGAGCTACCGCAAAGAAGAGGGGGTCAAGCTATTCTCCAAAGCACCCGAAGGCAGGAGAAGAAGCAACGGAGGGAAACTAATCAAGGAGAGAAGCAACCTAGAACTAAGGAGAAACTTCCTGACAGTTAGAACAATTAATCAGTGGAACTACCTGCCTCCAGAAGCTGTGAATGCTCCAACACTAGAAGTTTTTAAGAAGAGACTGGACAGCCATTTGCCTGAAATGATATGGGGTCTCCTGTTTGAGCAGGGGTTTGGACTAGATGACCTCCAAGGTCCCTTCCAGCTCTATTATTCTGTTAAATGACAACTGTGTGGCTCTTTCGATGAAGAAGAATAGTCACCTTTTGCCCAGAATGCTCCATTTCTCAGGATTTAATACAGCATTCGTGCAATTTTGTCCCTTAACTCTTTCGGTGTAACTGTAAATCCATCGCTCGAAGCATTTAGGAATGTGACAATTTCATTCACAGTGCCACCCACAACCATCAGAGTGTGCAAGCCCAGTGCAAAACAACTTTGCATATTTTGAAAGTGAGGCAAACGGGTGTGTGCGTGGGGTTTTTTTTTCCTGCGTAGGGGGAAAAAATACGTGCCTATCAGCCTAGGGACTGCCCTATTGCCAAATCAAAGTCAAGAACGGGCGTCACGGAGAACTGGAATTTACATTGTGGGGATTTAAAAATAAATCTTCCTTGCGGAGGCTGCCTCGCTCAATCCATTAAAGTTTTTCCCTGACTCATTTGGTCTTTCAACTCCTTTCTTTCATTTCATTAAATCAGCGTTTCTCAACCTTGGCAGCTTTGAGGATGGGTGGACTTCAACTTCCAGAATTCCCCAGCCAGCACAGGTGGCTAGGGAATTCTGGGAGTTGAAGTCCACCCATCTTCCGGCTGCCATGGTAGAGAAACACTGCATTAAACAGATGGTACACCTTAATCCTGATGCAGGATTCTGCAGAAAAGGCAGCAAGTTTGATCCACAAGGACATATACTGCAAACTAATCTCCTAGCTGCAAGAATGCCAGCAGGAGTTACAACGGCAGTCTCGGTGCTTAAAAAAAATATGATTTGGCAGAAATATGGAATGGGGGAAAGATTGAGCTTCACCCACAAAGTTAGAAAGTGTCTCTGCAGTACTTTTTTTGTAAAAGAAAAAGGTGCTGGAACTCACACATGTCATACAACCCGCCTTGCCTTTGCTACAAGGTTCCATCCAAAAAAGGTGCCGGAACTCCGTTCTGAGCGTTCTGTGAGAAAAAAAGCCCTGGGTCTCTGAATCCTGGTAACTGCAAGAACAAACATTGATTGGTCTCTAGGAATTGTGGGAAGTCAGCACCCCCCCCCAGAGAAGGAAATATTAAAAAGGCAGAAAAATATATTTATTCAAAGGATCTTAAAGAGGCAGAAAAGCATGCCCAGTTTTTCTTAATAGCCCCAGGTCTCCCTCCCACAAGCAGAAACCAGCTCTACCATCAAAGGAAGGTTGGAGGCCCCAGCTAGAAGATTAAGAAGACAAAGACACCGAAAATCTACATACTCCACCCAAACTCTAAGACAGGACATTATAGGATTAACCCACAGATGCCAAAGGGCACACCCAGACTCAGGTCAAAGCACACGACGCAGGAAATACAAAGCCTCAAACAAGAACAGGAAACAACTCCAAACGAAAGGCTCAAGAGGATATAAAAACCCACTCCCTACATGTGCTCAGCCCTTTTCCTCTTTTCTGCCAGAGCCATCTTCCTGTCTGGCTCTCCTCTTCAATAAACTACAACCTTCTTCCTAAAGCAGTCGCCATGTTTATTCCCAGCTTGGACTGAACCACGATGAAGACTTTTCCTTTAACAGAATAAACTGTAACTTTTCCAAACACATTTTAGTCTCCGGTCTTATCCAAGTGTCTTGCTAACTTACTTCGTGGCTTATTAAATCATTTTAGTCTGGGTTGTCTGTCTGATTTCATGTTTTTAGCTCTTTTTATGGTTTTTCTAGGTTTGTATGACTTTCACTGAGGTCCATGTAAATGAAATAATATAATGTGGCAGCTTTTAATGTTTTTTTTCTGGTTTTGTATGCAGCCCAGAGTCAATTTAAATTAATCCGTCGAATAATTAACCATAATAATATTTCCTTCTACATGGCATGGGTCCGGAGTACCTCGGGGACCACCTGCTGCCGGCGTCAACTTCCCTCCGCCCTGTGCGTTCCCACAGAGAGGGCCTCCTCAGGGTTCCACCGGTCAGAGAATGTCGGCTGGTGGCCCCCAGGGGGAGGGCCTTCTCTGTGGGGGCCCCGGCTTTATGGAATCAGCTGCCAGTCGAGCTCCGGATGGCACCTGACCTCCGCTCCTTCCGACGCGGTCTGAAGACCTACCTATTTGAGCAAGCCTGATGGGGGATGTGCTGGGGTTTTTATTGGGGATTTTTATTATTCTACTGTTTTTAGCTCGGGCTCTTATTTAATTCTTTTTTAATTTTTGTATTTTGTATTTTTTATGTGCCCTGTTCACCGCCCTGAGTCCTTCGGGAGAAGGGCGGTATACAAATATAATAATAAATAAATAATAAATAAATATATCATCAACCTTACCAAATACAAGCATTTATTTTTTTAGCCCAGCAGCGTGGCTTGCAAATTCAAGGAAATGGTTAAAAAAACGCTCCTCATTTATTTAGCGTATGGCATAGCGTACACAGACTAGCAATATACAGTATATTAACATTTCACCTAGAGAGAAAGAAAGAAAATTAAAATGGGAATGTCTAAACTCTGGTGAGGAATAGGAGAATTTGAGTCCAAACCCAATGCTGGGTTTGTTTTCAGGTAAACAAACCCAATCCAGGATAACAAATGAATACTGAAGCTCAGTCATTTCACACCCTGTTTGGCTGGTCCTCCACGAAAAAAGCAGATACCCAGTGGCTAAAAGGCACTTATGTTCAAAGTAAAACATCCTCGACAACCAGAGGACAAACAGCAACAAAGGAACCACCTCGGTCACAGCTTTTAGCAAGCAGGTGATAACTGTCTCCCTCCCTGCACATCGCTTACACGCATGGAGACACACGCCCTAGGAACCTTCTTTTTGCGCAGCTAGTGAGAAAAATGTCTTATCTCTCTCTGTGCCTCCTGACATAATGTGAAGACGGGCTTCCCTGGAGGAACCAGCTGCAGGCAGCTCTCTCTCTCTCCCAGCCGGGGGCTCTTTCATGTGCATCCCTGGGTTTGTTCTTGAAGATGTGGCAATCTTCCTTCGCCCGAGAGCAAGGTGGCTCTTCCCTCCCTCCCCTCCTCCCCCCCACCCCAGCTGAATGCTTTGCCCTCTTTTGCACAGAGAAAAGGACCTGTCCAATGCCACGGACAGGATTTGGCCAGCACTAGTAGGGGGGGTTTTTTTTGGCGGGGGTGGGGGGAGAGAAAGAAAACAACAGGAACAAAATGGAGAGGGGTTTTTTTCCCCCAATTGGATGCCTGCCAGTAGTTGGAAGGCCGTTGTCTGGAACTTCGTCGAAGAGAAATAAAGAACATTTTAGAGTAGGGGTCCCCAAGCTTTTCGGGTTGGCGGCCAGGAGGGAAAGGAAGGAGCAGAGAAATGTGTGCGCGCGTGTGCATGTGCAAAGGGGCATGCACATGGTGATGCCAGCATCCACGTGCATGCACAAGACCATGCGCATGGCAGCACTGGTGCCTGCGTGCCCACACAAGCAGGCCTCTAGCGCCCACAAACGGGCCACTAGCAACCGTGCACATGCGCAAACGGGCTACGAGCAACTGTGTGACGGTGGTGGCCCTCCCACCCATGCCCAAATGGGGCTGCCAGCGTGAGTGAGGGGTGCACACACAGCCATTCGCTCAGCCTGCTGGCCAACAGGCCGCAGCCTGGTACAGGCCGCGGCCCACGGGTTGGAGACCCCTGCTTTAGAGGCCTGTCTTGCCTTGACTACCTGGGTTACATCCTCTAACTACCCTCCTGTCACATCTGATGAAGCTTCCTGGATGAGAAGTGAAATGTCTTCAAGGAAAAAAAAAGAAACAAACCAAGTCCAGCTGCCTTTTGAAAAAGCACCTTTGTGATCTCTCCTGAACATCTCCCCGATTTCTACTAGGACTTGTTCTCCTGCCTCTTGACTCTGAGCCTTCCCACCTCCCCACTATGAGTGACTGCAGATTGTTGAAGGAAAAGTCTTCATCATGGTTCAGTCCAAGCCGGGAATAAACAACATGGCAACTGCTTTAGAAAGAAGGTTGCAGTTTATTGAAGAGGAGAGCCAGACAGAAAGATGGCTCTGGAAGAAAAAGCACATGTAGGGAGTGGGTTTTTATACCCTCTGGAGCCTTTTGTTTGGAGTTCTTCCTGTGGCATGAACTTTTACCCGAGTCTGAGTGTGCCTTTCTGGTACTCTGATGGTGATGGGTTAATCCTATTGTGTCCCAAAGGTCATATCCTGCTTCCATATGGCTGGGGCTGATGACTCTTAGAGTTTGGATGGGGTATGTAGATTTTAGGTGTCTTAATCTTCTAGCTGGAGGCCTCCAACCTTCCTGAATGGATTACAGTATTTACAACTGAATTTCTATAGAGCTGGTTTCTGCTTGGGGGAGGGACACTTGGGGCTGTTAAGAAAAACTGGGCATGCTTTTCTGCCTCATTAAGATCCTTTGAGGAAATATATTTTCTGCCCTTTTAATATTTCCTTCTCTGTGGGGGGGGGCTGACTTCCCACAAGATCAACTCCTGATTGTCTGATCCTCGGCCGCTCGGGGACAAACTCTGAACCAGACCCGGAAATGCACCGGGGGGGGGGGCTTTTTAATTTTCACGCGCTTCCCTCAGTAGACCTCTGGTCCTTGCGCTCCTCAGCCGCTCTGGGTTCCCTCGGGCCACGCCACATGGCTCCGTGTTTTAAAATAGCTTGCGACTCCGACAAAGGCATGTTTTTCTCACCGCTTTGCTAAGTGCTGCCCGCCTTGCTCTTTCTAACCCGCCGCTGCTCATCTCTCGCTCCTTTTCTTGTTCTGCTGCCCGTTTTGTGTGGCTGGCACTTCAGCTGAAAGGGTGAGCTTTTTCAGCCAACCTGCTTCCAATTCAGAAGAGGCTACAGGGCCAGAGAGTTGAGAAGATTACGGGCATCCGGGATGTGCGGAGTGCTTAATTTTGATGCTGCCGCAGACAAATATCGTTCGAGCTGTTTTGCAATGGGGAGGCAGCCCTTTGCTGTGCTGCAGCCACAGCTCTATGGAAAGAAGGCAGCAGAGCCCCAACTCATGGGCCTCTGATTTAACTGCAGGAAGGTAGTTTAATGACAGCTTAACACAAGCCTCTGAAATATTTGTCCCTGTTACAGTTCCAACGTTGAAGTCTCTTGAGGAAGGATCCGGTTATCAGATACAGTAGTGGCCAAAACTGTGGAAACCTTTTGGGAAAAGTGTACAGCAGAAATGCCACCTTTGGTTAAGTTTCCACCCACTTTTCTTCTGATTTCTTTATAACTGTAGTCTTGTTTCACACACACGCTTGGGGTGTGTGTGAAAGCCCTAACAAGCAGGCATATACATAGAATGAAGGCTACTGCTAAGCTTGTAAGCCGCCCTGAGTCTTCGGAGAAGGGCGGGATATAAATGGAATTAAAATAAATAAATAAATAAAATAAATAAATAAAATAAAATAAAATACTATTTTACATCGTTTTCTGGGCCACCAGTCAGCTCTTTGCACCCTTACTTGAATTTTATTACCTTTTACAAGCTCACTAAATGAAAGAACACAAAAAAAAACCCCAACCAGCTTGACAGTGATCACATAACACACTGACAAATGTCCTCCTCTCAGCTTCAATACATGATATCAAATAACTGAAATGGGTCAAAACTTACTAAAGTGACCTGCTTAGCAACAGAAATCTTGGGCTCAGTTGTGGGTGTAAGTCAAGGATTACCTCAGGGTATCTTCAAACTTGGGCCTTTTATGACTTGTGGACTTCAACTCCCAGAATACCTCAACCAGTGTGAGGGAACTATGACCCTTTTATGACTTGTGGACTTCAACTCCCAGAATTCCTCAGCCAGGCACGCTGGCTGAGGAATTCTGGGAGTTGAAGTCCACAAGTCATAAAAGGGCCAGGTTTGAAGACCCCCTGGATTACCTGTATTCTACCTTCACCCTGTTTCTGCCTTGATCCCTTCCTTAGTCATCTTTGTTCATTTTAATGGGAACATATATTAGTAGTTTCAGGTTTTGCTTTTTAAATATGTTTTATTTTATTTTTTTTACATAATCATCTTAATATTTGGTAAACATCGTGTTGTCTGTGTTTATATTAAAAAACAATCAATAACAATTAGTTTCTATAATTCTATAATCCACATAATAGCTTTGATGTTCTCCCAAAAATGTTCTCTTTTGCCATCTTTGAATTAATACAATTCTTATTTGGATAAATAACAATTAAATATAGACATTTTTCTAATATTTCTACAAATAATAACCACATTGATATAAAACTTCTTTTCTAACTGATCATCTTGATTGCCTTATCGAAGATCCTGTTTAAAATTCTTATTTAAATTTGTTTTCCCCACTATATTCAAAACTTTCTTACTGGTTAAGATTTTCATTACACTTAAGTATTTAAATCTCTTTCCTGATGCAGGCCATCCCAACACTTTTACATTTCTCTTGTCTTAAAAAAAGAAAAAAAAATCAAAAAGAAATAAGAAAAAGAAATAAGAGACTAGTATACTACTTAAATTACATATCCCTCTTAGACTAATGTACATTTATATCCAGAATTTTTCTCTTCTTTTTAGCCATATTCAAGCATATGTTTAATCTTTAAGTGTTCCATTTAAATAAATCCAATTATCTAATCTTTTAGATCTAATCAAAGCATTTTTATCCATTCGAAGTTTTCTCAAGATCAATTTCACTTAAGTATCTAAAACGTTTCCTCTGTATAAAGCATTCCAACATTTTTATATTTCTCATGTCAAAAAACAAAAAGACAGTTTCATGTTTTATATGGGTGTTTTTACTTGGTTGCCGGCAGCCCAGAGTAGATTGAAAGTGAGATGGGCAGCATATAAATTTACGGACGGCATATACATTAAATAAATAAAATAGATTCTTTGTTTGAAGAGAAGTGAGCCATTGAAAATGAATTCATAAAGAGAAGGAAAGCAAAAAGAAAAGTCTTTCCCCCACCCCCCACCACAGGAACTGTTTTCACCCACCTCCAGGCTGTAACTTTTGAGTTTGGTTGCGACTGCAAACAGGATATTGTATTAGACTCAATCTGCATCTTGCTAAATTGTTTGCTTTTGAATTGTCAAGTCGACTTTAGACTATTCACCGGGGTGACAAAGATGAATATGGTCTTCTTGGCAAGATACAAAGGATTGGGATTTGACTAGGATTTTTTTTTTAATTCCATTTATATCCAGCCCTTCTCCGAAGACTCAGGGCGGCTTACAAGCTTAGCAGTAGCCTTCATTCTATGTTTATGCCTGCTTATTAGGGCTTTCACACACACACACACCCAAGTGGCATTATTACAAAGTCAGCTTAATTGCCCCAACAATCTGGGTCCTCATATAGGATATAGGAGCCTTGGTGGAGCAGTGGGCTAATTATTATTATTATTATTATTATTATTATTATTATTATTATTATTATTATTATTATTATTATTATTATTATTATTATTAATTTTATTTGTATACCGCCCTTCTCCCGAAGGACTCAGGGCGGTGAACAGGGCAATACATGTTAAAAAGACAGAATACAAAAATTAAAAAAGATTAAACAAATGCCCATGAATAAGTTAAAACACATTAAAACAGATTAAAACAGATTAATAAAACCCAACCCCATCCCATCAGGCCAGGTCAGCTTGTTCGAAAAGGTAGGTTTTGAGACCGCGCCGGAAGGAGCGGAGGTCAGGCGCCATCCGGAGCTCAACTGGAAGATGGTTCCATAAATCCGGCGTGCCCACAGAGAACGCCCTCCTTAAGTAACACCAGCTGCCTGCAATTAGTGCAGGTTCGCATCCCACCAGGCTCAAGGTTGACTCAGCCTTCTGAGGTAGGTAAAATGAGGACCCAGATTGTTGGGGGCAATAAGCTAACTTTGTAATAATGCTGCTTCGGGGGTGTGTGTGTGTGTGTGTGAAAGCCCTAATAAGCAGGCATATACATAGAATGAAGGCTATTGCTAAGCACACATTGATTTGTGCTTAGATTGTAAGCCGCCCTGAGTCTTCGGAGAAGGGCGGGATATAAATGGGATTAAAATAAAAAATAAAAAAAATCAAGCATTCTGACTTTTCACGTAGACCAGATGAAAGGGAGATCTATGCCTGTTTTTTTTTTTAAAAAAATCCCTTTTCACCCTTGCTTGTGCTCTGTGTCTTCCTCAATCTGGGGTCCTCTGCCACAGAGGTCCCCAACCTTTTGGGCACCAGGGACCGGTTCCTTGGAGAAAGGTTTTTCCACAGACCAGAGGGTGCATGGTTGTGTGTGCTCGCAGCATCCCACGGATGAGGGATGCTTGTTTGCATGAACCAGTTGCTGGCATGCCACACCCCAGTACCGGTCCACAGACCAGGGGTTGGGGACCCCTGCTCTACCAGACGAAATGGGACAACTCGCCACAGCCAAGTAGCTGCGGGCCAACTCATCATGGCCATCTCGCCACTGGACAACTCGCCGCTGGACAATTTAACAATTCAGTTTAACCATTCAAAAATAAATTTTAAAAAATATTTTCATTTTTTTTCCATTCACATTTCATTCGGCCCCTCCTTTTGCATCCTTTCTTTAATGATTCTGCGCCATCGTTTCTTGGGTATTAATGTAACACTTGTCTCATGGCGAGTTGGCAAAGGGAAACACAACCCTTTAGGAGACACCATTCCTTTGCGTTGCAACAGCCTCACATCCGTTTGAATACAGGTAGTCCTCGACTTACAACCGTTCATTTAGTGACTGTTCAGTTACGATGGCACTGGGGGAAAAAATGACTTATGATCATTTTTCACACTTACGACCGTTGCAGCATGCCCCCATGGTCGTGTGATCAAAATTCAGGCACTTGGCGAGTGACACGTATTTAGGGTATGCTTGCATATTCCTGGGGTCATGTGATCAACCTTTTGACCTACCCAGCCAGTTTCCGACAAGCAAAGCCAATGGGGGAAGCTGGATTTGCTTAATGACTGCATGATTCACTTAACAACTGCAGTAATTCACTTCGTAACCACGGCAAGAAAAGTTGTAAGATTGGACAGGGCTCACTTAACAGACGTCTTGCTTAGCAATGGAAGTTTTGGTGCCAATTGTGGTCGTACGTAGAGGACTACATGTACTGTATGTATACAAGTCTGTTTCTTTAGGTTAAGTTTGCCTGATGTAATATGAATTAACTCAAAACCGGATTTTTTGTTTGTTATGAAGAAATTGTTAACATGATAAAAAACCCTAAAGAGAAAATAAAGAAAAGTAATAAATAATGAAAAGGGGAAAGAGAAAAAGAAAAATAAGGGAAAGGAAAATAAAGAAAGATTATAAGGAAGTGGCTTCCAATCTTCCTGACAGCAGTTATAAATGAATTCTCTCTCTAAAGTTATATCTTAATTTCCTTCCTTCCATAATCTACCCTTTCAATCTTCAAACTCATAAATCACATATTTCTCTTTTTTCAGCAAAAAGTCATAGGGGGTTCCTAGTCACCGACTGATGAAATCAAACAAGTTAATTTTGCCATCTCTGCTAATTTGGTCATCTTCACCATCTTCCTCTATCGTGGCTATTTCGCAGTCTCCATTTTTCCACATCTGAATAGTCTCGCAGTAGGAAGCATATATAAAAATAATCTTCCATGACTCTTTTCTAATTGGCTGATCGTTAATCCCAGCATGAATTGTTCTGGTTTCAATTGAATGTCCTTTAAAATTCTTTGCACTTATTTGAACCCAGAAAACTTTCCGGCTTCTTTTGCAAATCTACCAAACCTGATAAAATAATCCTTCATGTTGCCCACGTTTCCAAACACGTCGGAAGAAAGTGGTTCCTGCTTAGCTGGCTGAGGAATCCCGGAAGTTGAAGTCCACAAGTCTTAAAGCTGTCAGGGTTGGACACCCCTGTTCTAGATTCTCCTAATGCACAAAACTGAAGATATTTAGTAATACCTGCAGTATATCTCATGCAAATAGAAGCCCCTAAGGTGGGCATTTATGTCACAGGACCAGGGAGAAGGTATGGGGGAAATTCCTTTCGTGGACACTTTTTTTGCTGAGATGCTGGACAGCTTGAAACATCCAATCCATTCTTCTCAAGGGTTTATGCTGTAGAAATATTTGCAGCACACTCAGCTCCCGTTTTTCTCTCAAGGTTAGCAGGCTGTACGGATCAATATTACGTCCATCTATTGCTAGCGGATAACAGCTTGTTTACAACTCATCATATAGTCAGGTTGTGTGTAGCCCAAAGCGAAAATCTGGCAGATCTGACAGTAAAGCTCCACTGTGCCAGAAATACTTTACATCTGTGGTTTGATCTTAGTTGTTCATCGTTAAGATGCATAACTTTTTAAAATCAGTTTTAGAGTTCTGTGGAGATAATGGAAATCATGCCCACTAATCTGTAACTACCATTATCTTCTAATTAGAAGGTACTTTAGTTCTACTCAGTTCTATGGAGCCAGCTTGGTGTAGTGGTTAGAGCAGACATGTCAAACACAAGGCCCGGGGGCCGGATGCAGCCCGCGAAGTGGTTTCATGTGGCTCGCGAAGCCATCCTGGGAACAGCGAGGGAACGGCCCCCACTGCCTTGGCCCTGGCCCAGAGACCCTCCTTCTGCCAGAGACCCTCAGATCTGTCCCACTCCTGCCCAGGCCCCCATAGGCACCCTTGATGCCAACGATGTAGAGCTGGCCACGCCCACCCAGTAGGCCACGCCCACCCTGGCCACACCCACCCGGCCCCCTGAGGGCAACCGCAATGCTAATGCGGCCCTCAATGAAATTGAGTTTGACACCCCTGGGTTAGAGAGTCGGGCCAGAAACCAGGAGACTGTGAATTCTAATCCTGCCTTTGGCAAGAAAGCTGATTGGGTGACTTCAGACCAATCAGCAGGACACTGAAAGCTGTAGTCGTGCCTTGGGCGTAAAAGCAGGCTGGGTGATTTGGGGCCAATCACCAGTCGGCTCTGAGTTCTAGTCCCTCCTTAGGCGTAAAGGGCAGTGAGGTAACCAGTGGTGGGATTCAAATACCTAAACAACTGGTTCTCTAATTGGACCCAGGCCTGGGCCTCCGAGGCCTAGAAGAGACTTCCGGAAATGGCATCCATGCATTTCTGGTGGGCTGTTCTAGGCCTAGGAGGCCTCCTCCCGGCTTCCAAGACCTAGAACAGACTTCTGGAAGTGGCATCCATGCACTTCCGGAGGTCCATTCTAAGCCTGGGAGGCCTCTTCCAGGCCTCCGAGGCCTAGACTGGACTTCCGGAAGCAGTGTGCATTCAGCCGGTTCTCCAAACTCAGTAAAATTTAACTACCGGTTCTACCGAACCGGTGTGAACCGGTTGAATCCCACCCCTGGAGGTAACCATGGGACAGCTACTTTTTCTCAGCCTCAAGAAGGAAGCAATGGCAGACCACTTCTGAAAAGCCTTGCCAAGAAAGCTCCTTTTGGGGATGAGTTTTATTGGGAACTGCAGAAATTGGGTATGTCTAGTCCAGGGGTAGGTAACCTCGGCTCTTTTATGACTCATGGACTTCAACTCCCAGAATTCCTGAGCCAGCCAAGCTGGCTCAGGAATTCTGGGAGTTGAAGTCCATGAGTCATAAAAGAGCCGAGGTTGCCTACCCCTGGTCTAGTCTAACGAAGAGAAGGACTTGGGGTGATATCATAGCAGTCTTCCAGTACTTGAGGGTCTGCCACACAGAAGGGGGGGTGTCAACCTATTCTCTAAAGCACCTGAGGGCAGGACAAGAAGCGACTGATGGAAACTTACCAAGGAGAGAGTCAACTTAGAACGAAGGAGAAATTTCCTGACAGGGAGAACAATTAACCAGTGGAACAATTAACCCCTCCAGAAGTTGTGGGTGCTCCCTCACTGGAGCTTTTAAGAAGAGATAGGACAACCATTTGTCTGGAATGGCATAGGGCAGGCTCTCCTGCTTCAGGGGGTTAGACTAGAACAGGGTTTTCAACCTTTTCACCCATTCTACCACTTTTAGGATATGGCAACATCCGAGTACCACCAGTCGCCTAGCAAGGTGTCAAAAACTTGATGACCAAAAAAAAAAAAGGAAAAAAGCGATGAAGTACAGGTAGTCCTTGACTTACAACAGTTCGCTTAGTGACTGTTCAAAGTTACAATGGCACTGAAAAAGGTTCCCCCCAAGTCACAGCCGAGCAAGACACCTGCCTGCTCGCCCGGCGGCGCTCTTCCTCCTGTCCGAGGTTTTCATTGTTGTGAGCATTTATGTTGAGAATTGACAGCGGGGGTGGGATGGGGGTGTTTGGTTTTTATTTCTCCCCCCTCCCCACCTTGCTGGGTGGTTGCAGCAGGTTTTGCTCACTTCACATGACCCTGGGACACTGTGACCATCATAAATATGAATCAGTTGCCAACCATCTGAATGTAAATCACAAGACCCTGGAGATGCTGCAACATTCCAGCTGATTGGCGCTTCTTCTGGGCTCAGCAGAAATGCCGGGATCAATGCCGAGCTCCAGCTGGATCCTGGCGCTGATCCTGGCGCTTCCACTGAGCCCTGACAGCCCTGCAGCTCCAGCCGTCTCTCGCTCAAGCTTGTGCGGTGCTGCCACCGGTTCAGCTCATTCCCCTCCCCTGTAACCACTTTTCTAGGATGGCCGCGTACCACCTGCCAGGTGCCGATGTACCACAGGTGGTACCCGTACCACTGGTTGAAAAGCCCTGGACTAGAAGGCCTCCAAAATCCCTGTTATTCTGTAATTCTGTTTCACAAGACATCTTCCCTTGAGTCTTGGGAATAGATGCTTCTCATAAAGGACACTCTCAGCTGTCCCTGAAAATATCAGACACCTTCCTAACTCCCAAACTGAGAGAGGAAGAGAGAAGAAATTTGGATTCTACTGTACATCTTGAGGTTCACTTGCTACTGAGAACAAACCTGACAGATTCTGGCTAGCTGGCTAATAATAATAATAATAATAATAATAATAATAATAATAATAATAATAATAATAATAATAATAATAATAATAATAATAATAATAATAATAATAATAATAATAAGAAGAAGAAGAAGAAGAAGAAGAAGAAGAAGAAGAAGAAGAAGGAGAAGAAGAAGAAGAAGAAGAAGAAGAAGAAGAAGAAGAAGAAGAAGAAGAAGAAGAAGAAGAAGAAGAAGAAGAAGAAGTAGTAGTAGTAGTGGGGGACCAGGCTGAGCTCAACTCACCCTTCTGAAGGATGACTCTGCCTTCCAGTTGCCCTTGGGTACCCATCCATCTGCTGGGGAGTTGGCATTGGAATTCTTGCTGAGTTTGAATCTCTACCAAGTGGCCTCTTCCCAGATCCTATGTCTGGGACAAGTGTGTGTGTGTGTGTGTGCGCACGTGCGCGCGCCCTGTGCTTTTATTTCCATTAATCACGTACTTTGTACCATGCACTAGCTTGCCAAGGGAGAGGAGACATAAAGTCTACAGAAACGGCTTGGAAGAAAGCCAAATATTTCCTCTGATGTCATACAGCAGAAGTTCATTGGCTTGCGATGGATCTTCAGCTGAGAAGACTTTTTCATCACCTGCTCCTTTTGGTCTTTTTTTTTTTTAATGGGTAGCCCACCACTATCTCACCTGTTCCCAGTGCTTTTTTTGTAAAAGAAAAAGGTGCCGGAACTCACACATGTCATACAACCCGCCTTGCCTACCCTACAAGGTTCCATCCAAAAAAGGTGCCGGAACTCCGTTCTGAGTGTTCTATGAGAAAAAAAGCCCTGCCTGTTCCTCTTGGGAGTCAGCAATTCATCTTGGTCCTACTACTTGTTGGAGGTGGTTTGACCCACAAACTAAGAGGCTAAGCAGCACGCTGGGCAAGTACAAAGCCTGAATAATTGCTTTCCTGGTCTGTTCTGGCTGCCAACTCTATTGCCCAGTCAATCCCTTTGCCCATCAGACTTCCTACTTTGACCAAGAGCAGACAGGAGACTCCTTTGTTCCTCCATATGAAGTTGGAATAGAAAAGAATAGAATAGAATAGAATAGAATAGAATAGAATAGAATAGAATAGAATAGAATAGAATAGAATAGAATAGAATAGAATAGAATAGAATAGAATAGAATAGAATAGAATAGAAATTGGAATAAAAAGAGAAGAGAAGAGAAGAGAAGAGAAGAGAAGAGAAGAGAAGAGAAGAGAAGAGAAGAGAAGAGAAGAGAAGAGAAGAGAAGAGTTGGAAGGGACCTTGGAGGTCATCTAGTCCAACCCACTACTCAGGCAAGAAACCCCACATTGTTTCAAACAAATGGTTCTCCAATCTCTTCGTAAAAACTTCCAGTGTTGGAGCATTCACAACTTCTGGAGGCTGGTTGTTCCACAGGTTAATTGTTCTAACAATCAGGAAGTTTCTCCTTAGTTCTAGGTTGCTTCTCTCCTTGATGAGTTTCCATCCGTTGCTTCTTGTCCTGCCTTTGAGCGCTTTGGAGAATAGCTTGACTCCCTCTTCTTTGTGGCAGCCCCTGAGATACTGGAAGACTGCTATCATGTCCCCCCTCACCCTTCTCTTCATTAAACTAGACATCCCCAATTCCAGCAAACGTTCCTTATATGTTTTAGCCCCCAGTCCCCTGATCATCCTTGTTGCTCTTCTCTGGACTCTTTCTAGAGTCTCAACATTTTTTTTTACATCATGGTCACCAAAACTGGATACTACTGTGTTCTTAACCCACCATTCCAAAAAAAAAAAAGATCATACAGGCTGCCTACACTTAGAATCCACCTATTGTTCCAGGTAATTATCTCTATAATTGCACTTGGAGGATTTTCAGACTCAATCCCAGATATGCTTTAGGGAAGAAGGATTGACAAAGTTAGAAGTGTCCGCTTGGAAGAAAAATGTCCAGCTCTAATCTCCTGTGTTATCCCACCTGCCTGGGCAAAACTGAATGGCAACTTCGCTTCCTGTGACGAATTGAAAAGACAGTGGTGGAAATTTGTGACTTTGGATCCCTTTTAGATACCTGAAGCTCTCAGGAGCCCAGAATTTTGAAAAGCAGTGACTGTTTAACTTTTTCTTCTGCCAAAGGCGCTGTGTGATGGTTCTTTCAATGGCAGCAATTTCCTTGGCCAGGAGACACTGGGAGCCCGCTGTGAAAATGCCTATCGACACACACATACGCACAAAAGCCCACACCTTCGCGTTCAGACCACGTTGCAATTATGTCCAGGCTGACCTTTCCTTGTCTTTTGTCTGCCCCCATTTCCCTTCCTCCCTGTGGTGTTTCGGAAGGGTTGGGATGACTTTAATCGTAATAACTCACGATAATAATCGTAACTTTTGGGAATGAAACACATGACGGACAATATTTTTGGAACGGCTGAATGAATGAATCACTTCGGATGTGACTAAGGCAATTCAGAGGGACATGGGGGTTTCAATGGGAAACAGAAGATCACCTGCTTACACCTGTGTCTTATCGGTTCTGAATTCCACTGACCTTTTTTCCCCCCTCCACGTTACCTGGAACCGGGCAACCTTACTTCAACGTGACACCGTGCCTTGTCACCTTGTTGAAGGTGGAAGGTGAGTGAAACTGGGCACAAAAAAAACAGGGGAAAGAGAAAGAGGGGTGGTGGTGAAATTGTCTTTAACTACTGAATTCAGAATAACAGTTGGAAGGGACCTTGGAGGTCTTCTTGTTGTTGTTAGTTGCAAAGTCGTGTCCGACCCATCGCAACCCTATGGACAACATTCCTCCAGGCCTTCCTGTCCTCTACCATCTTCTGGAGTCCATTTAAGCTCACACCTACTGCTTCAGGGACTCCATCCAGCCACCTCCTTCTCTGTCGTCCCCTTCTTCTCTTGCCCTCCATCTTTCCCAGCGTTAGGCTCTTCTCCAGTGAGTCCTTCCTTCTCATTAGGTGGCCAAAGTATTTGAGTTTTAGCTTCAGGATCTGGCCTTCTAAAGAGCAGTCAGGGTTGATCTCCTCTAGGACTGACCGGTTTGATCGCCTTGCAGCCCAAGGGACTCGCAGGAGTCTTCTCCAGCACCAGAGTTCAAAGGCCTCAATTCTTTGGCGCTCGGCCTTTCTTATGGTCCAGCTTTCACTGCCATACATTGCAACTGGGAAGACCATGGCCTTGACTATATGCACTTCTAGGCCAGGGCTTTTCAACCTTGACACCCATTGTACCACTTTTAGGATATGGCAACATCGAGTACCACCAGTTGCCTAGCAAGGTGTCAAAAACCTGATGACCAAAAAAAAGGAAAAAATTGATGAAGTACAGGTAGTCCTCGACTTACAACAGTTCACTTAGTAACTGTTTGAAGTTACAATGGCACTGAAAAAAGTGCTCCCCAAGCCACAGCCAAGCAAGACACCTGCCTGCCCGCCCGGCGGCGCTCTTCCTCGTGTCTGAGGTTTTCATTGTTGTGAGCATTTCTGTAGAGGATTGACAGCGAGGGTGGGGGAGGGGGGGTGTTTGGTTTTTATTTCCCCCCCCCTGCTGGGTAGTTGTAGCAGGTTTTGATCACTTCACATGACCCTGGGACACTGTGACCATCATAAAAATGAATCAGTTGCCAAGCATCTGAATGTAAATCACAAGACCCTGGAGATGCTGCAACATTCCAGCTGATCGGCGCTTCTTCTGGGCTCAGCAGAAGCACCGGGATCAGCACCGAGCTGTAGCTGGATCCTGGCGCTCTGATCCTGGCGCTTCCGCTGAGCCCT
Organism: Vipera ursinii; assembly: GCF_947247035.1. Taxonomy (NCBI): domain Eukaryota; kingdom Metazoa; phylum Chordata; class Lepidosauria; order Squamata; family Viperidae; genus Vipera; species Vipera ursinii. The sequence goes on from NC_139512.1 coordinate 10,288,961, forward strand.
GACAGCCTGCAGCTCCAGCCGTCTCTTGTTCAGGCTTGTGCGGTGCTGCCACCGGTTCAGCTCATTCCCCTTCCCTGCTACCACTTTTCTAGGATGGTCGCGTACCACCTGCCAGGTGCCAATGTACCACAGGTGGTACCCGTACCACTGGTTGAAAAGCCCTGTTCTAGTCCAGCCCACTGCTCAAGCAGGGACCCTATACCAATCCAGACATGTGGCTGTCCGGTCTTTTCTTAAAAACTTCCAGTGATGGAGCATCTATAACGTCTGATGGAATAACCAGTGGAACAGCTTGCTTTCAGAAATCGTGGGCGCTCCATCACTGGAAGTTTTTAAGAAGACACTAGACAGTCACTTGTCTGAAATGGTTTAGGTCAGTGGTGGCGAACCTATGGCATACGTGGCATACGGAGCCCGCACTCTGGGGACACACGACTCGCTCTTTGGCTAAGTTTTCGCAGGAAAAGGCCATTTTTCAAGCCCCTTCCTAGCCAAAACAAGCCTCCACGGTGAGCGCGCTGTTTTCAGCTTTGAATCATATCAAATCTGACACTAACAGATGACCTGAGTGCTGCACGTTTTGCTCTCAAACTTACAAAGTATAAGCCGAGGTTAGACAAATTATCAGCATGCACACAACAGCAAAAATCACATTAATTGTTCAAAAGCATGCCAAAGGCAAACTTTTACCTTTCGGTAAAAGGTCGGTTGTATCATTGAAAGCTTTGTTGTTGTGTTTTTCTTTTAAGACAAAAGTTGTCTTAAAAACTCTATGAGTTGTTTTTTTTCTAAACAAAAACCTCAGTATGCAGATTAAATCGCCATGTTGGCACTTTGCAATAAAGAAGTGGGTTTTGGGTTGCAGTTTGGGCACTCGGTCTCTAAAAGGTTCGCCATCACTGGTTTAGGTTCTTCTGCTTGAGCAGGGGAAGACCACCAAGGTCCCTTCCAGCTTCTATTTTATTCTATTCTATTCTATTCTATTCTATTCTATTCTATTCTATTCTATTCTATTCTATTCTATTCTATTCTATTCTATTCTATTCTATTCTTTCATTCCAATTTCTATTCTATTCTATTTTATTCTATTCTTTCATTCCAATTTCTATTCTATTCTATTCTATTCTATTCTATTCTATTCTATTCTATTCTATTCTATTCTATTCTATTCTATTCTATTCTATTCTATTCTTTCATTCCAAATTCTATTCTATTCTATTCTATTCTATTCTATTCTATTCTATTCTATTCTATTCTATTCTATTCTATTCTATTCTATTCTACTCTACTCTACTCTACTCTACTCTACTCTACTCTACTCTACTCTACTCTATTCTATTCTATTTTATTCTATTCTTTCATTCCAATTTCTATTCTATTCTATTCTATTCTATTCTATTCTATTCTATTCTATTCTATTCTATTCTATTCTATTCTATTCTATTCTATTCTATTCTATTCTACTCTACTCTACTCTACTCTATTCTATTCTATTCTATTCTCAAGTTGTTCCAGTGGTTAATTGTCCTCACTGTTAGGAAGTTTCTCCTTAATTCTTCTTGCTTCTCTCCCTGATTACACAAGTTGACCCCCTCCTCTTTATGGCAGCCCCTCAAATACTGGAATACTGAATCAATCCGTCCGGCTTACCCCTGCGGAGAAGGTTCAGAATCCGAATCCGAATAGATATGGAAGGGACCTTGGAGGTCTTGTAGTCCAGACCCCTGCTCAGACAGGAGACCCTGTATCATTTCAGACAAGTGGCTGTCCAGTCTCTTCGTAAAAGCCTCCTGTGACGGGAACACCCACAACTTCTGGAGGCCAGCTGTTCCACTGGTTAATTGTCCTCACTGTTTTCCTTAATTCCAGGTTGCTTCTCCCCTTGATTAGTTTCCATCCTTGGCTTCTGGTGCTTTGGAGAACATCTTGACTCCCTCTTCTTGGTGGCAACCCCTCAGATACTGGAACACTGTTATCATGTCTTTCTTTCTACCAGACGAAACGAAACTGGTTCAAATCAACTTGGGTTTTGAAGAATAAGAAACCACGTTGAAACTTTTTCTCTTTGAGCTGGAGAATACTCTCTCCCCCCCACCCCACCCCCATGAAAACACATAAATAGATTTTTGCTTAAATTATATTCGGTCTTACGCTAAGCAGTCAATGCACAGCCGCCATTCTCTTTCATTTTGGCGTCTCCCAATGGCCTTGTCAGGGTTTTTTTTTGTGTGTCCAAACTCTCACAATTCCCCTCCCCCCAAAAAAAACCCTCATATTGTTTTACAATTATCACCACTCACTGGAGAGTAACATGACATTATCACCAACCTACAGATATCTAATTTCATATGCACCTGGCTTGCAACTACCAGGATGACACCAATTACTTTCTGGCATATATTTTATCCATTTAGACAATTTGTTTTTAATTAAACCTGCAGCTTCCTTTTCGTGGATATATTTAGCAGCTCTGTTCCCAAGGTCAGGTGTCTTGCACCCTTCCCCTTTCTGTTAATTTCACAGGAACAACTACGTTCCTATTTATCTTTCTGTTCGTTCATTCATTCATTCATTCATTCATTCATTCATTCATTCATTCATTCATTCATATCATCTATTTTCTAGCCTAATACTTTTTATTCTGGATGACGTTCAGGAAGCAGGTTCCCAATTTTTCCAAAACGCATCCCTGCTTCTTCTTGCAGGCAATCCTCGACATAACAGCAGTTCACTTAGGGAACATTCAAAGTTACAACAGCACTAAAAAAAAAGGTGACTTAGGACTGTTTTTCACACTTACAACCGTTGCAGCATCCCCCATGGTCACATGGTCAAAATTCAGATGCTTGGCCACTGACTCATATTTATGACGGCCGCAGTGTCCCGGGTGTGTCATGTGATCCCCTTTTGTGACCTTCTGATAAGCAAGGTCAATGGGGAAGTCAGATTATGTTACTAACTTAACAACTGCAGTGATTCACTTAACAGCTGTAGCAAGAGAAGTCGTAACATGAGGCATAGCTCACTTAACAAATGTCTCACTCAGCAACCGAAATTTGGGGCTCGATTATAGTCGTAAGTCGAGGACTACCTGTATTTGTCACTAGTCCTTGGAATGTATCATGAAATTCTCAGCAGTCTATGGATTCTAACATTGATACTCACCCATAACCATCTGGATCACATCAATTCATGCTTTTTATTCCTAATTCAACCCATACAATTTATGACCACAATGGGGAGCAGAGGTTTGATCTCTAAGCAGTGCAATGAGTTGCACCTGATTTTACAATCTTTTTTGCAACGGTCCTTAAGCAAATCCAGCTTCTCCTTTGACTGGGCTGGTCAGAAGCCGCCTGGGAATGCTGCAAACCTTGTGACCCCAGGATGCTCCAGACATCATAAATATGTGTCGGTTGCTGAGCAGCTGAATTTTGACCACCAGGAAGCTGCAACAGTCTTTAAGTGTGAAGACACTCAAGTGAAGAACCTTAAAATCCAAGTCACTTTTTTCAACACTATTGTTACTTCAAGTGGTTGTTAAATGAACAGTCATCGTCGTAAGTTGAGGACTACCCGTAACTGACTTTCCTTGCAGGCATTCCTCCACTCTACAAAGTCAAGATACCTTTTTCAGATCTGTTATATCTCCTTTCTCTTTGCTTCATGGATTCACCCAACATCAGTCTCCTTTCATTAATTAATTAATTAATTAATTAATTCATTCATTCATTCATTCATTCATTCATTCATTCACACATGTTCTTTGCCGTGCACTGTTTTTACCCTCCAAGGCACAATCTATCCTGGGAGAGCAAGTTAGAATCAACACTGCCTCATACTCAGAAGCACTTTCCGCTCTCTGTCTCGCTCTCTTTCTCTCCCTCACTCTCTTTCTTCCTCTCTTTCTCTCTCTTTCTCTCCCTTTTTTTCTCTCTCCCTTTCTCTCTCTCTTTCTTTCTCTCTCTTTTTCTATTTATCTCTGTCTCTCTCCACCTCTCCCTCTCCCTCTCTCTCTCTGTCTGTCTCCCTCTCTCTCTTTCTCTCCCTCGCTCTCTCTCTCTCCCCCCTCTCTTTCTTTCTCTCTTTCTCTTTCTCTCCTTCTCTTTGTCTCTGTCTTACTCTTCCTCTCTTCCTCTCTCTCTCTTTCTCTCTTTCTTTCTTTCTCTCTCTTTTTCTATTTATCTCTCTGTCTCTCTCCATCTGTCTCTCCCTCTTTGTCTCTCTCCCCCTCTCTTTCTCTCTCTCTCTTTCCTTCTCTTTGTCTCTGTCTTACTCTTCCTCTCTTCCTCTCTCTCTCTCTTTCTCTCTCTCTCCCTCTTTTCTCTGTCTCTCTCTTTCTTTCTCTTTCTCTCTCTTTTTCTTTCTCTCTCTGTCTCTCTCCCTCTCTTGCTCTTTCTCTCTTTCTCTCTTTCTCTCTCTCTCTCCCTCTCTAGCTCTTTCTCTCTCTCCCTCCCTCTCGCTCTTTCTCTCTCTCTTTCCCTCCCTCTCATTCACACACACACACACACACACACACACACACAAATGTTAGAAAGGTATTTTGAGTCATTTTAGAAACAGCCAATTAAGCTATTTGGCTGGACCTTTGTGAGCAGTTTGTTCCTTCCTTTATTAGATTTAGGATCCATCTGATTCCCACTAGACTCTGGCTCTTTACAATACAAGCAATTAAAAAAGACACATCCCTGGAAGAAGCCAGCAATCCCACATACCCGGAACCAACAAAATATTAGCCGAGAGTCTGCATCCACCTTAACTCCAGGCTGGTTTGCAGATTTACATCTGGGAAATGTAGCAGCTCAAAGGTGGCCCAAAGTCACCCAACACTGTCATTGTTAAGTTAGTAACACGAGTGTTAAGTGAATCTGGCTCTGGAAGGTCACAAAAGGAGATCACCTGACCCTGGGGCACTGCAGCTGTCGTAAATATGACTCCGCTGCCAAGCCTCCGAATTTTGATCACATGACTATGGGGAAGCTGCAATGGTCGTAAGTGTGAAAAACGGTTGTAGGAAGAAAAGTCTTCATCGTGGTTCAATCCAAGCCGGAGATAAACAACACGGCGACTGCTTGAGGAAGAAGGTTACCGTTTATTGCAGAGGAGAGCCAGACAGAAAGATGGTTCTAGCAGAAAAAGGACTGAGCACATGTAGGGAGTGGGTTTTCATACCTTCTGGAGCCTTTTGTTTGGAGTTATTTACAGTTTCAGACTTCATATTTCTTGTGTCACGTATCCTGGCCTGAGTCTGGGTGTGCCTTTCTGGTATTCTTGATGGTGGTGGGTCAATCCTATCATGTCCAAAGGTCATGTCCTGCTTCCCTGGGGCTGGGGCATGTAGATGTTAGGTCTTTGTCTTCCTAAGCTTCTATCTCCAAGCTTCCTGATGGTTTACATTTGCATTTCTACAGAATTGGTTCTCTGCTTGGGGGAAGGAGACTTGGGACTATTAAGAAAACATAATAATAATAATAATAATAATAATAATAATAATAATAAGAAGAAGAAGAAGAAGAAGAAGAAGAAGAAGAAGAAGAAGAAGAAGAAGAAGAAGAAGAAGAAGAAGAAGAAGAAGAAGAAGAAGAAGAAGAAGAAGGAGGTTTGGCCCATTGGGTGGATGTGGCCCATTGGGTGGGCATGGCTGCGGTGGTAAACAGCAGACTGGATGGGACTAAAAAGTTCAATCAATCAATTCCAACTTTGCAAGATGTTTTTTTTTTTCCCATGAGAAGTTGAAATTGATTGATTGAACCTTTTTTTTTTTTGCCCACAGCGGCGGAGGCCTAAAGCGAAAAGATTTTATAAAACCCAGCTGAAGGCCTAGGACTGGGGCGACGGCGCACATGCCCACAGAGAGGGCTCTGCGTGCCACCTGTGGCACGCGTGCCATAGGTTCGCCACCACGGGTATAGGGTTTCCTGCCTGAGCAGGGGGTTGGACTAGATGACCTCCAAGGTCCCTTCCAGCTCTATTTCTGATTTTATGTTTTTATACATACAAGGAAAAAGAAGAAAAGATGCGGTGAGTGGAAAATTCCATCTTAGTAACTAAACAGACAATTTACTATTGCCGTTAAATTTAAAAAGAGGGTGGAAAATTTCGACACACCACCTGCAAGCAGAGAGAGAAGGAACCCATTTCTGCAACCTGTAAATAACCCACGGAACAATGGTTTTGTGCCCACGGTCAGGGATAAATAGAAGATATTAAACATTAAGTCCTATTCTGCCTTTTTTTTAATGAGGCAATAGGAACAAAATGTCAAGCTCGGCTATTGATCAATTTAAATTTATGCATTCTAGAGCCTAATGTGCAAAGTTTCTTTTGGCAGAAACTTTCCTTTATATTAGTCAGCAAGTAGCCATTTTTACTCTATTGTACCTTAAACGTAGGCAATGATGGCGCCCACAAGGCCTGCAAGGCAACTGGCCAAGTGGATTTTTTTTTTAGGGCTAGTTTTTAGGCTGCTTACAGAAGTTACTTAGATTGGCAGCTAGTTTATTCTTTTAAAGTTTAGAATAGAATAGAATAGAATAGAATAGAATAGAATAGAATAGAATAGAATAGAATAGAATAGAATAGAATAGAATAGAAAAGAATAGAAAAGAATAGAATAGAATAGAATCTGGAAGAGACCTTGGAAGTCTTCTAGCCCAGGGCTTTTCAACCAGTGGTACGGGTACCACCTGTGGTACATTGGCACCTGGCAGGTGGTACGCGACCATCCTTGAAAAGTGGTAGTGGGGGGAGACTTCCGGTGGTGGCGCGGTGCCGGAGACAGCCTTTTCGGGCTGCCCGCGGCTCAGCTGAGTAATTTTCACCCGAAACAGCGCCGATCAGCTGTTCGGGTGAATTTGAAGCCCCCTCCTCGGGAGAAGAGGAGGGGGTGAGGCCCCAGGTAGGGGTCGAGTTCTCCGGGGCCGCCTGAGCTTAAAGCTTGGGCGGCTGAAGGATCGAACTCCCCCGTAGCCTGGGTCGCTCCCAGCTGGTCAGCGTCTCTGCTCCGGATTTCTTGGAGCAGAGCCAGGCGTTTGCGACCACCCCTGCCTGAAGGAAAGACTATGGAATAAAAGGAGCAGGCAGAGCGGTACAAGAGGAAAAGGTGAAGAGGATTATTATATTTTACTCTCGAGCTTAATGGACTTTTTAAACTTAAAGTGAAAGTGCGTCACAAGTGAAAGTAAAAGATGGCGGCTAAACCTCCTTCAAAAACTCTTCGGAGTGCTGGAACTTCTCCGGTGCAACAGAAATCGTTGCAAGCTTTGCTTCCTCCTGCTGCATTGACATCGAAGGATTTAGAAGATGCCCTTGAAAAGCATGCCCAGGTAATTTTAGTAACATTGAGTGATAAACTGGCAAAAATGGAGGAGAGAATAGAAGAGAGGATGGAAGAGAAATTTAGTGCGATGAGGGTAGACATTTTGTCTACAGTGGAAAGTGTGGCTGAATGTGTACAAGGTTTGGAAGAAAAAGTGGAAGATTTGACTCAAAAAAATGCTGTACTAGAAGTTAAGGTATTGGAGAATGAAGATAAAGCGGACAGAGAGTTAAGCCTTGTTCAGTTTCACCAGATGCAGTATGCTATCAGAATTAGGGGCTTAAAAGAAAATGTTAAAGAAGATTTAAAGCAGTTGATTTCTGAAGCCCTGGAAGCAGTATTGGGTCAGCCAGCATCTGAAATAAAGGGATGTATGGACAAAGTTTTTCGTGTAAATTCATGGATTGCCAGACAGAGGAAGCTACCTAGAGATGTGGTGGTTTACTTTACAAAGAGAGAAATTAGAGATGATGTTATTCAAGCTGCCTATGATACTAAAGTAGTGGTTGCTGACCAAGAAGTTTTGGTTTTAAAGGAAATTCCTCCAAAGATTTTAAGGAGAAGAAAGGATTTTGCATTTCTGGTGCAGGAACTTAAACAACGTGACATAAGGTTCAGATGGGAGATTCCAGTTGGGCTGGTGGTAATGCATGAAGGTAAAAGATACCGTCTGGTTACTGTGGCACAGGCGCGTGAATTCTACAATAATGTTTTAAAAGCAACCCCACTATCACTTCTGGAAGCTGCAAAGGGATCTGGAGAAGGAAAACCTCAAGAGGCTGAAGATGGACAGACAGTGGAGAATGGTGCAGGAGGGGATCAAACTATAACTTCGTTGGCTGATGCTGGAGAGCAGAGGGTGACGCGTGCTGCTTTAAAAAGAGCAAAACAAATAAAAGAACAAGACCAGCAGAAGTTTATGGAACTTTCAAAGTGCACTTACAGCGAGGCAGTGGGAGGAGCGCGGCCCAAAGGAGGCAGGGCTATTGATGAAGTGCTCCAAAAGCTTCGGGGCGATAAGAATGGCGACTAAATTTTTAACTTGGAATGTTAATGGATTAAATTCGCCTCAGAAGAGAAAGAAAGTTTTTTTATATTTAAAACAATTTAAGACTGATGTTATATGCTTGCAAGAAACGCATATTAGGGCTATGGACCAAAAGTTTTTACTGAACTCAAGACTGGGTACGCAATTTGTTGCCTCTGCAATGAATAAGAAAAATGGAGTGGTTGTTTATATTAAAAGTGCTATAACAGCGGACTTAATTGAAGCAGACAAGCTTGGAAGATATGTAATGATAGACTTGTTGCTAGAAGGCAAAAAAACGCTTTTAGTTGGACTGTATGCTCCTAATCAACAACAACAACAGGCTGACTTTTTTAGCTTACTTCACACAAAGCTTACTCAGTTGGATTACAAATCGTTTATTTTTATGGGGGATTGGAATGGCGTATTGGACGTACAGATGGATAAGGCTGGTTTTTTTAAGTGTATTCCGTGTCATGCCAGATTGCCTAAGTCTTTTTTTGAAATGAAGGATGATTTGGAATTGCGAGATATTTGGCGTGACACACACCCGCATGAAAAGGATTACACCTTTTTTTCTGATAGACATCAATCTTTTTCTAGGATTGACTTTATTTTGCTGACTAATGACTTTTTTTCTAGGACTAAGAAGGTAAAGATTTGTGCAAGAGCTATTTCTGACCATAGCCCAGTATGGTTAGAGATTAATAAGGATAACAGAGATAGGCGCTCGTGGCGCGTAAATGAGAATTTGTTTAGAAACAAGGAAAATGTGGAAGAGTGTAAACAGCGAATGAAGGAATTTTTTGAAATTAATATGAATAAGGATACTTCTATGGATATGGTCTGGGATGCTAGCAAGGCCTATATGAGAGGAGTGTTGATATATATGAACAATAAATATAGACGTACTTTGGAAGCTAGAAGGAAAGAATTGGAGAATGAAATTAAGGAAAAAGAGAATGCTTTGATTTTGAATCCATTGGATGTGAAGACTAAGGAGGCTATTAAGCTATTGAGAGGACAATTTGATAAATTAATGGCTGATCAAGTGGCAACCAATTTGAGGTTTGCCAGGCATAATACTTTTTGCAATGCTAATAAGCCAGGTAGATGGCTAGCTTATAGACTAAGGAAAAAGCAGAGGGCTTCTAACATAGACAAAATTGAACATAAGGGAAAAATGGTGTTTCAACAGGATTTTATTAAGAAAGCCTTTGTGGATTTTTATTCTAAATTATATGCTAAGGAGAAGATTAATGAAAAAGACATTGATGAATATTTGGAGAATGCTAGCATCCCGGTGCTTACACAAGTACAAAAAGAGGAGATTAATCAATTGATTACAGAAGAAGAAATACTTACAGTAATTAAGGAATTGAAGGTAGACAAAGCGCCAGGTACAGATGGTTTGACGGCGGCCTACTACAAAAATTTACAATTAGAGATGGTTAAACCGTTAAAGGAACTGTTCCAGACAATCCAGCGAGGGGGAAAGGTGCCTCCATCTTGGAGAACTGCCTTTATCTCTTTGATTCCGAAGGAAGACCAAGATGCTACTCAAGTAAAAAACTATAGACCGATATCACTATTAAATACAGACTATAAGATATTTGCTAAGGTGTTGGCTAATAGATTGATGAGGGTTCTGCAACGGGTGATTCATGGGGATCAAACTGGGTTTATTAGTGGTAGGCAAATGAAAAATAACGTGAGGCATATAGTAGATGTGTTGGAGTTTTTGGAAAGGAACAACCAGATCTCTGCGGCGCTAATTTTTTTGGACGCTGAAAAAGCTTTTGCTCAATTGAATTGGCAATTTTTGATGAAAGTTTTAGACAAAATGAATTTTGGGGATAAATTTCTGCAACCAATCAGGGCATTATATCAAAAACAAACAGCCCGAATAATAGTTAACAATAGTCTGACAGAAGTATGTAATATTGAGAAGGGCACAAGGCAAGGGTGTCCGTTATCGCCCTTGTTATTTGTGTTAACATTGGAGATATTATTGGTAAAAATACAAAATTCGGAAAGAATTAAGGGTATACAGATCAGAGATCAGGATTATAGATTGAGAGCGTTCGCAGATGATCTGGTTGTTACAGTGACCCAGCCGGAGAGCTCTGTTGTGGACCTGATGGAGATAATAATGCAATATGGGAAGGTTTCTGGATTTAAAGTTAATGTACAGAAAACTAAAATTTTGGCTAAAAACATGACAGCATCGCAAAAGGCCCTTTTAGAAGGGTTAACTGGATTTGAGATTGTTAAAAGGGTTAAATATTTGGGGGTGTTTTTGTCGCCCTCTAATACAAAATTATATAAAAATAACTATGAAAAATTATGGGGGAAAATCCAAAAAGAAATGGAGAGTTGGGAAAAACTGCAATTGTCTTTGTTGGGGCGAATTGCAGCAGTAAAAATGAATGTCCTGCCTAAATTTTTATTTATATTTCAAATGATACCGGTTCTTAAGAAAGATTCTAATTTGGAGGAATGGCAGAGAGGTATCAATAAATTTGTTTGGGCAGGGAAAAGGCCACGAGTTAAACTTAAGATTATGCAGGATACTCGTGAAAGAGGTGGTCTTAAAATGCCTAATCTTAAATTATATTATGAAGCTGCTGCGTTAGCAGGTATAAGTGATTGGATTAATTTGACACAAGAGAGATTATTAAATCTTGAGGGCCACGACTTGCTGTTTGGCTGGCATGCATATTTGTTGTATGATAAGAAGGTAGATAATGTCTTTAGAGTGCATATTTTAAGACAGGCATTGCTGAGAGTTTGGAAGAAGTACAGACATAAGTTAGATTGTAAGATACCATTGTGGGCAATTCCAAAACACGCAATAGAAAATATACATGCTGGTTTCAAACATGATGTGACTACGTACAAGGAGATCCTAAGCTTGGAAAGAAATGAGTGGTGTCTGAAGCCATATAGTCTCTTGCGAGACGAGAAGATTGTTCAAAATTGGTTTCAATATACTCAGTTACGGGCCAGGTGGAAAGAAGACCAGAAAAATGGTTTTACAATGACTGATGAAAATCTGATAAAGCAAATTAGAAATCAGGGACCAGCACATATTAAACGGATATATCTTGCGTTGATAGAGATTGATTCAGAAACAGAACTTGTTAAGGATTGTATGATAAAATGGGCCCAAAACATCCAGGAAGTTATCACAATGGACACGTGGGAAAAGATTTCGGTGAGGAACGTAAAATTTACACAAGCTCAAAACTTAAGAGAGAACTGTTTTATAGATGGCATTTAGATCCTAAAAAGCTTGCAAGTATGTATCCGAACTATCAGCCAAAATGCTGGAGATGTGGAGATGAAGATGCAACATATTTTCATGTATGGTGGACTTGTAAAAAGATCAAGGTTTTTTGGATAAAAATTTGGTGGAATATGCAGAAGATTTTTAAGCAAAGGATAAAGTTTTGTCCGCAACTCTTCTTGTTGGGAATAATTACGGATGCTATGGTTGTGGACACTAAGTTGATGTTAAATTTAATTACGGCAGCAAGACTTTTGATAGGTCAGTATTGGAAGAAAGAGGAACTGCCGACCATAGAAGAGTGGACTTTAAAGGTCTCCGACCTGGCAGAGATGGCGAAGATTTCGGCTTATTTGAAAGATCACTCGCAAGAACGTTATATTATGGAATGGAGAAAATGGATTGAGTTTATCCAGAACAAGTATAGGGTTAAGAAGTTTCATGTAGCATTTGAATAAGTCTTCTTTCTTTTTTTCTTTTTCTATTTTAGTTTTTCTATATATATTTAATATTACTAAGGTTTGTCTTATCCTATATAAGCTAGAGAGTGATGGATTCTAGAGTCTATGGTTGTTAGTATATGGTTGTTTATGATTGTTTTTTTATATATATATACCTTGTATTTAGCTCTGGGAAGTCGGGGGGGAGGGGGGAGAGGTGGGGGGGAGAAGGGAGGGGGAGGGGGGATTGTTAAAGATAAATTGTATGTTAAAACTTTTCAATAAAAAAAAAGAAAAAGAAAAGAGGTAGTGGGGGAGGGGAATGAGCTGGACCGGTCACAGCACTGCACAAGCCTGAGCGAGAGACGTCTGGAGCTGCAGGGCTGTCAGGGCTCAGCGGAAGCGCCAGGATCAGCACCAGGATCAGTGCCCGGCACTTCTGCTGAGCCCAGAAGAAGCGCCAATCAGCTGGAATGTTGCAGCATCTCCAGGGTCTTGTGATTTACATTCAGATGCTTGGCAACTGATTCATATTTATGACGGTCACAGTGTCCCAGGGTCATGTGAAGTGACCAAAACCTGCTGCAACCACCCAGCAGACGGGGGGAATAAAAACCAAACACCCCACCCCACCCCCGCTGCCAATCCTCAATAGAAATGCTCACAACAATGAAAACTTCGGACAGGAGGAAGAGTGCCACCGGGTGGGCAGGCAGTTATCTTGCTCGGCTGTGGCTTGGGGGGCACTTTTTTCAGTGGCATTGTAACTTCGAACAGTCACTAAGCGAACTGTTGTAAGTCGAGGGCTACCTGTACTTCATCACTTTTTTCCCTCTTTTTTGGTCATCGAGTTTTTGACACCTGGCTAGGTGACTGGTGGTACTTGGATGTTGCCATATCCTAAAAGTGGTAAAATGGGTGAAAAGGTTGAAAAGCCCTGCTCTAGTCCAGCCCCCTGCTCAAGCAGGAGATCCTATACCATCTCAGACAGGTAAATGTCTAGTCTCTTCTTAAAAGTCTCCAGTGATGGAGTTCCCGCAATTTCTGGTGGCAAGCTGTTCCCCTGGTTGATTGTCCTCACTGTCAGGAAGTTTCTCCTTAATTCCAGGTTGCTTCTCTCTTTGCCCAGTTTCCAACCATTGTTTCTTGTCCTTCCCTCTGGTGCTTTGGAGAATAACATGACCCCCTCTGCCTTGTGGCAGCCCCTCAGATACTGGAACACTGCTATCATCTCTCCCCTGTTTCTTCTTTTCTTTAGACTGGCCAAACCCAAGTCCCACAGCCATTCTTTGTATGTTTTAGCCTCCAGGCCTTGGATCATCTTAGTTGCTCTTCTCTGAATTTTTTCTAAACTCTTAGCATCTTTTTTGTGGTATGGCGACCAAAATTGGGTGCCGTATTCCAGGTCTGGTCTTACTTGGGCTTTTGTAAAGCGGTACTAATACTTTGCGTGACCTTGATTCTATGCCCCTGTTTATACAACCCAGGATTGTATTAGCTTTTTTGGTTGCTGCTGCACATGGCTGGCTCATAGTCCAGTGATCGTCCACTAGGACTCCAAGGTCCCTTTCACAGTTACTGCTTCCAAGCTGGGTCTCACCCAATCTGTATTCATTTAGTGAGCTTTACAGGTAGTCCTTGATTTACAACCGCAATGGGAGCCAGAACCTCCGTTGCTAAGGGATGCCGTTGTTAAAGTGAGTGGTGCCCGATTTTACGACATTTTTCCTGCAGTCGTTAAATGATGTGGTTGTTAAGCCTATCCATCTTCCCACAAGAATGGAGACCATGTGATCCCTGGAGGCTGCAATCGTGGTAAATTCACACAAGTGCCTGAATGTTGATCAGATGCTACAATAGTTGTAAGTTCAAGGACCAGTGGTAAGTCCCTTTTTTTTCCAGCACTGATACACCTGTGCATGGTTGTTAAACAAACGGTTGTAAGTCAAGGACTACTTGCATTTGCACTTTACTAAATGTGCTTGGTATTTTAAGAGGGTATTATCCTAAAATGTCAGACATCCTGTAGTTCCAACTATAAATCCATTCATTTACGAATAAATCCTTCTTTATAAATTAAAAAAAATACCTTGGGGATTTTGCTTCTTTTGTTTAGGAGAGAACACAGACTGTTCTCAGGAACAATGTTGTGGGTGCTCCTTCATTGGAGGTTTTTAAGAAGAGACCGGACATCCACCTGTCTGAAATGGTACAGGATCTCCTACTTGTGAAGGAGGTTGGACTAGAAGACCTCCAAGGTCCCTCCCAGCTCTATTCTATTCTATTCTATTCTATTCTATTCTATTCTATTCTATTCTATTCTATTCTATTCTATTCTATTCTATTCTACTCTACCCTATCCTCTCCTATCCTATTCCATTCCATTCCATATTCTATTCTATTCTATTCTATTCTATTCTATTCTATTCTATTCTATTCTATTCTATTCTATTCTATTCTATTCTATTCTACCCTACCCTACCCTACCCTACCCTATCCTATCCTATCCTATCCTATCCTATCCTATCCTATCCTATCCTATTCCATTCCATATTCTATTCTATTCTATTCTATTCTATTCTATTCTATTCTATTCTATTCTATTCTATTCTATTCTATTCTATTCTATTCTATTCTATTCTATTCTATTCTATTCTATTCTATTCTATTCTATTGATTGTCACTTCATTTTGTACAGGGGTGTGGAAAGAAAAATCTTCATCAGGGTCCAGTCCAAGCCAGGAATAATCAAAATGGAGGCTGCTTCAGGAAGATGGTTGCAGTTTATTGATGAGGAGAGACAGACAGAAACATGGCTCTGGAAAAACATGACCGCATGTAGCAGGGAGTGATGGGCTTTTAGACTTCCTTTGGGCTTTGTCTTTGGAGTTCTTCCTGTTCAAGGCTTTGTATTTCCTGTGTCACATTCTTTGACCTGAGTCTGAGTGTGTCCTTTTGGTATTGGTGGGTTAATCCTATTATGTCTCCTGTTCCTTAGAATTTGGCTGGGGGTATGTAGATTTTAGGTGTCTGTCTTCCTAATAGCTTCCTTGCTCCAACTTTCCTGAATGGATTATTGAATTTGCATTTCTAAAAGCTGGCCTCTGCTTAGTTTCTGCTTGGAAGAGCGGGACTGGAGCTGGCTTCTGGGGACTGGCTTCTGTCTTTTTTAAAGATCTTCTCCATTATTCCTTTGGGGAAATATATTCTGACTTTTTTTTAAATATTCCTCAGAATATTTCTTTCTCTGGATTCTTCCCACAGGGACATCCACAAGGGAGTTGCTGTCGGAGGGGAAAAAAAATCAAGATGGCGTATGCATTTTACATATGCATCTCCAAGAGAGGAGGGGTCAAAAATTCAAGATGGCCATCAAAGCCTTGCTCCTAAACATGTAACAAAGACAGCCTTTAACTCCACAGTCGCTGCCACCATCTTGATTTTTTTTTAATCTCCCTATAGATTCCCCTTTTAATCCTGACGTCCCAAACTGAAGGCATGTGGAACTCCTTGCACCAGGAAACCACACTAAGCTCTTATCTCAGTCCACCAATAGGAAATGGCCTTCTGCAAGCATTACATAAATGAAAGGACAATCATCTCCTCCCAGGTACAGATATTTTTTTCTTTCCAAATCCCCAGGACTGATTTACTGTTAAATCTCCTTTAATGCTTTCCTTCTTCAAGCATACTGCCATATTCCTTTGTCTAGAGCAGGGGTCTCCAAACTCAATTTCATTGAGGGCCGCATCAGCATTGCGGTTGCCCTCAAGGGGCCGGGTGGGTGTGGCCAGGGTGGGCGTGGCATACTGGGTGGGCGTGGCTAGAGTGCGTATGGCCTACTGGGTGGGCGTGGCCAGCTCTACATCGTTCGCATCAAGGGGGCCTATGGGGGCCCGGGCAGGAGTGGGGACAGATCTGAGGGTCTCTGGCAGAAGGAGGGTCTCTGGGCCAGTGCCAAGGCGGTGGGGGCCGTTCCCTCACTGTTTCCAGGATGGCTTCGCGGGCCGCATGAAACCACTTCGCGGGCCGGATCTGGCCCCCGGGCCTTGTGTTTGACATGTCTGGTCTAGGGCAGGGGTCTCCAGACTTGGCAACTTTACGACTTGCGGACTTCAACTGGCTAAGGAATTGGGAGTTGAAGTCCACAAGTCTTAAAGTTGCCAAGTTAGGGAGAGCCCCTGGGTCTAGAGCAGTATCTCTCCACCATGACAACTTTAAAGATGTGTGGGCTTCAACTTCCAGAATCTCAGCCAGCATGGCTGGTTGTGAGGAATTCTGGGAGTTGAAGTCCACACATCATAAGGATTTTTTTATTTATTTTTTATTTTAATTCCATTTATATCCCGCCCTTCTCTGAAGACTCAGGGCGGCTTACAAGCTTAGCAGTAGCCTTCATTCTATGTATATGCCTGCTTATTAGGGCTTTCACACACCCCCAAGCGGCATTATTACAAAGTTAGCTTAATTGCCCCCAACAATCTGGGTCCTCATTTTACCTACCTCGGAAGGATGGAAGGCTGAGTCAACCTTGAGCCTGGTGGGATGCGAACCTGCACTAATTGCAGGCAGCTGGTGTTACTTAAGGATGCCAAGGTTAAGAAACCTGGGCTTGGAGAGTACGCAGATGACATTGTTTGTTGAAATCATAGCTATATTTCCACCTTTCTACAAACAAAAATATCCAGACAAGACGGACAAACACAAGCACTTTGGCAGACCGCTCCATTTGCACTGTCTCCATAGTCCTTCATTTTCATGAGTCTAGAATTTAAATTCTTTGTGACCTGTTTGATTTCTGCATGTTGCTGTTTTTTTTAACTGTAGACTGCAAGGGCGTTGCACATCGGTGGAGAAAGAGAGGAGAGCGCACCAGTGATTTTTTTTCCCTTCCTTCTTGGCATGTTAGCCTGAGCTGAGTTTTAGCATTGTTCTTCCTATCAAACAGGGATTTCCTAACGCGAGGCCTTTGATGCCAGCCAGAGATGACCCCTGCCCGAGACATTGGGTTGAACTTCAAAGAAAGTAAATTATCTGTTTCCATGGGAACAAGAAGCCGTCAGAAACTTTTTTCCTCATCGTTCTTCAGAACCGGCACAGAGGGAGCCTGGGTGCTTTGACTCAAGCATCCAAATGACCTGAGGGAGGTAGACAAAGGATAAAAAGGGACAGGTAATCTCGATGGCTTACTTTGTTTACCTGACTACAGGTGAGTGAAGTTGCTATCCTAGACATCCCACTGCACCCCAATGGCTCAGGATTTCTCCAACACAGGTAGTCCTCTACTTACCACCATTCATCTAGTGACCGTTCAAAGTGACAATGGCATCAAAGAAAGTAACTTATGACTGGTCCTCGTGCTTATGACCATTGCAGCATGCCCACTGCCATATGAAGCATCCCCACAGTCACACTGCCAGTTTTGGTCACCACCAGTGCCGGAACTCACACATGTCATACAACCCGCCTTGCCTACCCTACAAGGTTCCATCCAAAAAAGGTGCCGGAACTCCGTTCTGAGTGTTCTATGAGAAAAAAGCCCTGTAAACTCACCACGATGTAAAAAAGATGTTGAGACTCTAGAAAGAGAGCAGAGAAGAGCAACAAAGATGATTAGGGGGCTGGAGGCTAAAACATATAAGGAACGTTTGCTGGAATTGGGTATGTGTAGTTTAATGAAGAGAAGGATGAGGGGGGACATGATAGCCGTGTTCCAGTATCTCAGGGGCTGCCCCAAAGAAGAGGGAGTCAAGCTATTCTCCAAAGCGCCCAAAGGCAGGATAAGAAGCAACGGATGGAAACTTACCAAAGAGAGAAGCAACCTGGAACTAAGGAGAAATTTCTTGACAGTGAGAACAATTAATCAGTGGAACAACCTGCTTCCAAAAGCTGTTAATGCTCCAACACTGGAAGCTTTTAAGAAGAGACTGGACAGCAATTGGTCTGAAATGGTATAGGACTGAGCAGGGGGTTAGACTAGATGACCTCCAAGTCCCTTCCAACTTTGTTATTATTATTACTATTATTATTGTTGTTGTTTTTGTTATATTATATTATGTTATGTTATTATATGTTATTTTATGTTATGCTGTTATGCTATATTATTATATTATATTATATTATATTATATTATATTATATTATATTATATTATATTATATTATATTATATTATATTATATTATATTATATTATATTATATTATATTATATTATATTATATTATATTATATTATATTATATTATATTATATTATATTATTATATTATTATATTTATTATTACATTACATTACATTACATTACATTACATTACATTACATTACATTACATTACATTATATTATAATTCTCCAAAGCACCTGAAGGCAGGACAAGAAGCAACGGATGGAAACTCATCAAGGAGAGAAGCAATTGAGAATTAAGGAGAAATTTCTTCACAGTGAGAACAATTAATCAATGCAACAGTTTGCCTCTCAAAGTTGTGGGTGCTCTGTCACTTGTCTTGCCTTCAGGTTTTTAAGAAGAGACTGGACAACCGTTTGTCTGAAATGGTATAGGCTCTCCTGCTTGAGCAGGGGGTTGGACTGGAAGACCTCCAAGGTCCCTTCCAACTCAATGATGATAATGATCAATAAACACAGGCCCTTAGGCAACAGGCAGAAATTTATGATAGTTGCAGGATCCTGGGATCACGTGATTGCCATTTATGACCTTTCCAGCTGGCTTCTGACAAGCAAAGTCAATGGGAGAAGTCGGATGTTATTGATTGATTGATTCAATTTCTGTAGTAGCTTAGCAGTTGAAAGACATGTTCCAGGGTTTTTTTTGTTTATAGAACGCTCAGAACGGAGTTCTGCCACCTTTTTGGGATGGAACCTTGTAGGGTAGGCAAAGCAGATTGTATGACATGTGTGAGTTCCGGCACCTTTTTCTTTTACAAAAAAAGCACTGCATGTTACCATTAAAACACTAAAACACTATTTTAAAATAAAACATCCTTACTAAACATAGATAGCAGCCAAGATACTTAGCCACTTAGCAATAAAGCTAGCAAGTGGGTCCCGTGACAGCTTCAGCATCCCAAGTTTGGGGACATAGCCAGGTTTTTAGGACCTTTGCATAACGACCGCACAATTTGCTTAACCACCAGATGATTCATTTAACGACTGCAGTGATTCACTTAACAACTGTGGGTGGGTGGGGGGGAAAGATCAGAAAATTGGCATGATTTGCTTAACCACTGCCTTGCTGGCTGAGGGACGAATTGGAACTGAAGTCCACATATGTTAAACCTTGTCAAGGTTGAGAAATACTAGCCTACAAGCCGTGCAGACTGGAAATCCTGGAAAACATGGCCCCAACACGTGACCAAAACTGAATTAGACAATCTTTTTTTTTATTAAAGAGTTTTACAAAAAACAAAATTTTACAATATATCCCCAAATCCCTCCCACCCCAAACCCCCCCACTTCCCCCCCCCACTTCCCAGAGCTAAATACAGGATTATAGTTACAATAATCATATTCTAAATAAAAATTATGCATAATATACAATTAACCAAATTCATAATGTGCTTTAACTCCCCTTTAACATAACTACAAGCAAAGTACCAATAACAATATCCCACTAAAATCTACTCATAAGCTAAATGGAACTTTTTAGTCCCATATTTGTTCTGAATATAATTTATCCATCTCCTCCAAACTGAAATAGACAATCTTTGAGACCGTCCAACGCTTATAGTTCCACCCTTCTTCTCTGTGGAAAAAAAAATCACTGGAAATTGAGGGTCGTGATCAGACACCGGCTTGATTTGTCCTCCTGAAAGCCCCGTTTCAGTCTCAGCTAGAATTCCTCCATGTGCTTTTGTGGCAGTTATCTCTTTCTGTCTCATGCCCACCCGCAGGTTAGCAGTCAAGTAAGCATAAAAAATTAATTGGACTGGTAAGCTGCTGTTTGATGGAAGTGAACCAGCTTTTCAGCACAGATGAAATGACCAACTGCTTATGCACCTGGCCTTCTCCCACCTAGAACTAAGAAGAAATTTCCTGACAGTTAGAACAATTAATCAGTGGAACAGCCTGCCTCCGGGTTTGTCTGAAATGGTACGTTTCCTGCCTGAGCAGGGGGTTGGACTAGAAGACCTCCAAGGTCCCATCTAAGATTAAGAGCTTTGGTGGAGCAGTGGGCTAATGCCTCCTTAAGTAACACCAGCTGCCTGCAATTAGGGCAGGTTCGAGTCCCACCAGGCTCAAGGTTGACTCAGCCTTCCATCCTTCCGAGGTAGGTAAAATGAGGACCCAGATTGTTGGGGGCAATAAGCTGACTTTGTAATAATGCCGCTGGGGTGTGTGTGAAAACCCTAATAAGCAGGCATATACATAGAATGAAGGCTACTGCTAAGCTTGTAAGTCGCCCTGAGTCTTCGGAGAAGGGCGGGATATAAATGCAATTAAAATTTAAAAAAAAATCTAACTAACCATTCTGTTCTATTCTATTCTATTCTATTCTATTCTATTCTATTCTATTGTTGTTGTTGTTGTTAGTTGTGAAGTCGTGTCTGACCCATCGCGACCCCATGGACAACATTCCTCCAGGCCTTCCTGTCCTCTACCATCTTCTGGAGTCCATTTAAGCTCACACCTACTGCTTCAGTGACTCCATCCAGCTACCTCATTCTCTATCGTCCCTTTCTTCTCTTGCCCTCAACCTTTCCCAGCATTAGGCTCTTCTCCAGTGAGTCCTTCCTTCTCATTAGGTGGCCAAAGGATTTGAGTTTTAGCTTCAGGATCTGGCCTTCTAAAGAGCAGTCAGGGTTGATCTCCTCTAGGACTGACCAGTTTGATCGCCTTGCAGTCCAAGGGACTCGCAGGAGTCTTCTCCAGCACCAGAGTTCAAAGGCCTCAATTCTTTGGTGCTCAGCCTTTTTTAATGGTCCAGCTTTCACTGCCATACATTGCAACTGGGAAGACCATAGCCTTGACTATACACACTTTTGTTGACAGGGTGATGTCTCTGCTTTTTAGTGTGCTGTCTAGATTTGCCATGGTTTTCCTCCCCAGGAGCAAGCGTCTTTTAATTTCTTGGCTACAGTCCCCATCTGCAGTGATCTTGGAGCCCAGGAAAATAAAATCTGTCACTAACTCCATTTCTTCCCCATCTATTTGTCAGGAATTAAGAGGGCCGGGTGCCATGATCTTGGTTTTCTTAATGTTAAGTTTCAAGCCAACTTTTGCACTCTCCTCCTTCACTCGCAACAAGAGGCTCTTTAGTTCCTCTTCACTTTCTGCCATTATTTATTTATTTAGAGTGGTATCACCTGCATATCTTAGGTTGTTGATATTTCTCCTGGTAATCTTAATTCCAATTGTTGATTCATCTAGCTCTGCCTTTCTCATGATGTGCTCTGCATATAAGTTAAATAGGCAGGGCGACAGTATACAGCCTTGCCAGACTCCTTTCCCAATTTTGAACCAATCAGTGTTTCCGTGTCCAGTTCTCACTGTTGCTTCTTGACCCGCATATAGGTTTTTCAAGAGACAAATAAGATGGTCTGGTACTCCCATCTCTTTAAGAACTTGCCACAGTTTGTTGTGATCTTTACAGCATCGGACTTCCCTTTCACCACCAGACACATCCACAGCTGAGCGTCCTTTCGGCTTTGGCCCAGTCGCTTCATTCTTTCTGGCGCTACTAGTACTAGCCCTCTGCTCTTCCCCAGTAGCATATTGGACGCCTTCCGACCTGAGGGGCTCATCTTCCAGCGTCATATCGTTTTGCCTTTTGGTACTGTCCATGGGGTTTTCATGGCAAAGATACTGGAGTGGGTTGCCATTTCCTTCTCCAGTGGATCACGTTTTGTCAGAACTCTCTGCTATGACCTGATCATCTTTGGTGGCCCTGCACGGCATAGCTCATAGCTTCATTGAATTACGCAAGCCCCTTCGCCACGACAAGACAGTAATCCATGAAGGGGCTATTCTATTCTATTCTAATTTCATTCTATTCTATTCTAACTTTATTCTATTCTAATTCTATGCTATTCTAATTCTATTCCATTCCATTCTATTATAATTCTCTTCTCTTCTATTTATTCTATTCTAATTCTATTCTATTCTATTCTATTTATTCCATTCTATATTCTACTTAATAATAATAATAATAATAATAATAATAATAATAATAATAATAATAATAATAATAAGAAGAAGAAGAAGAAGAAGAAGAAGAAGAAGAAGAAGAAGAAGAAGAAGAAGAAGAAGAAGAAGAAGAAGAAGAAGAAGAAGAAGAAGTTGGAAGGGACCTTGGAGGTCATCTAGTCCAACCCACTGCTAAGGCAGGAAACCTTATACCATTTCTACTTCTATTCTATTCTATTTATTCTATTCTTTTCTAATTCTAATTCTATTCTATTTATTCTATTCTATATTATATTATATTCTAATTCTATTCTATTCTAATTCTATTCTATTCTAATAATATTCTATTCTAATTCTATTCTATTCTTTTTATATACAAGTTTTATTGATTTTTTTAATATTTACATATACATGTATTTGTGAAACAATATGGTGGTTGGGTAGTTAAGAAATGACCAGTTGTAAATAGTTCAGGTTACATCAACAGAGATGCCCTCTCTAATTCCCTTAGTTATTACATAGTCAAAATAAGCAAGTTAGTACACTTCTAGTCATAACCTAGTCAATTAACAAAATTCAAAATATATTTTCACTAATACATATCAATATCCTGTTTTTCAATTTTATCTAATTGCAATAGGATATTCTAGAATAGCCTATAGTATATAGGAAAAAGCTTAATTTCTGGGTAACCCACAATTCCCTATTTCAATAAAGAATAATTCTTTTGTCTACAAAACTTACATTGTTCATTACAAAACATTCTTATGTTTTACCATTAAAATCTAGTTTTCATCTTAACAAATCACCAGTTATTAGAAATATATTTTTGTCTTAACCGTTCAACAATTATTAAAATACTATCTTTTATATATAAAATTCTAGATTCTATACTATAGTTCAAAAGTAACCACTGAATATTCTATAAGTCATCTTGACCGTACATCAATTATTAAAGTGCTATCTTTTGATATGTCATTCCAAGTTCTATAATATAGTTCGGAGTTATATTCTAAAAGCTTACTTTTGTTTTCCTTTACAGATCTAAAAGCTAGATGTAAAATCAGTTATATTTTTAGAGATTCCTTTTCATCCATAGAAAGATATTTTAGAGTCTATCTTTAAGAATCCCAAAAGAGAAACAAGTTCAGTTTTTTAAATCTAACTCTTGCTTTCCTTTTGTGCCAATCATGCTTCCCTCTTGGCATCTTTAAATTCTCAAATGTATCTTCCTTTCTTCCTATACCCCTAATTTGAATCCAGGGAGTGTATCCAAATGTCAGTTTTGCAAGGAAGATGTCCCCTTTGTAACCATTGCATTTTTGCTTTGATAATTCAGTTTTTGATGGTTGATATAATATAATTATAATATAGAGTCGGAAACGACTAGCACGCATGTGCGGGGGAACCTTTACCTTTACCTTATAATTGTCATTAAATCAGTCAAATCTTTTTGTTCTTCCAATTCTATCTGGGTTAGATAGAAAGTAGTAGCTGGTATTACGGTTGTCATTTTAATAATTGCATTCTCAATATAGTGTATTTGAAGGCCTTTAGTGTCTTTACTCGTGGTGTTGCTTTGTTCAGGTGCTGTTGCTTTTTGGCTTGTAAGTTTTGTAGTTGCCATTAAAGTTGTGACTTTAAGGTTTTCTGTAGGTTGCTTTTGTTGTTCTTTGAAATCTCCTATTTTAGTGTTACTTTCCACTTCTTCTATTTGGTTTTGAATTATCTTTTCCTCATTTAAAGTCAAAATTGGATTTGGTGGCTTTACATTGTCAGATTTTTCTTGCAGTTTGGCTTTAATTTGCTCTGTCATTGCCAAAATCATGTCCAGTATCAGTTTATAATCAAGTGGTGGGACGTATTCATCCATTTCATTGTTGTTTGCAGTTAAATCTTCCATGGAGGCTATTTTAATAATAGTGAAAAATTTTCCACCTCCTGAAGAGTTGTATTCAGTGCTAGGTGTTCCCACACTTATCTTTAAGCATTGTGTCAAGGACAGTTCTGTTATTCAGTCAGCTCTCACAACAGAAAAACAAAATTTACTTGCTGTACCAAGTTTCACCACAAGATGTCATCAATAACATATAACATAAAATGTAAGAATTTTCTTTTCTTTTCTTTTTTCCAAATTAATATAGAACTTTTGTAGGATTACTCCAAATTTTTTCCTTAATTCACAGCTTAGAGAGAAGATAGGATAGTGGATCCCCAGCAACAAATAGAAGCTTTTTAGTAAAAACAGATGAAATTGCTTAATTTCTTTGCTGAATTAATTGAGTTTCTTTTGTAGCTTTGAGGCTTTAAGATTTGTTCCCAAAGTAGATATTTGCCGTTTTCTCAAAAAATGGGGAAGGAGATTTTCAGGAAAGTCCCACAGGAAAATGGTTGAGGGAATAGGAAAGGTAAAAGCTCATCCAGGTCCTCCAGATTGCTTCTTAGTGCTAGGTAGTGCTTTTGGCTTTCATCAGGGAGCAGCTTAGTGATTGGCCATCTTTATGGCCGGTATCTTCTTCAGGCCAAAGGAGATGATCCCGGATTCCAGTGGAGGGCTGCAGCCCTTCTGCGATCACAGGGAAGCCCTCCTTTTGGTAATCACCCCTCCAGGGCAATTTTTGACCCTTTTCAGGGTCCTCTAAAAAAGAAAGAAACGGACGGCAGGAAGTAGACTGTTCCTGCACGTCCAGAAGTGCCCCGCGTGCAAACTGGAAGCCTATTCTATTCTATTCTAATTCTATTCTATTCTGTTCTATTCTAATCTAATTCTATTCTATTCTATTCTAATTCTATTTCTATTCTATTCTATTTTAATCTAATTTTATTCTAATTCTATTCTATTCTAATTCTATCCTATTCTATTTATTCTATTCTATATTCTATTCTATTCTATTCTAATTCTATTCAATTCTATTCTATTCTATTCTATTTATTCTATTCTATTCTATTCTAATTCTATTCTATTCTAATTTTATTCTATTTCTATTCTATTCTAATTCTATTCTATTCTATTTATTCTATTCTATATTCTATTCTATTCTATTCTAATTCTATTCTATTCTATTCTATTCTATTCTATTTATTCTATTCTATTCTAATTCTATTCTATTCTATTCTATTCTATTCTATTCTATTCTATTCTATTCTATTCTATTCTATTCTATTCTATTCTATTCTATTCTATTCCCATGAATTCCATTCCACACATGATTTGGGCAAGCACATGTTCTAACACATGTGGAGGATTTCAGATGGTTTCTGAAGAAGCAGCGAATTCTATGACAGAGCGTAGCATGGAGTACTCGCCTTATGATCACAATGGAGTCCAGGATTTCTGTTGCTAAGCAAGACAGTTGTGAAATGTGCCGTACCCCATTTTGTGACCCTTTGCTGTAGTTGCTAAGCAAATTGCTGAAGTTGTTAAGTGAATCATGGTGTTGTTAAGTGGGAATCTGACTGCCCCCATTGACCTGTCTAGTGTAGACGATTTCAAATCACCAGGACCAGATGGATTACACCCCAAGGTTCTCAAGGAACTGGCAGACGTGATCTCAGAACCACTGAACTATATTTTCCAAAGATCCTGGAGCACTGGGGAACTACCAGAGGACTGGAAGAGAGCTGATGTAGTTCCCATCTTCAAAAAAGGGGGAAAAATGGATCCAGGAAATTACAGACCTATCAGCCTGACCTCAATACCTGGGAAGATTCTGGAAAAGATAATCAAACAACAAATCAGCGAGCACCTAGAGGCAAACAAAATCATTACTAAAAGCCAACATGGGTTTGTCAAAAACAGATCATGTCAGACAAATCTTATTGCATTCTTTGACCAAGTTTCAAAATTAATGGATCAGAGGAATGCAGTGGATATAATTTACTTGGACTTTAGTAAGGCATTTGATAAAGTAGATCATAAACAACTACTTGATAAGATAGAAAAATGTGGGTTAGACAGCATCACCACCAGATGGATTCGTAGCTGGCTGACTGGCCGTACTCAGCGTGTGGTCCTCAATGGAACTGCATCTACATGGAAGGAAGTGTGTAGTGGGGTTTTCTGTTCTCGTCCCAGTACTCTTCAACATCTTCATCAACGATTTGGACAAGGGGGATAAATGGGGAACTCATCAAATTTGCAGACGACACCAAGCTGGCAGGAATAGCCAACACTACAGAATACAGGCTTAAGATACAGGAGGATCTGGAGAAACTTGAACATTGGGCGCTATCTAACAAAATGAAATTCAATGGTGAAAACAGTAAGGGTCTACATTTAGGCAAGAAAAACCAAATCTACAGGCACAGTATAGGGGGTACCTTGCTCAATAGTAGCAACTGTGAGAGGGATCTCAGAGTCCTAGTAGACAATCACTTCAATATGAGCCAGCCGTGTGCTGCAGCTGCCAAAAAAGCCAACACAGTGCTAGGCTGCATTCACAGAGGGATAGAATCAAGATCACGTGAAGTACTAATACCACTTTACAAGGCCTTGGTAAGGCCACGCTTGGAATTCTGCATCCAGTTTTGGTCACCACGATGTAAAAAAGATGTTGAGACTCTGGAAAGAGTACAGAGAAGAGCAACAAAGATGATTAGGGAACTGGAGGCTAAAACATATAAGGAACGGTTGCTGGAATTGGGTATGTCTAGTTTAATGAAGAGAAGGACGAGGGGGGACATGATAGCAGTGTTCCAATATCTCAGGGGCTGCCCCAAAGAAGAGGGAGTCAAGCTATTCTCCAAAGCACCTGTAGGCAGGACAAGAAGCAACGGATGGATGGATGGAAACTAATCAAGGAGAGAAGCAACCTGGAACTAAGGAGAAACTTCCTGACAGTTAGAACAATTAACCAGTGGGACAACCTGCCTCCAGAGGTAGTGAATGCTCCAACACTGGAAGTTGTTAAGAACAGACTGGACAGCCATTTGTCCAAAATGGTATAGGGTTTCCTGCCTGAGCAGGGGGTTGGACTAGATGACCTCCAAGGTCCCTTCCAACATCATCATCATCATCATCATCATCATCATTATTATTTACCAGAAGCCCCCTAAGAAGACAGTCCCAGGACTCTGGGATGATTCAAACCTTCACAAATTACATGCTGGTTGTCAATCACCCAAAGTTTGATCACACAACTGTGGAGAGACTAAAATGTCATAAGTGTGCAAACTGGCCATAGATTACTTTTTTAGTGCGACAGTAACTTTGAACGATCATGAAACGAATGGTTGTAAATCGAGGACTGTAGAAATAAGAGTGAGCTCCTAGCTAATTTTAAGCTTATTAAGTGAACTGTTATTACTGTAAAGCCCCCACTTCCTTGCCGGTTCAGAAACAAAACAAAAAAAAATATCAGTTGCGCTACTGAAGTTCTGCTTGTATTGGATGGGGATCAGATTCAGCCTGACAAGCAAAGTCCATGCCATAGGCGGATTCCCTTAACAACAGTTGGACTAGTTTAACCACTGCAGTGATTCACTTAACAACTGTGGCAAGAAAGTGTCGTGAAAGGGGGGCAAGCTCAAGAAATGTTTCACTGAGCAGCAGAAATTTTGGGCTCCATTGGGGTCGTAAGTCGAGGCCGACCTGTTGTTCCAAGAAGGTTTCACACCCATCTGCCCTATTCAGGCGGCCTTCCTCACGCGGGGTCCGAGTGGCCTCCACGTCTCTCGGAGAGAATGCTAACGACCGGAGGACTGCAAAGGAATGCAATCCTTCCATTCTCCACCGTTCAGGCAGAACTGGATGAAGCTTCTTGGATGAGAAGTGAAACGTTTTCAAGGAAAAACAAAGGAAATCCAGCTGCCTTTAGAAAATGCACGTGGCTGGTTCATGCTTTACCCGTGGCCTTCTTCTGAGCCTGCTACCACGTGTACCTGTGCATCTGTTTTTCTTTTTCTTACTTAAGTGCAAAGGTTTACACTCTCACCTGTGAACTGCACCATCAAGGAGGCCTCAACGATCAACTCAATCCAAACCCTTTCGAACCTTGAACCTGTCCGCCTCTTTTGAGACAACGCAAAACAGACCTCAAAACCTTTTCCCCAGGTCTGCCGTAAAAGCTTCACACACGGGGAAAAAAAATCCATTAAGGTTGCTACCAGCTGTTTTTTACGGTTTGTATTAAAGAACCTCTGGGCAATGATCAATTAGGGTGAAGAAGCATCATAATTGGGCTCGCTTGTGTATTGTTTGAAGGGGGGTTGGTTAGAGAGGAGAGGGGGGAAAAGACAATTTCCTTTAACGAATGAAGATTTATCTCGGCAGAATTAACAGAGGAGACCGTAAGAGGCTCATTTCTTTCCAATCAAAGAGATTTCCAATAGAAGGAATTTTATTGCTTTTCACTATTTCTGCTAGCCTAACCATCAAACTCTAATACGGGAAGTGCCTTTGAGTGAATCTCAGGATTCGGCCCTGGGCTGAATTAATTTCCACCCAGGAAGGAACACAAAAGCTACAGCCCACCAGCTTGGAATAGATAATAACCTATTTAACCTGCACAGTAGAAAATAAGAGCCCACCTTGATTCCATTTAGAATAGAATAGAATAGAATAGAATAGAATAGAATAGAATAGAATAGAATAGAATAGAATAGAATAGAATAGAATAGAATAGAATAGAATAGAATAGAATTTGGAATGAAAGAATAGAATAGAATAGAATAGAATAGAATAGAATAGAATAGAATAGAATAGAATAGAATAGAATAGAATAGAATAGAATAGAATAGAATAGAATAGAATAGAATAGAATTTGGAATGAAAGAATAGAATAGAATAGAATAGAATAGAATAGAATAGAATAGAATAGAATAGAATAGAATAGAATAGAATAGAATAGAATAGAATAGAATAGAATAGAATAGAATGGAATGGAATGGAATGGAATGGAATGGAATATAATAGAATAGGAATCTGGAAGGGACCGTGGAGGTCTTCTAGTTCAGCCTCCTGCCCAACCTATAACATCTCAGACAAGTGACTGTCCAGTCTCTTCTTAAAAACCTCCAGTGATGGAGCACCTATGATTTCTGGTGGCAAGCTGTTCCACTGGTTAATTGTCCTCTCTGTTAGGAAGTTTCTTCTTAATTCCAGGTTGCTTCTCTCCACGATCAGTTTGCAACCACTGTTTCTTGTCCTGCATTCTGGTGCTTTGGAGAATAATTTGACACACACACACACACACACACCTCTCTTGTGGCAGCCCCTCAAATACTGGAAGCCTGCTATCATGTCACCCCTATTTCTTCTTTTCTTTAGACTAGCCAAGCCCAAGTCCTGCAGACGTTCTTCATATGTTTTAGTCTCCAGGCCTTCTAACACTTAACAAATGAGAACGGTGGATGAAAAGGGGAGCACCATTAGAAAGGTGGATTGATTTGATCCCAGCACTAATCGGTAAATCGCTAAGACAGCTGAATAGCCAGGTGGGAGACTGTCTGTGTCAGGGGTAGGCCACCTCAGCTCTTTTATGACTCGTGGACTTCAAGTCCCAGAATTCCTGAGTCAGCATGGCTCAGCTTGGAAACTTCTCTCTTTTCCCTCAGCATGGCTGGCTCAGGAATTCTGGGAGTTGAAGTCCACGAGTCATAAAAGAGCCAAGGTGGCCTACCCCTCGTCTATGTAGTCGTTAGGAGTCAATGAATTCAGTCCAATCCAGGTTTGAGTGGTGGACTCCACTCCAAGAATTTGTGACAGTCTACAATGGAGAGATTAACCAAGCTGACTCCTCTCGAGTTTCCCAAGAAGAGCCAGGAACTGCCAGCCAGCTGGGAAAATGCCAATTTCCAAGGAGGTAAAGCGGGAAAAATTGCTTCTCACCACCTGTTTCAGCTTCACAACGTGCTCTTTTATCACCCAGCTTATTCCTGTCTTTTTCTGTGGGCTGGCAGGTGGGCCTCCTTCCAAAACAGACCTTTGCATTTTTATTTTTATTTTTTTTAAATTTTCCAAAAACCTTCAAGAATACACTTCAAGCTCTGTGTGTGTGTGTGCGTGTGTGTGTGTGTGTGTATTTGTTTCGTACTTTGTTACTTTACTCTTTAATTGGAGTTTCAAATCAAAATACGCTCGGCAGCTGACTCCTATTTATGACGGTTGCAGTGTCCCAGGATCACGTGATTCCCCCTTTAGCGACCTTCTGACAAGCAAAGTCAACGGGGAATTCACTTTACAGCCGCGTTGCTAACTTAACAATTAGAGTGATTCGCTTAATGACTGTGGCAAATAAGTTTGCAAAAGGGGGGGGGCAGAACTGACTTAACATCTGTCTCGCTCCGAAACAGAAATGTTGGGCTTAGTTGTGGTCGTGAGTCAAGGAAAACCTGTATCTGATCAGCCCCCTGTGAAAAACAAAACATTGAACAAACTAGTCCAGGGGTGTCAAACTCAATTTCATTGAGGGCCGCATCAGCATTGCGGTTGCCCTCAGGGGGTCGGGTGGGTGTGGCCTGGGTGGGTGTGGCCTACTGGGTGGGCGTGGCCAGCTCTCCATCGTTGGCATCAAGGGTGCCTATGGGGGCCCGGGCAGGAGTGGGACAGATCTGAGGGTCTCTGGCAGAAGGAGGGTCTCTGGGCCAGGGCCAAGGCAGTGCGGGCCGTTCCCTCACTGTTTCCAGGATGGCTTCGTGGGCTGCATGAAACCACTTCGCCAGCCGGATCCGGCCCCTGGGCCTTGTGATTGACATGTCTGAACTAGTCCTTAGCCCGAGGCAGCAAAGCTATGCTGGGACCCTTATGCTATTGATTACGTTCAGACAACTCATTTAATCTTTTTCCGGGGCGTCCACAAGTTGTGGCTAAAAAACATCAAGAGGGTGGCTGTGACAGTCTGGTGTGACTTACGCATTGTGCATTAAAAAAAAAAAATACAGGCAAAGCTTCAATTGCATTGTCACGGCTGCCGTTTAAGACATTTTTCACCACACCCCGTAGACACCCCTGATCTTGTTAACTTCTTTCACTCATTTCATGGGATCGCTGCAGCCCTTTGAATGGTAAACTCATCAGACCCTCTGGGTTTGCCCAACAGGCTCAGCTATGAAGCATAATCCAGGTTAACACCAGCCAAGTTTAATGTGTGTCTTTTTCCTGATCAGATTGAATCTAATGTGGGAATTTAGTCTCTGGTGATTTAAAATTGCTGAAATTGTAAGACTCTCTCTCTCCCCCCCCACCCGCTCCATCTATCTATCTGTCTGGTTAACTGTTTGTCTGTCTGCCTGCCTGCCTGCCACCTGCCATCTATCTATCTATCTATCTATCTATCTATCTATCTATCTATCTATCTATCTATCTATCTATCTATCTACCATAAGTTAGATTTTCAAATATTTTAGATACTATTTATCATCTATCTATCATCTATCTATCTGTCCATCCATCCATCCATCTGTCTATCTGTCTATTTATTTATTTATTTATCTATCTGTCCGTCCGTCCATCCATCCATCCATCCATCCATCCATCCATCTATCTATCTATCATGAGAGGTTTTCAAATATTTTAGATACTATTTATCATCCATCCATCCATCCATCTATCTATCTATCCATCCATCCATCCGTCTGTCTGTCTATTTATCTATCTATCTATCTGTCTGTCTGTCTCTCCGTCTGTCTGTCCATCCGTCTATCTCTATCTATCTATCTATCTATCTATCTATCTATCTATCTATCATGAGAGGTTTTCAAATATTTTAGATACTATTTATCATCCATCCATCCATCCATCCATCCATCCATCTATCTATCTATCCATCCATCTATCCATCCATCTATCTGTCTATCTATTTATCTATCTGTCTGTCTGTCTGTCCGCCCATCCGTCCGTCCATCCATCCATCCATCCATCTATCTATCTATGAGAGGTTTTCAAATATTTTAGATACTATTTATCATCCATCCATCCATCTATCTGTCTGTCTCCATCCATCTATCTGTCTGTCTGTCTGTCTGTCCGTCCGTCCGTCCGTCCATCCATCCATCCATCCATCCATCCATCTATCTATCTATCTATCTATCTATCTATCTATTTATCATGAGAGGTTTTCAAATATTTTAGATACTATTTATCATCCATCTATATATCTATCTATCTATCTATCTATCTATCCATCCATCCATCCATCCATCCATCCATCCATCCCTCATCTATCTATCTATCTGTCTGTCTGTCTGTCTGTCTGTCTGTCCATCCATCTATCTTTCTATCATAAGAGCTAGGTTTTCAAATATTTTAGGTACTATTTATCATCCCATCTATCCATCCATCCATCCATCCTGAAGTTTGTATATATACAGCTACATGTATTATCAGAATGCAAAATAATTCTTTTCAAGCAAAGTTTGATTTTCTTCCAAAGAATACCTGTTATTTATCTCTGAAAATGCTTTAGGCATACTTAACTTTTTTATTCTCCTGTGCTTTTAAGCATTCCATTTTAGGTGACATTATGATCTGAAGCAGACAAAAACCCAACAAATTAGAATATTTTACATTTTTTTTGGCATCTGATTTGGTTCAGGAAAATCTCAGCTGATTAAGTCTGTGTGTGTTTGCAAATGGGAAAACAATTGTCGAAGAAACTTTTTTTTCCTCATTTATATTAAAATTAAAATTCTTGGGAAAGAAAATCCTGAAGTGTCTATTTCCATTTGCAGTCTTAGCCGTACTTCAGTTAAAATAATATAAATCTCCCACCCTCGTTAATTGCAGGCCATTTAACACTGATCGTTATGGCTGTTATTACTACATTTTGTGGAGTCTAATAAAGCCAAACCCACTTTTTTTTTTTAGTCTGTCAAAACTTGAAAAACCTGATTAACCAATTAATCCTATATGCTCACTGAGTTGGAAGCAAGCTGCATTGAAAATAAACAAGAGGAAATGACAGGGAAGAGGTTGTTTTTGATTTAAGGGGTTTAGGGCGCCATGTTTCAGTGCCCTCTGGGGGTGACATGATAGCAGTCTTCCAAAATCTCAGGGGCTGCTCCAAAGAAGAGGGAGTCAAGCTATTCTCCAAAGCGCCCGAAGGCAGGACAAGAAGCAAGGGAGGGAAACTAATCAAGGAGAGAAGCAACCTGGAATTAAGGAGAAATTTCCTGACTGTGAGAACAATAGACCAATAGAATAGAGAATAGAATAGAATAGAATAGAATAGAATAGAATAGAATAGAATAGAATAGAATAGAATAGAATAGAATAGAATAGAATAGAATAGAATAGAATAGAATAGAATATATTTTTTTAAATTCCATTTATATCCCGCCCTTCTCCGAAGACTCAGGGCGGCTTACAAGCTTAGCAGTAGCCTTCATTCTATGTATATGCCTGCTTATTAGGGCTTTCACACACACCCCCAAGCGGCATTATTACAAGGTCAGCTTAATTGCCCCCAATAATCTGGGTCCTCATTTTACCTACCTGGGAAGGATGGAAGGCTGAGTCAACCTTGAGCCTGGTGGGACGCGAACCTGCACTAATTGCAGGCAGCTGGTATTACTTAGGGAGGCATTAGCCCACTGCTCCACCAAGGCTCATAGAATAGAATAGAATAGAATAGAATAGAATAGAATAGAATAGAATAGAATAGAATAGAATAGAATAGAATAGAATAGAATAGAATAGAATAGAATAGAATAGAATAGAAGAATAGAATAGAATAGAATAGAATAGAATAGAATAGAATAGAATAGAATAGAATAGAATAGAATAGAATAGAATAGAATAGAATAGAATAGAATAGAATAGAAGCTGAAAGGGACCCTGGAGGTCTTCTAGTGCAGCCCCTTGCTGAAGCAGAAGAACCTACACCATCTCAGACAGCTGAACGTCTAGTCCAGTGATGGCAAACCTTTTAGAGACCGAGTGCCCAAACTGCAACCTAAAACCCACTTATGTATCGTTGGGTGCCGGGTGGCTGTGGCCCATTGAGTGGGTGTGGCCCATTGGGTGGGCATGGCTGCGGTGATAACGGCAGGCTGGGTGGGATTAAAAAGTTTAATCAATCAATGCCAACTTTGCGAGATCTTTTTTTTCCTGCGAGAAGTTGAAATTTATTGATTGAACCTTTTCTCTCTTTTTTGCACACAGCAGCGGAGGCCTAAAGCAAAAACGGTTTTATAAAACCCAGCTTTTTATAAAACTACACCTCACACCCTGGACGGTATCTCTTTACTCTCCTACCATCGGGTAGGAGATATAGGAGTATAGCCAGCCGAACCAACAGGCTGAAAAACAGCTTTTATCCGTGGGCTGTCAGGCTTTTGAATGAGAAATAACTTTTGTGAATTTTATGCAGAATTGACTTGGGAGGCCGGTGTGTGGTGTAGTTGGTTCACATGGTGTAGTAAGATGGAGGGCTTGTTGTCACTGTGTGTTGGGGGGTGGGAGCACAAAGGGAGGCTCAGCTGATCTCAATGTACACATAGTTGTACTTTGACCATAAAGGTTCATTTCATTTCAAGACCTAAGACTGGGGCGATGGCGTGCGTGCCCACAAAGAGGGCTCTGCGTGCCACCTGTGGCACACGTGCCATAGGTTCGCCACCACGGGTCTAGTCTCTTCTTAAAAACCTCCAACGATGGAGCACCCACGATTTCTGGTGGCAAGCTGTTCCACTGGTTGATTGTCCTCACTGTCAATCAAGCTTCTCCTTAATTCCAGGTTGCTTCTCTCTTTGATCAGTTTCCCCCCCTCATTGTTTCTTATCTTTTTAAGAAGAGGTTGGACAGTCACTTGTCTGAAATGGTATAGGGTCTGCTGCTTGAGCTGGGGGCTGGACTAGAAGGCCTCCAAGGTCCCTTCCAATTCTATTATTCTGTCATTTTCTGCCCCCAGCCTCTCAAACACGTGCTGCTCATCAAAAACAGGAGTTTTCCTCCAGTCTTATCTATGCATCTGCAGAAGCTAGTGAGAAAACCTTGCCTCCACAGGTTATAATTTAGCTCTAGCGCTGGGCTCCAGCACTCTTAATGAATTCCCCACTGAAAGTCTTTGCACTGACAAATTCATTAGCTGAATATTCATGGTGGCCAAATGAATATTCAGAATAGACTAGAAGAGGAACACACCTGTAAAGTCATGTGCTTCACATAGAGACGGACACAGAGCTGGGGTAGAGATGAGTTTATTCTGAACAGAACGAACTGGGGAAACAGGGAAGCCTGGCGTCTATTTGTACCTGCCCAGGTGGATGGCATCCAATCAGTTCAAACCTGGGCTTCCTGCCAGTGCAGGTGACAATGGGTGTAGATCCTGGCTTCCCACCAGGCTGACCATGCCTGGGGCTGTCAACAGCTTAAGTCATTAGGCTTATCCTGAGTGAGCAGTTATCGCCAGGAGCTGTCCAGCCCCTCTGCTGATCTGCACCATCAGCCTCCTACTGTGCTGTCCTTTGTGTATGCTGGGAGGCATACACTGCAACACCCTTCAGGGTTTTTTGGTTTTGTGTGTGTGTGTTTGTGTGTGTGTTTGTGTCTGTGTTTGTGTGTGTGTGTGTGTGTGTTTTGCAAAGGCACAGAAAAGGGGGCTTTTTTGTGTGTTTTTTCCCCAAAGGCACAGAAAAGGGTGTGTTTTTTTGTTATTTTTCCCAAAGGCACAGAAAAGGGATGGAAGACCAGGTGATGTTTTCTCTCACTGTTTTCAACTGAAATCAAAGTTGGGCCAGGGAAAGTAATGAAGAGGTTAAAAAAAATAAAAATAAACAGAAATGGGACCCAGGCGCTATTGGGCCAAATGGTGATCTGAATCAAAGCGCCAATGAGCTTCCAGGCCAGTGGTGAGGCCGCTTTCTGGCGCTACAAAATTTGCAAGAAAATAGCGAAGAATATATTCACCAGGCAGCAGGGGATCCTTGCTTCAATAAGCCGCTGGTTTGGAAAACAATCTTTTAAATCGCCAACATGTTATTTTCGGATTATGCCTGCCTTATGCTTGTTGTCCTTGCGATGTCTGCTCTGTTAAAAAAAAACTGAGCGGTATAGGTACAATTTCCACTGGTCCGATTCAAATAATAATAATAAAAAAAACCAGTCAACGCAACAATATCATCAATAACAATCCTGCAAATCCACAGGGAAAAAAGAAAAGTGTAAAAAAAAAAACCAGGCATAACCACAAACAACGGCTCTCTACAGGGGAACAAGCTTCCTTATCAGAGGGAGAAGTCGCAGCCCTTAAGAGTCCACTAGTGTTGGGTGATGAGTAAATGAATTTTAAAAATATAGCCTTCAAGATCTTAGAAGAGGATAGAGCTGGAAGGGACCTTGGAGGTCATCTAGTCCAACCCCCTGCTCAGGCAGGAAACCCTATACCATTTCAGGCAAACGGCTGTCCAGTCTCTTCTTAAAAAGTTCCAGTGTTGGAGCATTCACCGCTTCTGGAGGCAGGTTGTTCCACTGGTGAATTGTTCTCACCGTCAGGAAATTTCTCCTTAGTTCCAGGTTGCTTCTCTCTTTGGTTAGTTTCCATCCGTTGCTTCTTGTCCTGCCTTCAGGCGCTTTGGAGAATAGCTTGACTCCCTCTTCTTTGGGGCAGCCCCTGAGATACTGGAAGACTGCTATCATATCACCCCTAGTCCTTCAATAAATTAGACATACATCTTCTTCCAAGCAGCCATGGGGTTTCGTGGTTCTCACCTGTCCGACACATAACCTGACCTGACCTGACCCTGCTTATCATTTTGAGATCAAAATGGTTCCACTGAGGGCCAATTTGAGAAGGATTGTTTCAATCTGACTGAATTACGGTATGGATCGATACTGTTCCCAAAACTCATTTGATAGCATATGCAGTATTGTTGGATATTTTATTTTTCTTTTCCTTTGCGAAAGACACTCCTGTTTTCCAAATTCATTTTAAAGACGTTTCAGAATTCTTTTGCCATTTCTCTTCGTTGGTTTTGCTGTTTTGAGGTTGGTTTATCCCTTGGGGGGGGTGACTGGGTGGGATGCCAATGCCGTAGATCAACACTCTGTGTAATTCCATAGCAATACCAGTAAAAGAGATTATTTGTAGCTGAGGGTTGAATTGCAGGGTCCTTAGTGCTGTTTGAGCTCGGTTTCTTTCGGACGTTTCATTACCCAACTAGGTAACATCATCAGTGCTAGAAGGGAGTGAGTTGGCTCTCTGTTTATACATTAGTGCCTTGCCCTGCCAGCATTGGAGGGAGCATTCTTGATGATTTGTTGATTTGGTTGTTGACTAGACTAGACTAGACTGTTGTTGTTGTTAGTTGCGAAGTCGTGTCCGACCCATCGCAATCCCATGAACAACGTTCCTCCAGTCCAGGCCTTCCTGTCCTCTACCATCTTCTGGAGTCCATTTAAGCTCAGGCCTCCTGCTTCAGCGACTCCATCCATCCACCTCATTCTCTGTTGTCCCCTTCTTCTCTTGCCCTCAGCCTTTCCCAGCGTTAGGCTCTTCTCCAGTGAGTCCTTCCTTCTCATTAGGTGGCCAAAGGATTTGAGTTTCAGCTTCAGGATCTGGCCTTCTAAAGAGCAGTCAGGGTTGATCTCCTCTAGGACTGACCGGTTTGATCGCCTTGCAGTCCAAGGGACTCGCAGGAGTCTTCTCCAGCACCACAATTCAAAGGCCTCAATTCTTTGGTGCTCAGCCTTTCTTACGGTTCAACTTTCACAGCCATACATTGCAACTGGGAAGACTAGA
This sequence comes from Vipera ursinii, assembly GCF_947247035.1. Classification (NCBI taxonomy): domain Eukaryota; kingdom Metazoa; phylum Chordata; class Lepidosauria; order Squamata; family Viperidae; genus Vipera; species Vipera ursinii. The sequence continues at coordinate 10,326,848 of NC_139512.1, forward strand.
CTAGACTAGACTAGAATGGCACAGTTGGAAGGGACCTTGGAGGTCTTCTAGTCCAACCCCCTGCTCAGGCAGGAAACCCTATACCATTTCAGACAAATGGCTGTCCAATCTCTTCTTAAAAACTTCCAGAGTTGGACCAAAGGTGCTTTTTCAGGAGGCAACTGGCCTTCCTCGTTTTTCCGTGAAGGTGTTTTGCTTCTCATCCAGGAAGCTTCTTCAGCTCTGCCCTGTCCTGAAGGACACAGGAGAGAGAGAGATAAAAAAAACCTTCCTGCAGCCAAGAAAGTTCCACACCCATTTGCACCACTCAGGTGACCCTGAGGACACAGATAAACCTCCAAGTGGCCACAATGACTCTTTGAAAAGATGCAAATGACCAGCTGTCTGCAAGCAGTATAAATCCTTTCATTTCCCACCATCCGGTCGGAGCTGAAGAAGCTTCTAGGATGAGAAGCGAAACGTCTGCAAAGAAAAACAAGAAAGTCCAGTTGCCTCCTGAAAAAAAAGCACCTTTGGGACAACCATGATCTGGATGACTGAGAAGCCCCATAGACTTCCAGTGTTGGAGCATTCAAAGTTTCAGGAGGCAAGTTGTTCCACTGATTAATTGTCTACTGTTGGATGTTTGTCTGGCCGTTCAAACCGCCCTTTAATTGCTCCAAACTTTCCCCAAATGCTCCCACGTTTCTGGCAAGCCTCAGAAGAAAGGAAGAAACACAAACCTTCAGCCGCCTCTGGCTCCAAGGAGTTTCACAAACAATCTGATTAGAAGAGTAATTTACTCAAGGCCACGGAGATAACAAGGAATGAAACATACATTCAACATCTAATGAGTCCGTGGAAATACAAGCTTGCCTGAGCAGTTTCAGAAGAGAAGCCAAAATACAATCCGAGGTCTTTGAACATCCAAGCAATGTTGTCAGTCAGTCCAATGGTCAGAATTTCAGGGTTTCCAAGCCGAAATCACAACACAGAAGAAGAGATCAGCAACAACACACAAAACTCCAAGGAATCAGTGTTTGCCCCTCCCCACAGCGTCTCCTTAGGTCTCAGTCTCCAGGTATGCCTCGTGGGGAAGGGCGGGACGCTCTCCTCCTGAGTAGTTGAGCCGCCTGCGTTGTTCCCTCCTTCTCTCCACTCTCCATGCTCTAGGACAGTGATGGCGAACCTATGGCATGCGTGCCAGAGGCGGCACTCAGAGCCCTCTCTGTGGGCACACCTGCTGCCACCACCAGCAGCGTGCACAGGTCCATTAGGCCACCAGCGGAGCCCAGAGTGGCAGCCCCGTCCAGGACAAAGGAGGCGAAGCATCCAGGTAACAAGCTCAAGTAGAGGTGGTAGAGCATGCCCCCATGCAGTCGCTGGCCTCTGTGTGCGGGGGCTGATAGTGTCAGGCACCAGCCACCCCTGCCTCGCCTTGTCATGCCCCGCAGCAATGGCATCCCCACCCTGACCCCAGCCTCACGCTGCAGGACGAGCCTTCTGTCCACTGCCCCACCCACCAGAGACCCCCTGGATTTCCCCCAATCCTGCCCAAGTGCCACAGGCATCCCCCCACGAGCAACATCAAGGTGGCCATGCCCACCCTGGCCACGTCCACCCAGTCTGCCATACCACCGCAGCCACGCCCACCCAATGGGCCACATCCCCCCTGAGGGCACCACAATGCTGATGCGGCCCTGGCACTTTGCGATAAATAAGTGGGTTTGGGGTTGCGGTTTGGGCACTCGGTCTCTAAAAGGTTCGCCATCACTGCTCTAGGATCAGGAGAGGGTGGCCCTTGCTCATCCCCTGAACTCTGCCTCTCCTGTTCATCTTGTCCCAATCCTGAAGGGCCCTGGCCTGCCTCGGCCTGCTCTTCCCCACATTCCTCTGAAGCCACAGACCCCTCTCCCTTGGCCTCCATAGGGTCCCATTGCAGCTCATTTTCCTCAGCAGATTCAGGCTTTCAAGGGAGGCATGAGAGCCGATGAGGAAGTGTTGTGTTCTTGGAGCTTTTTGTTATAGCAGTGCTTCTCAAGCTTGGCAACTCCAAGATGTGTGGACCTCAACTCCCAGAATTTCCCCAAACCAAGGAATTCTGGGAATTGAAGTCCACATATCCTAGAGTTGCCAAGGTTGAAAAACACTGCTATATCCAGTGTAAAAACGTCATTCCACACCAAATTTTTTCCCCCACTCTTTTTTTTTCCTTTCAAAGAAACTTGTTTGTCAAAAAGAGACCGAGAACAGAGGGAGATAAAGGCGAGGTTGTTTTTCAGACTTCCCACCGTCTTTCTACTCGGCTTTGCACAAAGCGGTGAAATCTTGGAGGTGTCTAAATCCCACCGGAACTTTTGCTTATCTCCCTTTTTCCAGTCCACCGTGGGGGCGTCATCTCTGAGCCCAGCAACGTCTAGTGGGCAGGAGCTAAAAACAACATTTCTCCAAAGACCGTGGATAGAAGTCTTTGGATAGAGCAACTTTATTTGGAGCCAGGATACTGAGTTCAGGTACAGTTAAAGGAGTCGTACTCAGCTGGTGGCTTTGCTCCTGAGAAAAGATCTCAGTGGGGCACGAGTCTGCCTACTCTTTTTTTAGCCAGCCACAAGTGGAAAGCAATTTAGACTGAGGACGGTTGTCTGTGGCTTATTCTTCAGACCTGGGATGGCCTGCGAGGGGAATTAAGGATAAGAGGAGAATGAACTGTTTGGATGCTTGGTGAGTTAGGAGATTGTTTCAGCTCAAGAGGGCTGCTCAGTGGCGTAGCGTGGGGGGTGCAGGGGGTGCCGGCCGCACCGGGCGCAACATCTTGGGGGGGGGCGTGCTCGCACTCGCAGCTCTCTGCCCCTGCCTGGCTCACTCACTCTCACTGCAGTGCTGGTTGTGCGAATCCGATCCGAGCCGCTGGGTCGCCGCCCACTGTGGAGGGGGGGTGTGTGCCAGGCGTACGGTGCGGTGCGGAGAAGGGGGCGCAAATTACTTGCCTTGCCCCGGGTGCTGACAACCCACGCTACGCCACTGGGGCTGCTTGCTAAATGGACCCCAGTGGGTGGGGTCAATTCCACTAATCAGGAAGAAAGGGAAGGAGGAAAACTTGGTGGGAAAGGGCTGCCCACTCACCCCACTCCCACCCCAGAGAATGAAATATTTTGAGCGATTTTTTTTTTAAAAAAAAGGCAGGATTGAATATTTCCCCTCAAGGAGAAATGGAGAAAAAAACTTAAGGAAGACAAGAAACATCCCCCAGTCTTCCTGCCTCAAGCAGAAGCTAATCTTTAGAAATGCAGATTTGGTAATCCTTTCAGAAAGACTGGGGCACACGATTCATAAGCAAATCTAACAAAATGAAATTCAGTGGTGAAAAAAGTAAGGTTCTACATTTAGGCAGGAAAAATCAAATGCACACGTATAGTATAGGTGGTACCTTGCTCAACAGTAGCAACTGTGAGAGGGATCTCGGAGTCCTAGTGGACAATCACTTAAATAGGAGCCAGCCGTGTGCTGCAGCTGCCAAAAAAGCCAACACAGTGCTAGGCTTCATTAACAGAGGGATAGAATCAAGATCACGTGAAGTACTAATACTTAAACACAGCATAGGATCGGGCATCTCAAAAAGAAAGCCCAAAGAAGCTGCAGAAAGTCTAACACACTCTCAATTCTCAACAACATTTGGTCAGCTGTCCCAGAACTGCATGCTGTTGCTGGTTCCGCTCATCAATAAACAGACCTTCTTTCAAAAGCAGCCTCCATTTTATTCCCGGCTTGGAACTGGACCTGATTTGATTTTTTTTTCTTTCAACACCAGTTATATTTACAAATTCATCACTGTTCTAATCCAGCCGGAGACCTTCTTTCTCCAATAATGGACCCGTCTCTCCTGCAAGAGAATGATAAACAGGAAGGGTTAAGCAATGGAATTTTGCTTCCTGGAATTGTGGGTGCTCCATCGCTGGAGGTTTTTAAAAATAGTCCAGGATGGTATAAGGATTCCCGCCTCAGGGAAGGGGTTGGACTAGAAGACCTCACGAGATCCTTTCCAGCCCTAGGATCCTACGATTTGAAGGGCAGATTGTACAAGACCTCTTCCGATCTCTTCTTGGCCCCTTTTCCATCTGCAGTTCCCTTGGCTGCGGTGATTTACAGATCTGTTTTAAAGAACAAGCTACATATTACTCCGTTTGACAGATTTTATTTTGTTTTGTTTTATTTGCCAAAAAAGCGTAGGCAATTAATTGCGTTAGGTTTATTCAAATAATCAATGAATTCTGGATGTATTTTTGTAGTAGGTGCGGGAGAGAGGAAGAATAGAAACACCTTTGTCTAAGACTGTGCCTAATACACATTCTTTTTACTCTTGTTAAGGGGAATGCCTCTTTCTTGACAATGAGAACAATTAACCAGTGAAACAGCTTGCCCTCCAGAAGTTATGGGTTCTCCATCACTGGAGGTTTTTTAAGAAGAGACTGGACAGCCACTTGTCTGAAATGGTATAGGATCTCCTGCCTGAGCAGGGGGTTGGACTAGATGACCTCCAAGGTCCCTTCCAGTTCTGTATTTCTGATTTCCTGATGGTTCGAAAGCTTTCTCGTGTGTGTCCATTTGCTACATCATCTTAGAAGAGGCTTTTCTCTTCTTTTGCATGGAGCTTCTTCTCAGATGGCTTTGATGCCTCCTATATCTCAGAGATTTGCATGAGAAGATCATGCCAAACAACGGATGGAAACTAACCAAGGAGAGAAGCAACCTAGAACTAAGGAGAAATTCCCTGACAGTGAGAACAATTAACCAGTGGAACAACCTGCCTCCAGAAGTTGTGAATGCTCCAACATTGGAAGTTTTTAAGAAGAGATTGGACAAACATTTGTCTGAAATGGTATAGGGTTTCCTGCCTGAGCAGGGGGTTGGACTAGAAGACCTCCAATGTTCCTTCCAACTTTATTATTATTATTATTATTATTATTATTATTATTATTATTAGTAGTAGTAGTAGTAGTAGTAGTAGTAACCAATGGAACAACTTTCTCCAGAAGTTGTGAAAGCTTCAACACTGGAGGTGTTTAAGAAGAGACTGGACAGCCATTTGTCTGAAATGGTATAGGGCAGGGGTCGGCAACCTAAAAAAGAAAAAGAGCCACTGGGAACCGGTTCCATCACAAATTAAAAAAAGAGGGAGCCGCGTGCGTGTGTCCATGCACGCGCATGCGCAAAAAGGTTTTTTGCGCATGCGCGGACGCACGCGGCTGCCATTTTTTTAAAAATGAGATGGAACCGGTTCCCGGTTGCCCGACGGCGACGGCCTGTCTGCAAAGCTGCCGCTTTCGGCAGCTTTGCAGACGGGCCGTGGCAGCTTCCTCAAAGAGCGGCGCCCCTGCCCATTCCGAGAGGTGCGCGCGCACCTCTCCGAACGACCGGAGGTGCGCGCGTACCTCCGCGCGAATGGGCAGCGGTGCCGCTCTTTGAGGAAGCTGCCGCGGCCCGTCTCAGCTTCCTCAAAAAGAGAGGCGCCCCTGCCCATTCCGAGAGGTGCGCACGCACCTCTCCGAACGACCGGAGTTGCGTGCGCACCTCCCCAAACCTCAAAGAGCGGCACCGCTGCCCCTTCGCGCGGAGGTACGCGCGCACCTCCCCAAAGGTTTGGGGAGGTGCGCGCACAACTCTGGTCGTTCGGAGAGGTGCGCGCGCACCTCTCGGAATGGGCAGGGGCGCCGCTCTTTGAGGAAGCTGCCGCGGCCCGTCTGCTAAGCTGCCGCTTTCGGCAGCTTCACAGACGGGCCGCGGCAGCTTCCTCAAAGAGCGGCACCGCTGCCCCTTCGCACGGAGGTACGCGCGCACCTCCCCAAAGGTTTGGGGAGGTGCGCGCGCAACTCTGGTCGTTCGGAGAGGTGCGCGCGCACCTCTCGGAATGGGCAGGGGCGCCGCTCTTTGAGGAAGCTGCCGCGGCCCGTCTGCTAAGCTGCCGCTTTCGGCAGCTTCACAGACGGGCCGCGGCAGCTTCCTGAAAGAGCGGCACCGCTGCCCATTCGCGCGGAGGTACGCGCGCACCTCTCCAAAGGTTTGGGGAGGTGCGCGCGCACCTCCGCCCATTCGGGGAGGTGCGCGTGCACCTCTCCAAACGGGCAGTGCCACTCTCCATTTGGAGAGGTGCGCGCGCACCACTGCCCGTTGGAAGAGGTGCGCGCGCACCGGGCGGCTGGGAGCCGCAAGAGCCGACCTGTGGTATAGGGTTTCCTGCCTGAGCAGGGGGTTGGACTAGATGATCTCCAAGGTCCCTTTCAACTTTAGTAGTAGTAGTAGTAGTAGTAGTAGTAGTAGTAACCAGTGGAACAACTCACTTATGACCAGTCCTTGCCCTTACAACTGTAATGGCATCCCCCTTGGTCACATGATCAAAAATGCAAATGGCATGCATTTAGGATATCAAAACATACCAACAATGGCTACAGGACTTGGGTTTGGCCAGTCTAAAGAAAAGAAGAAATAGGGGAGACATGATAGCAGTATTCCGGTATCTGAGGGTCTGCCACTAAGAAGAGGGGGTCACATTATTCTCCAGAGCACCAGAGGGAAGGACGAGAAACAGTGGTTGGAAGCTGATCAAAGAGAGAAGCAACCTGGAATTAAGGAGAATCTTCCTGACAATGAGGACAATCAACCAGTGGAACAGCTTTGGCTCCAGAAATTGTGGGAACTCCATCATTGGAGATTTTTAAGAAGAGACTGGACAATCACTTGTCTGAGATGGTATAGGTTCTCCTGCTTGAGCAGGGGGCTGGACTAGAAGACCTCCAAGGTCCCTTCCAGCTCCTATTCTATTCTATTCTATTCTATTCTATTCTATTCTATTCTATTCTATTCTATTCTATTCTATTCTATTCTATTCTATTCTATTCTATTCTATTCTATTCTATTCTATCCTATCCTATTCTCATGTGACCATTTGTGACCTTCCCAGCTGGCTTCCAATATGCAAAGTCAATGGAGGAAGCTGGATTCACTTTAATTTAATTTAATTTAATTTAATAATATTTATATACCGCCCTTCTCCCTGAGGACTCAGGGCGGTTCACAGGGCAGAATAAAATACTAAATACAAACATTAAAAAGAGATTAAATGATTGCCCAAGTTAAAACAATTGGAATAGAATTCTAAAACACCAAGTTAAAATTAAAACACCAAAAATAAAAAAATAAAAAACCCCACCAATCCCCATCAGGCTAGGCCGGCTTGAACAAACAGAAACGTCTTGAGATCGCGACGAAAGGAGCGAAGATCGGGCGCCATCCGGAGCTCTACCGGTAGCTGATTCCACAGCTCCGGGGCGCCCACAGAGAAGGATCTCCCCCTGGGGGCCACCAATCGACATTCTCTGATCGGTGGCACCCTGAGGAGGCCCTCTCTGTGGGAACGCACAGGGCGCAGGGAGCTTGATGCCGGCAGCAGATGTTCCCTAAGGTACTCCGGCCCCATGCCATGGAGGGCTTTAAACACCGTTACCAGTACCTTGAATCTCACCCGGAAGACAACTGGCAACCAATGCAGCTCACGGAGCAGAGGTGTAACGTGGGAGTATCGGGAGACTCCCAACACAACTCTCGCGGCTGCATTCTGTACCAGTTGGAGCTTCCGGGTGGTCCTCAAGGGCAGCCCCATGTAGAGAGCGTTGCAGTAGTCCAGACGAGAGGACACGAGCGCATGAGTGACCGTGCACAAATCATCCCGGCTGAGATAGGGCCGCAACTGGCGCACCAGGCGAACCTGGGCGAAGGCCCCCCTAGTCACAGCTCCTATATGGTCTTCCAAGGTGAGCCGTGAATCTAGGAGGACTCCCAAGTTGCGAACCCTATCTACGGGGGGTAATAGTTCACCCCCCATAGCCAGAGGTGGAATGTCCGAATAAACCCGGGATGAAGGTATGCAAAGCCACTCAGTCTTGTCGGGGTTGAGTTGAAGTCTGTTCCTCCCCATCCAGACCCGAACCGCCTCCAGGCAACGGGACATCACGTTGAGGGCATCACTGGGGTGGTTTGGGGTCGAAAGGAAAAGTTGGGTATCATCAGCGTACTGATGATACCCAACTCCAAAGCCACGAATGACCTCACCCAGCGGTTTCATGTAGATGTTGAACAGGAGAGGCGAGAGGACCGACCCCTGAGGAACTCCACAAATGAGAGACCTCGCGGTCGACCTCTGCCCCCCTGCCAACACCGACTGCGAACGTCCCTGGAGATAGGAGGAGAACCACTGTAAGACTGTGCCTCCCACTCCCAGTCCCCCGAGACGCCGCAGCAAGATACCATGGTCGATGGTATCGAAAGCCGCCGAGAGGTCTAATAGGACTAGAACAGAGGAATATCCCCTGTCCCGAGCCCTCCAGAGATCATTCACCAGCGCAACCAATGCCGTCTCCGTGCTGTGCCCGGGCGTGAAACCCGATTGGTACGGGTCCAGATAATCCGCTTCATCCAGGACCAGAGGGAGCTGATGCGCCACCACACTCTCAACAACCTTCGCAAGAAAGCGAAGGTTGGAGACAGGACGAAAGTTGTTCAATACAGCTGGGTCCAAGGCAGGCTTCTTGAGGAGAGGCCTCACCACCGCCTCTTTCAAGACGGCGGGGAAGCTACCCTCACTCAGGGAAGCCGATATAACTGCCTGGAACCAGCTGCGTGTCCTCTCCCGGGCTGCATAGACCAGCCAAGAAGGGCACGGGTCCAATAAACATGTGGTGGTGCTCAGCCTCCCCATGATCCTGTCCACTTCCTCCGGAGTCACAGAATCAAACTCCTCCCAGGTGATATCGACAAGACCGCCCATGTCCTGATCGTCAGACTCTGCCCAGTCAGAGTCCAGACCAGTCCGAATCCGAGCGATTTTGTCCGACAGATGTTGGTTAAACTCCTCGGCACGACCCTGCAAGGGATCCTCCCTCACCTCCTGATTTAGGAGGGAGCGAGTCACCCTAAACAGGGCGGCCGGGCGATTATCTGCGGACGCGATAAGGGTGGCGAAGTGGTTAGACCTCGCCTCCCTTATCGCAGCGAGATAAGACCTAATGTAGGCTCTTAGTCGCAATCGGTCGGATTCGGATCGGCTGGACCTCCAACCGCTCTCTAGGCCCCGTCTCCGACGCTTCATCTCCCGCAGCTCCGCAGAGAACCATGGAGCTTGACGGGATCTGCACCGGGTCAGGGGCCGCAGGGGTACAACCCGGTCAAGAGCCTCAGTGGCCGTCCTTTCCCAGGCTTCCACTAAGGCATCTGCCGAGCTGTGAGCAAGGGAGGCAGGTGGGGACCCCAGCGCTGCCTGGAACCTCTGGGGATCCATTAAGCATCTGGGGCGGTACCATTTAATTGGTTCCAAACACCCACGGCGGGGGGTGGCAAAACGGAAGACCAGCCGCAGGAGATGATGATCGGTCCATGACAGGGGCATAATAATTGGAGAGCCCCCACCAAGATCATCTAACCACCGTCCAGATAAGAAAACTAGGTCAAGGGTGTGGCCTCCCTCATGAGTCGGTCCCGAAATTACTTGCGTCAGGTCCATGGCCGTCATGGAAGCCATGAACTCCCGAGCCAACTCAGATGATCCTCCCAGCGATGGTAGATTGAAGTCCCCCAAAACTATAAGTTTCGGGAATTCAACCACCAGCCCAGAGAGGACATCGAGCAGCTCAGGCAGGGCTGCTGCTGCGTGACTAGGTGAAAGGTACACCAGCAGCAAGCCCAACTGCGCACCAGGGCCGCATCTCAGAAAGAGAGACTCACACCCGACTATCTGAGGAACAGTGGCCTCCCGCGGACATAAGGTCTCCCTCATAACAACAGCCACACCCCCACCCCTACCCTGAGCCCGAGGCCGGTGCAGCACCCGGAAACCTGGTGGGCAAAGGTCAACCAGAGGAATCCCGCCCTCTGGGCCCAACCAAGTCTCCGTGATGCAAGCCAGGTCCGCCTGCTCACCCTCGACCAGATCACGGACGAGAGGAGCCTTATTAGAGACAGACCTGGCGTTCAAATACACCAGCCGGAGCTCAGGGGGCTGCACACCCTCACTCCCGGGACCTTGGGGTAGAGCCAGAGGGTCGGAGTGCCCCACCGCTTGTAAGCAGCGGAGAGGCCTTCCCTGAGATCGATACGGCCCTCTGCTCCTACATCTGCTGCCATTCCCTGATGTCGTGGGAATAGGTAGCCCCACGACGAGCCCTGGAGCCCCGGAGGTAACCGACCCCCGCTCCTCCCCCCTGCGATCTACATCGGCACTAGCCAAAACAGCGGTCGTTGGATAGCCCCCCTTGTCCAAACAACCAAAAGAACCCTCCCGCCTCCCTAACCCCCTAAAAAATTTTGACAGAAAAATAATCAGGGGCCTCTTATTAGGTCTACGTCGAAGGCCCCTACCCGTGCCCAGCCAACTCTCAGGGTCCCAATAAATGGGCCCTTCCTCGAGGTTATAATCGGCTGGCAAGGCGGGTCGCACCCAGGAGGGGGGAGCACCCCTGAGGGCGAGCAAGTCCGTGGAAGAATATTTAAAGGAAAGCATAAATAGCAGTCCGGGTCGTAGGCAGTCCATAGATAATAGTCCGTGAGGAGGATCTATTCAGAAGGGGGTGTCCCAGGCCTCCGACCAGCCGCTACCACTCAGCTGGATAAACGCCCTGGGCAGGCCTACCACCGTCCTCTCACGACGGCCACAGAACCAGTTCTCAGGGGGATGGAAGTCTGGAGCAACCACACTGGGTATAGCATGCCCCATAGAGCTCTCACCTCTAGGGGCAGCAGGTGTAGATTCGGCCATCCTCTCACAATGGCCAATACCCAGACTGTGTGATTCATTTAACACAAGGGTGTCAAACTCACAACGTTACGTGAAGTGTCGCGATGTATCACGTCTTTTTTTGCCATTGCTGGCAATGGGGGTGGGTGCAGGGCAATGGGGTGGTTGCAGGGCAATGGGGTGGGCACAGGGCAGTGGGGTGGGTGCAGGGCAATGGGGTGGGCGCAGGGCAGTGGGGTGGGTGCAGGGCAATGGGGTGGGCGCAGGGCAGTGGGGTGGGTGCAGGGCAATGGGGTGGGCACAGGTCAATGGGGTGGGCTCAGGGTAGTGGGGTGGGCGCAGGCCGGCAGTTTGACACTCCTGATTTAACAGCTGCAGGGATTCACCCAAGAACCATGGCAAAAAATAAAATAAAATCATACAATCAAAAGCAACTCACGTAACCACACTGCCTTGCTTAGCAACAGATATTCTGATCCTCACTGTGGTCATTAGTCAAGGACTACCCGTACTCTTGTACAAGCTGAGGCCAGGCAAGGCTTGGATGGTGCCTGAAGACTGCATTCAACATTTCTCTGCTATGAAAGAGAAGGACATTCAGTGGCTATTATAAAAATACAGAGGATTGGAGGGGGGGCTTGTCACGCACACGGCTGCAGTCCAGATGTTCTGGGTGTTGTTTTTTCCCCCCTAAATTTATAAGAGGTTTTTTTGAGGTTTTTGTTGGCTTTCTTTAAAAATAACCGCCTCGATTTTATTTTAAGGTTTGCACAACACTTGTTCTATGTTCCCACTTGGGAAAGCCATGAGACTGTGCCCCTAATTTTTGATAACTGAAGTCAGAGTTTGGGAAGTGGGGTGGGGCCTCAACAATTGCAAAAACAAGGAGTGTGTGCTGAAGGTGAAATTCGCATGGTTTACAAACGCTGGAAGAATTTGACGAAGGTGGCCCGCTTCTTAAGAGCGAGAAGGTCTTCTAAGCCAGGAGTTAGACGTTATCGTAGCCAGCAGATCTCTTTGAATGTTCTTCTGTCCCACTGGCCTTTCTCGGAATGCATCCGAGGCGTTCGGTCCAAAGAGGTTCCCCAGGCAACGGAAGATGCGGTCATAGTCACCCTGGCAACATCGCTCGCCTTACTCTGATTGCTTAAGCCATACAGAGACTCAAAACAGGTTGGTATCCACAAGGGGTAGAGTGACATTAGGAAAAGATCCAGGAAGGAAAATTACTCCGTGGCGCAGGAACTTAGGAAGCTGCTCCTACTGTGTCCAAGGACTGGGAAGTAGAGTTCAGAGTTGTTTTTGAATGAGTTTTTTTTCCCAGCTAGTCCTCATCAAGGTCTTTGGTCAGACCCCTGGTTGTTGGGCAAACCCAACCTGATGGAAGAGAATTTTTTTTAAAAAAAGTTTTAAATTGATATAGTAGCTGAGTTCACACAGGTTCAGCTAGACCAGGGGTCTTCAAACCTGGCCCTTTTATGACTTGGGGACTTCAACTCCCAGAATTCCTCAGCCAGTCCTCAAGTCATAAAAGGGCCAGGTTTGAAGACCCTTGTAAGAGACCATTTACTGATCGGTCAACTAGATAATCATGGCTAGGCTCTGTGGGTGTAAATGGATATGTATGTATGTCTTGGCATGTTTGCAAATCTCTCTGGGTCACGTAAGGCTCAGTGTGCAAACTCAGACAAATGGATTAATTCCAGAAGTGAGTTAAGTGTGTTGAAACACACCCAACTCTAGAGGATGAAACCTCATCACCAACAGCAACAAGATTCTAGAGTTAAAAAAAAACAAAACAGCTCAACTGAGCTTCTCCTACACAAAATTAAGGATGTTAAATTACCTACTACCCCCAGCTCAGTTTATCAAATTTTAAATTTCTAAAAAGAAATTTAGGATAACAGAACGGGAAGGGACCTTAGAGGTCTTCTAGTCCAACCCCCTGCTTGAGCAGCAGACACTATACTGTTCCAGACAAATGGCTGTCCCGTCTTTTCTTAAAAACTTCCAGTATTGGAGCACCCACAACTTCTGGAGGCAGGTTGTTCCATTGATTTAATTGTTCTCACTGTCAGGAAATTTCTCCTTAGTTTCCATCCGTTGCTGCTTCTCCTGCCTTTGCTGCAACCATCATCAATGCATGCTGGTTGCCAGGTGCCCAGATTTGACCAAATTTGAATGCTGTGGTGGTTGTAAGTGCAGGAACTGCTCATAAGTTGTTGTTGTTTTTTCAGTGATGTTATATAACTTCAGTCGCTAAACAAATGGCTGTAAGTTGAGGACTAGCTGTATCTTGATTTTTGTTGACCGAAACTCACCAAACTATCGCCAAAACAACTGGGTATGAAATCACTTAAGGTCGCTCAACTTGAAGATGTCTCTACATTTTTATCCACCCAAGAAAATTTCTAGGGCTTCAGGGTGGCTGTTGATAGAACCGGGATGAGCTGGTTTGGGAAGCCAAGGGACTCGGGAAGATGGGTACGTCTGAACTTTGTAGTGTGACTGGAGATGAAACAAAATGGTGGGGGAAGTAGCACCAGTCCCATCTTTTTAAGAGGTCAATTGCTCTAACCTAGAACAAAGGAGGAATTTCTTGAGAGGGAGAACAATTAACCAGTGGAACACTTGCCTCCAGAGGTTGTGGATGCTCCATCACTGGAGGTTTTTAAGAAGAGACTGGACAGGCATTTGTTCAGAATGTTACAGAGTCCCGTGCTTGGATGGGGAATTGGACTAGAAGACCTCTAAGGTCCCTGTTGTGATTCAGTGTCAGCCTGTGCTCCCAGCAGCTGAGTCTGAGAAATCTGAGGAGGAGGAGGGGTTTGGAGAGCCTTTGGTGTCAGAGGGAGGCTCTGATGCACTGCAGGACTCTCAGCCTGGCCCCTCCAGTCATGTTCCTCATGAGGCTCAGCTGTGTGAGGAGGAGGTGTTGGACTCAGAGGAGTCACAGCTGAATCTGTTCAGAGACCCTAGAAGTAGAAGGCAATCCAGCAGAGCAGAGCAGAGAAAATCAATGAGGCAGCTCAGTGAAAGGAGGAGAAGGCATTGAGAAGCCACGCCTTGGGACAGATAATAAAAGGGGAAGGTGTGGGCGGTGCTGGTTGCTGACATTCAAAGAGAATCCTGGTCTGTTCTTGCTAATCTGTTTGACTCTTGTTTGTTGACACTTGTTTGATGTTTTGAATCATTTATTGAAGAAAATATTCTGTCTTTTTGTTTGAAAGTCTTTTTGTTTGAAAGACTTTATCATTTTGGAACTGTAAATAAATTTCGGTTGGGTTTTTTCCAGCCTATTAATTTGTCAAAAGGAAAAAGGTGTTGTCCCTGTCACACAAACAGGGCCGGTTGTAGGCTAGAACAGAACAGTCCCTTCCAACTCTGTAATTCTGTTATTCTGTATGTCTTGGTTATTTCAATTCCACAAAGCCTATCTTAGGGGTCACCTCCTCAAAATGACATGAAACTGATATTCTTAGCAATTGTGCCTCCCTACCTAGGCTGTATTTGAAGGGAATTCTAGGGGTTGCAGAACAAAAAGGGTCTTAAGAACAATAATAATTTATCAAATGTATATGTTGGCTAAGGACCCTGGGATTTGCAGGAAATCTTCATGGGGGGGAGGGGAATTGTTCAGCTTCTTTCATGACAACTGCGAAACGTAGTGGGAATCAACCTACAGCTAAGTTGGCAAAATTTGCTACAAAAGACCCAGGCCCCAGTTTAACCTAGATCTGTTATTACCAGTACTTTTGTGAATACAACTTTTGTGGGTGTGTATTGCTTCTGTTTCTGCTCCTGGGGCACAGAAACGCACTAACTCTCTGAGGTGTGGATTTTGTCCACATAAGCAGCAAGGATGCTATGGCAACAATTTTGCACTTGTTGATTGCAAAATTTGGGAAGGTGGTAGAAGATTGGAGAAAACATCCCCTGTTCTTGAAGCAATTATTCAGCTTTCTCACACAGAAAGTATCTAAATTCCAAATCACTGATTAGCTGTTAAATACTATAGAAAAAGGATGAAGAAGTCTAGCCATTCCCTTCTGGAATCACATTTTATTAAGTATTTTTCCCCAAACCGGTCTGGGATTAAATATATTGGGTCCACGTATTTAAGAAAACTCCTCTAATTTTTGTTTTTTGGGATACCGGTGAGCAACTATAGGCTCTTTACAACCTGACCCAGCCATACTTGTGGAGTTGAAATCAACATGTAAAGGGACCATAGTTACCCACCCTTGTATTGGAGGAATATCTGTGTTGAAAAACCATGGTTCTGCACTTCAGCGAGTTGTGCAATGCTTTTTTGGCTCAAAACGTGCATACAAACACGATCACAGAAATTTTATGCAAAATGCAATCTGTGGTGCATAATTCATAAATCATTGTAGAGCTCAGAATACAGAATACAGTATTTTGGAACAGACAGGGATATATCCTGAAATACAGATGGAAGACTTTGCATGCACGTGTGTAAAAATTCTCTCTCAAAGCATGTTCGGTATTTGAATTTTCTTTAGAAAAGAACATTTTCACAACAACTGAGGGATAAAAATAATAAGTTGGAAGGGATCTTGGAGGTCATCTAGTCCAACCCCCTGCTAAGGCAGGAAACCCTATACCATTTCAGACAAATGGCTGTCCAGTCTCTTCTTAAAAACTTCCAGTGTTGGAGCATTCACCACTTCTGGAGGCAGGTCGTTCCACTGGTTAATTATTCTCACTGTCAGGAAATTTCTCCTTAGTTCCAGGTTGCTTCTCTCCTTGATTAGCTTCCATCCATTGCTTCTTGTCCTGCCTTCAGGTGCTTTGGAGAATAGCTTGGCTCCCTCTTCATTGTGGTAGCCCCTGAGATATTGGAACACTGCTATCATGTCACCCCTCACCCTTCTCTTCATTAAACTAGACATACCCAATCCCAGCAACTGTTCTTCATAAGTTTTAGCCTCCAGTCCCCCAATCATCTTGGTTGTTCTTCTCTGTGCCCTTTCTAGAGTCTCAACATCTTTTTTACATCGTGGTGACCAAAACTGGATGCAGTATTCCAGGTGTGGACTTACCAAGGCCTTGTAAAGTGGTATTAGTACTTCACTTGATCTTGATTCTATCCCTCTGTTAATGCAGCCTAGCACTGTGTTGGCTTTTTTGGCAGCTGCAGCACACGGCTGGCTCCTATTTAAGTGATTGTCCACTAGGACTCCAAGATCCCTCTCATAGTTACTACTGTGCAAAGGCTGATGTAACAATCATTACATAATCGTAACAATGGTATGAAATAGAACACAGAATCACAGGGCCGGAAGGGACTTTTGCTCCGGGCAGGAGACGTTAGGCCTACCCAGTCAAAGATCTGGTCTGTTCAAGCTTTTCCATTCATTAATTGTTCTGTCAGACAATTTCTTCTTACTTCCAGGTTGGATCTCTCTTTAACAAGCTTCCACCCGTTGCTTCTTGCCCTTTGATACCTGAGAGAATAAGTCAATCCCCTCTTCTCTGTAACAGCCCCTTATAGGAACACCATGTCACCCCTAATGTATCAATTTGATTATCTATCTATCTATCTATCTATCTATCTATCATCTACCTTCTCTATCTACTCTACTTACTCTCTCTCATCTATCTATCTGTCTATCTATCTATCTATCATCTATCTATCTATCTACTGTATCTATCTATCATCTATCATCTACCTACTCTCTCATCTACCTACTCTCCTATCTATCTATCTCTCATCTACCTTCTCTATCATCTATCATCTACTACTCTACTTACTCTCTCTCATCTATCTATCTCTCATCTATCATCTACCTTCTCTATCTACTCTACTTTCTCTTATCTATCTATCTATCTATCTATCTATCTATCTATCTATCTATCTATCTATCATCTATCTATCATCTATCTATCTATCTATCTATCTATCATCTATCTCTCTATCTATCTATCTATCTATCTATCTATCTATCTATCTATCTAT
Source organism: Vipera ursinii (assembly GCF_947247035.1). Lineage (NCBI taxonomy): Eukaryota > Metazoa > Chordata > Lepidosauria > Squamata > Viperidae > Vipera > Vipera ursinii. The sequence continues at coordinate 10,343,590 of NC_139512.1, forward strand.
CATCTATCTATCATCTATCATCTACCTTCTCTATCGTCTATCTACTACTCTAATTACTCTCTCTCATCTATCTATCTATCATCATCTACCTACTCTCTCATCTATCTATCTCTCATCTCTCATCTCTCATCTACCTACTCTCCTATCTATCTATCTATCTATCTATCTATCTATCTATCTATCTATCTACCTATCTATCTGAAATTTGAGCGGGCCCCGAACAAGGAGTATATATCAGAGGTGGTGACCCTTTGAGAGCTGTATGCAATGAAATTTCATTTTGATGTATGCCGATTGGTGTACATTCAAAGTGACAATAAAGTTATCATTATTATCTATCTATCTATCTATCTATCTATCTATCTATCTATCTATCTATCATCTATCTATCTATCTATCTATCTATCTATCTATCATCTATCTATCTATCTATCTATCTATCTATCTATCTATCTATCTAATCTATCTATCATCTATCTATCTATCTATCTATCTATCTATCTATCTATCTATCTATCTATCTATCTAATCTATCTATCTATCTATCATCTATCTATCTATCTATCTATCTATCTATCTATCTATCTATCTATCTATCTATCTATCCATCTATCCATCCATCCTTCCTTTAATGGTGGGATTCAAATATGTGAATAACCGGTTTTCTGTGTGCATGCCACTTTCGGAAGTCCATTCTGGGCCTGGGCAACAAAATATTAGCTACCGGTTCTGCTGAACTGGTGTTAATTGGCTGAATCCCACCCCTGTATCTATCTATCTATCTATCTATCTATCTATCTATCTATCTATCTATCTATCTATCTATCTATCTATCATCTATCTATCTATCTATCATCTATCTATCTATCTATCTATCTATCTATCTATCATCTATATCTGCTAGCCAGCTATATCATCTACCAGGTACCCAGTGGGCCACGCCCACCCGGCACCCAGAGATACCTAAGTGGGTTTTGGGTTGCCCTCGGTTTCTAAAAGGTTCGCCACCTCTGTCCTGGAGCATCTCTAATTGTTCAGCTGTCTGTTTTTTTCACTTTCTGTACAAGGTTTTCCCTAAGTAAATATCGCACACCATTTTCTGGGGCAAGGCTACCCTCAAGTGGTGATAATTGATATTACCTTTCCAAAACTCATGTCAATCTGATTTATGGAGCTGTCCCCAAATATGGGTGATCCTCAACTGACAAGTGTTTGTTTAGCGACAGTTCAAAGTTACAAGGGCACTGAAATAAGTGACTTATCACTATTTTTTTCACACTTATGACTCTTGCAGCCTCCCCATGGTCACGTGATTTGCATTCAGTTGCTTGACAACCGGTTCATATTTATGACGGTTGCAGTGTCCCAAGGTCACAGGATCACCTTCTGCAAACTTTTGACAAGCCAAGTCAACGGGAAAGCCATATTCACTTAACAACCACGTCACTAACTTAGCTGCAAAGGTTCACTTAACAATTGTGTCAAGAAAAGTCATTAAATGGGGCTTAGCTTAACAACTGTCTCACTCAGCAAGAGAAATTTTGAGCTCAATTGTGGTTGTAAGTTGAGAGCTAGCTGTAACGCAATTTAAACAAAAAGTCACTAGGAAGCCTTGCTTAGCATATTTTACACAGTAAGGCAGAATCGAATTTTGGGAATATGTAAAGGAGTACTGATAGATAGATAGATAGATAGATAGATAGATAGATAGATAGATAGATAGATAGATAGATAGATAGATAGATAGATGAAGAAGAAGAAGAAGAAGAAGAAGAAGAAGAAGAAGAAGAAGAAGAGGAAGAAGAAGAAGAAGAAGAAGAAGAAGAAGAAGAAGTTGGAAGGGACCTTGGAGGTCATCTAGTCCAACCCCCTGCTCAGGCAGGAAACCCACCATTTCAGACAAATGGCTGTCCAGTCTCTTCTTAAAAACCTCTAGCGTTGGAGCATTCACCACTTCTGGAGGCAGGTTGTTCCACTGGTTAATTGTTCTAACTGTCAGGAAGTTTCTCCTTAGTTCTAGGTTGCTTCTCTCCTTGACTAGTTTCCATCCGTTGCTTCTTGTCCTGCTTTCAGGTGCTTTGGAGAATAGCTTGACTCCCTCTTCTTTGTGGTAGCCCCTGAGATATTGGAAGACTGCTATCCTGTCCCCCCTGGTCCTTCTCTTCATTAAACTAGACATACCCAATTCCAGCAACCGTTCCCTATATGTTTTAGCCTCCAGTTCCCTGATCATCTTTGTTGCTCTTCTCTGGACTCTTTCTAGAGTCTCAACGACTTCTTTTAGATTATTCCCAGTTCTGGACATATTACAAGTAAAATAAAAGTTAGCGTGACCGAGTACTGAAAGCGCTAGATTAGAAAATCCCCCTCAGTCATAGAAGTTCAGCTTTGGCCTGGTCCCCTCAACCTAGCCTACCTCACAAGTCTGTTGTAGTGTAGTGGTAAAATCTGGAGAAAGAATTCAAGCTGCCTTGATTTCTTTTTGAAGGAAATGGTGAGCTATAAATTTCTTAAAGTAGACAGAACTAATTATCTGACTCACTGGGCTTTAAGGGAACGGAGGTCCTGTCTGGAGTACAAAAAGAAGGTTGGATGGGAGAAAACTAAATGAAACTCAAGAAACAAACAAATTAGGCAGAAATCTGGACTTCATTGGGAACTGAATACGGTATCCCAGAAAGAGACGGATCTGGGTGCAATCAGTCGGTCCTCAATTTATAACCGCAATTGGGATTGGGATTTGTAAAAACCTTTTTTTTTTTTTTTGCCACAGACGTTAAGCAGATCCCTGGAGTGATTATCAGGGGTGTCAAACGGCCGGCCCGCGGGCCGGACACGTCACAAAGAAACCGTGCCCACCCCATTGCCGGCAATGGGGAAAATGTTCCGATACATTGCGTGACGTCACATGACATCGTGAGTTTGACATGTCTGGATTAAGTGAATCGTGCAGTTGTTAAGTAAATCAGGCTTCCCCCCGTGGATTTTCCTGGTCAAAAACTGGCTGGGAAGGTTGTAAGTGTGGATGACCCTGGGACCATTTGTTAGAAGAAATTGAGCTAGTTTCTCCAGCCTGAAGCTGGAAAGGAAGACCATTTATTCAAGTTCAAAAGTGAAGTGACACAATAATCGGCTCTGGGACAGCTCACAAAGTGGTCTGGAGAGCAGATGGGTTTTTATATGATTTGGAGTCTCTGTGATTTTAGATGTCCAAGTTCGTTGCGAAATGCACTTCAATCTGTACAAGACTGTGTCTTTTAATATTCCAATTGTTGTTGCCTGACTCTTATTGTGGCTGAGAGGTTGTGTGCTCTGTCCTTGGAACTAGGGGGGTGGGAAACGTAGATTTTAGGTGTCTTTGTGTCTCTGCTTTTAATCCGATCAGTTCCGCGGAGGCTGTTTTGTTTATGAACGGAATAGTTTGTCTTGGTGAGTGGAAACTAAATATCCATTCACAGGGCCGGCCGCTTGAATGGGAGCGCTCAGCTCTCCTGAACGGATTCAAAGTATGAGGGCAGTTCGGAAATAAACTTCCATTTGGTTGCCAATGACAAACACTTGCAGATACAGAACTTTTATTATACACATTTGTTGTTGTTGTTAGCTGCGAAGTCATTTCCGACCCATCGCGACCCCATGGACAACGTTCCTCCAGGCCTTCCTGTCCTCTACCATCTTCTGGAGTCCATTTAAGCTCACGCCTACTGCTTCAGTGACTCCATCCAGCCACCTCATTCTCTGTCGTCCCCTTCTTCTCTTGCCCTCAACCTTTCCCAGCGTTAGGCTCTTCTCCAGTGAGTCCTTCCTTCTCATTAGGTGGCCAAAGGATTTGAGTTTCAGCTTCAGGATCTGGCCTTCTAAAGAGCAGTCAGGGTTGATCTCCTCTAGGACTGACCGGTTTGATCGCCTTGCAGTCCAAGGGACTCGCAGGAGTCTTCTCCAGCACCATAGTTCAAAGGCCTCCATTCTTTGGCGCTCGGCCTTTCTTATGGTCCCACTTTCACAGCCATACACTGCAACTGGGAAGACCACAGCCTTGACTATACGCACTTTTGTTGGCAGGGTGATGTCTCTGCTTTTTAGTGTGCTGTCTAGATTTGCCATGGTTTTCCTCCCCAGGCGCAAGCGTCTTTTAATTTCTTGGCTACAGTCCACATCTACAGTGATCTTGGAGCCCAGGAAAATAAAATCTGTCACTACCTCCATTTCTTCCCCATTTATTTGTCAGGAATTAAGAGGGCTGGGTGCCATGAACTTGGTTTTCTTAATGTTAAGTTTCAAGCGAACTTTTGCACTCTCCTTCTTCACGCACTTTTGTTGGCAGGGTGATGTTTCTGCTTTTTAGTGTGCTGTCTAGATTTGCCATGGCTTTCCACCCCAGGAGCAAGCGTCTTTTAATTTCTTGGCTGCAGTCCCCATCTGCGGTGATCTTGGAGCCCAGGAAAATATTATACACATTAGAAAACTACAACTGTCAACGCTGCTAACATCGGATGTTTTTGCTTAGACAACATATGGAGATGCAACCATTTTCCTTCTTAGATTTTACTCTTAGAATTAGGGTTAGAATTAGATGATACTGGGGGTGGGGGGAGAAGGAGGAATGTGCACAGGAGTTTAGTTAGACATAACAATACTGTAACTAGTGTGAGAACCAAGGTTATTGAAATAAGAGATGATAAAGAATTGGCGGGCTGGGGAACTAGAGGAAGAGCCCGCATTTCAAACTAACTGGAGAATGTGATTTATGACTGTTAATTGGAGGAGGGAATTGTGCTTTGATACTATGTGCTCAGGAAAGGGGAATTCATTTGGCTTTGGCTACGTAAGTGCCGATGCTATGCTTCTCGAATAAAGATTCTTTAAGGTAAACAATGCCTCGAACTTCTTGGAAGAGTTTCATCCGTTGGAACCATGACGACAGCATTACATTACTTTTTGACATAATCACCATTCAAATTGAGGCACTTGTCATAACGTCTTCCAAGGTTTGATATTCCTTAATAGTCGTTGCTCGGCACCAAATCTGGGCAGGTGATCAAAAATATTCCCATGGAACTGCTTCCAAAGTTCTTGGGTGTATCTAGTGGTGTGAGGGCGAGCATTATCGTGAACCAACACCACACCGGAAGTCAGCATGCCCTGACGCTTGTTATGTTATACGCTTGCTATCTGAGTTTGTGTAATGTTTCACAGCAGACGTCTGAATTGATGGTCGAACCACACTCCGTGAACTTCACTAGCAGTTACTCCTTTGGCATCTTCACATTTGGCAGGAATTTCTATGGCACCACCATGTATTGTTGGTTCACGATAATGCTCGCCTGCACACCGCTAGACGCACCCAAGAACTTTTGAAGCAGTTCCATGGGGGATGTTTTTGATCACACACACACACACACACACACACACACACACACACACACACCGATAGCCCAGATTTGGTGCCACGCGACTACTATTAAGGAATTTCAAAATTGTAAGACGTTATGACAAGTGCCTCAATCTGAATGGCGATTATGTTGAAAAGTAATGTGATGTTGTCGTTTTCTAACGTGTATAATAAAAGTGCTGTATCTGCAAGTGTCTGTCAGTGACAACCAAACAGAGGTTTATTTCCAAATTGCCCTCGTATGACATTCATAAACTTAGCCTCCAGAGAGACTCTCTTGCAGTGCTTTTAGTGTAGAGATGTGAGTAACTTTACTTCAGGGAAGCCTTTTCTTTTTTTGGGGGGGGGATTTTTTTGCTAGTATGGGGCTTTCTTATATTAAAGGGGGGGTGTGGGGTTCTCCCTACACATCATAAATAAATGCTGGTTACCAAGTGCCCCAATTTTGATCATGTCGGGATGCTGGGATAGTTGAAAGTGCAAGGACTGATTCTCCCTTTTTTCAACGCCATTGTAACTTTGATCACTAAATGAATAGTTGTGAGTCAAGAACTTCCTAAACAGGTAGTCCTTGACTTACAAGGGTTCATTTAGTGACAGCGAGAAGTTACAATGGCACTGAAATAAGTCACTTATGAAGGTTTTTCACACCTATGACCCATTGCAGCATCCCCATGATCCCGTGATCAAAATTCAGATGCGCAGCATGGATTTATGATGGTCGCAGCGTCCCGGGGTCACGTGATCCTCTTTGGCGACTTTCTGACCAGCGAAGCCAATGGGGGAAGCCAGATTCACTTAACAACCGTGTTACTCACTTAACAAGTGCCGTGGTTAATTTAACAGCTGTGGCCAGGAATGTTGTAAAATGGGGGGAAAACTCACTTAACAAGCACCTGACTTAACAGCAGAAATTTGGGGCTCCACTGTGACCGTAAGTCAAGGACTATATGCAGTAGGTTGCAATAGGAACACGCCATCTGGGCTAGATTTGAATCTGAATTACAGTCGCTGCCCCTAGAAGACACGTTGAGATTTGAATAATTTTCCTTTCTCTTCCCACCCCTGAACTTCCCCGCCCCCCGCCACGTGTCCTTCCTGTTGCCAGAACATCCTCAAGACATCTATGTCCCCGTTCACCAGATGTGAGTGAATTTTGGTCATCAGTTGCTCGCTTGGAACATCATTTTTCCCCTCCTCCATCAGCCTGCAGGGCTGGCTGCTCTGGTAACTGATGTCTTCAGAATGGGGACTCAAGCAGGATCGTCTCAGCATCCTTGCCCGACCAAAAGTCAACCACCAAGTGCTATTCTCCAGGTTAGAATTCCTATTTCCTAGAATTCCTACCCCCCGTAGATAGGGCTCGCAACTTGGGAGTCCTCCTAGATTCACAGCTTACTTTGGAAGATCACATGGTGGCCGTGACTAGGGGGGCCTTCGCCCAGGTTCGCCTGGTGCGCCAGTTGCGGCCCTATCTAGACCGGGATGCCCTGTGTACGGTCACTCATGCGCTCGTGACCTCTCGTTTGGACTACTGCAACGCTCTCTACATGGGGCTGCCCTTGAGGACCACTCGGAGGCTCCAACTGGTACAGAATGCAGCCGCGAGAGTCGTGTTGGGAGTCTCCCGATACTCCCATGTTACACCTCTACTCCGTGAGCTGCATTGGCTCCCAGTTGTCTTCCGAGTGAGATTCAAGGTACTGGTAATGGTGTTCAAGGCCCTACATGGCATGGGTCCGGAGTACCTTAGGGAGCACCTGCTGCCGGCGTCTACTTCCCTCCGCCCTGTGCATTCCCACAGAGAGGGCCTCCTCAGGGTGCCACCGATCAGAGAATGTCGATTGGTGGTCCCCAGGGGGAGGTCCTTCTCTGTGGGCGCCCCGGAGCTATGGAATCGGTTGCTGGTTGAGCTCCGGATGGCGCCCAACCTCCGCTCCTTCCGACGCGATCTGAAAACGCATTTATTTGAACAAGCCGGCTTGGCCTGATGGGGGGTGGGTTGGGTTTTTTATTGTTAATATTTGTATTTATTGTTTTTTACCTTGGGCATTATGTTTAATTCCTTTTAACTTTTGTATTTTTTGTATTTTATACATTTGCCCTGTTCACCGCCCTGAGTCCTTCGGGAGAAGGGCGGTATATAAATAAAATTAATAATAATAATAATATTTCCTCAAAACTCACTGGGATTGAAAGCATATGCGCAGGTGAAATGCAGAGGCAGTGGAAACATCTCTGTTTCCCTGCCTCGAGGGTGGGAAGAGGTGAGGCAACCTGTGCCAGCCCACTGAATTCCCCCATTGGGTGCATTTTTCTCAGGCTTCCTGGGGGGGGGGGGCGGGGGCAGACTGGATCTAAGCAAATCCCAAGTGTTGGAGACCCAAATGCAATGGCATCACCTGGCCACGAGGGGCAACAGAGGGCAGATCATTCTGATTTAATGTCCTGTGGCTTCCCTCTATAGCAGGGGTAGGCAACCTCGGCTCTTTTATGACTCATGGACTTCAACTCCCAGAATTCCTGAGTCAGGAATTCTGGGAGTTGAAGTCCATGAGTCATAAAAGAGCCGAGGTTGCCTACCCCTGCGCTATAGTTATGAAATTGGCTGGCACCAGCTGGCGGCATTAAGGGTTGGGATTTTTCTTAATTTTGAAGACTGACCTTTTCACAGGATGAAATTTGTCTGACTCAGTCATGCATCTATAAAGGTAGCATATAAAGGAGAATATTTGTAGTTCAGGGTTGAAATGAGGGCTTGGTGCTGTCCGAGCTTGGCTGTTTTCTTGCAGACGTTTCATTACCCAAACTAGGTAGTTTGGGTAATGAAACGTCTGCAAGAAAACAACCAAGCTCAGAGAGTACGAAGGACCCCCCACCCTCATCCATAAAGGTATCTGCTTTATACTGCCATGAAACTTAGCAAGCCACAGACTGAGTCACATTTATAGCTCAAGCATTCTTAAGGCAAGAGATCTTGGAATATCTCCTTTTAGTGTTTAGTATTTTCAGGGACGCAGTGGCTCAGTGGGTTAGGACACTGAGCTTGTCAATCAGAAGGTCGGCAGTTTGGCGGGTTGAATCCCGAGTGTCGCGTAGCAGAGTGAGCGCCTGTTACTCGTCCCAGCTTCTGCCAGCCTAGCAGTTCGAAAGCACGTAAAAATGCAAGTAGAAAAATAGGGACCACTACGGTGGGAAGGTAACAGCGTTCCGTGCGCCTTTGGCGTCTAGTCATGCCAGCCACATGACCACGGAGACGTCCTCGGACAAGCGCTGGCTGTTCGGCTTTGAAACGGAGATGAGCACCGGCCCCTAGAGTCGGAAACTACTAGCACGCATGTGAGGGGGAACCTTTACCTTTACCTTTTTATTTCCAGTGGGGGCATAACTTGCTTTCCTTGTGGTATCCTGTGATGAGGACAAAAAGAGACGAGTTGGGATTGCCAATATGTTAAGGGGTCAGAAGGGTTATGGAGGCAGAAATTATGGGGATTAATTTAGATTCATCTGGTTTCTCTCTTTTTTTTTTCTCCCTCCAGACCTTCTGTATACTGGGTAGATAAAATACCCAAAGAGCTGCCGAGATACACAATTCCAGGCAAGTTAGTCAGAATTTATGTTCCAAAGCAAAAGTGCCTGGACTGTGATCTGCACATTAGTCAGTGTGCCCTTCTGACAGCTCCTAAAATATCTAAGGATTGGATGGACCAACATTTTTAATCGCTTTAGAAGGACACAATCAGTGCTGAAAGTTTTGCCCCAGCTTTTTCTAGCGACTTCATGGCATTATAATATATCACTGGCCACTTATCCATCAATCCCATTTATTTGTAAGAGACCACGAGAATATTGCTCAATTACCTCAATCCTATGTAGATATACTTTCCCATAGTTACGGGAACTGAAGTCCACCACACCTACTTGAGCAGTTAAGTTTCTCTAGATCCATGGTGGCGAACCTATGGCCTGTGTGCCACAGGTGGCACGCAGAGCCCTCTGCAGGCACGCGTGCCATCGCCCCAGTTCTAGGCCTTCAGCTGGGTTTTATAAAACCTTTTCGCTTTAGGCCTCTGCCGCCGTGTGCAAAAAAAAAAGGTTCAATCAATCAATCAATTTCAACTTCTCGTGGGAAAAAAAAAAGATCTTGCAAAGTTGGAATTGATTGAACTTTTTAGTCCCACCCAGTCTGCCGTTACCGCCACAGCCACGCCCACCCAAAGGGCCACGCCCACCCAATTGGCCACACACGCCCAATGGCCACACACACCCAATGGGCCATGCCCACCTGGCACCCAACGATACATAAATGGGTTTTGGGTTGCCGTTTGGGCACTCGGTCTCCAAAAGGATCACCACCACTGCTCTAGATAGATAATGTTTTTCAGCCTTAGCAACTCTAAATAATGTGTGGACTTCAACTCCCAGAATTCCCCAGCCAGCCTTTCACCATCAGCATAGCTGCCAAAAGCTTGTTATTCTAAAGACATCGAGTTTCTTACTTTCTCTAAGTTAGAAAGATTTAATGACAAATGCCAACATGACATTTTTGGATTTAGGAAACAGATAAACAACATAACAAAAACCCATGAAAGAAGGAATCTATCGTAGTTAATGTATCAGCAAATAATTAAAAAGCCGGAAGAATGATAACACATAAAAAGGGATCATAAAAAAGGAGGGACCTTGAAAAAGATGGTAACATTATTTATATACGTATTTGTTTATTAAACGTATGTACTACTCTTGCCAAAGGTGAATCTAGATACTTATAAAAAACTAAGTTCATTTATTAGGCTGTATCTATAAAATCTTTAGGGATGCGGTGGCTCAGTGGGTTAGGACGCTGAGCTTGTCAATCAGAAGGTTGGCAGTTTGGCGGGTCGAATCCCGAGTGCCGTGTTACAGAGTGAGCGCCTGTTACTTGTCCCAGCTTCTGCCAACCTAGCAGTTCGAAAGCACGTAAAAATGCAAGTAGAAAAATAAGGACCACTCTGGTGGGAAGGTAACAGCGTTCCGTGCACCTTTGGCGTCTAGTCATGCCGGCCACATGACCACAGAGACGTCCTCGGACAAGCGCTGGCTGTTCGGCTTTGAAACGGAGATGAGCACCAGCCCCTAGAGTTGGAAACGACTAGCACGCATGTGCGGGTGAACCTTCACCTTTACCTTTATAAAATCTTTACTGAAATATAAAGATAGGGCAAATAAAAAAATGTAATAAAAAGGAAGAAAAATTTTAAAGAGGTAATCAAGGTGGATCAGCGAGAAGAGTTATAGAAAAATCCAGTTAAATTTAAAAAGGTAAAGGTAAAGGTTCCCCCGCATATACGTGCTAGTCATTTCTGACTCTAGGGGCCGGTGCTCATCTTCGTTTCAAATCTGAAGAGCCAGCGCTTGTCCGAGGACATCTCCGTGGTCATGTGGCCGGCCTGACTAGACGCCAAAGGCGCACGGAACGCTGTTACCTTCCCACCGTAGTGGTCCCTATTTTTCTACTTGCATTTTTTTGTTACGTGCTTTCAAACTGCTAGGTTGGCAGAAGCTGGGACAAGTAACAGGCACTCACTCTGTTACGCAGCACTCAGGATTCGACCCGCCAAACTGCCGACCTTCTGATCGACAAACTCAGCATCCTAACCCACTGAGCCACTGCGTCCCTTTCAGTTAAATTTACTCCACACTAAATTGATATAAATGATATATAACTTCACCAGCTGCCAAAATGATAATAATAATAATAAATGGTGGAATTGCCATATCAAAGAAGGAACTTTATATCATAAGTGATGGTCGTGAAATAATGTCAAAAGTACTAGAAAGAAATGCATTGAAACATTCAGAATTTCTTTTTTAAAAATGAATTGAATCACGAATACTTTTAGTAGGAATGACTCCAAAGAGTATAAATGAAGGATGTGACATCCTGGGAATGCTAGTCTAACCTTCACTTTTTCTCACTTCCCCTCCCGATTCGCTTTTGCAGTTATGACTTCCAGGCAGGAAGAGTTGTCTGAATTCAAGAGGGTCCATTCAAGCTACGAATATAACAGGTGAGGGGAAAGTGAGTTATTTTGAAGGCTCTTTGCCACCAACTTGTCACCTAGAGTTTTACAGATTGGTACACACACATACAGAGAATGAGGTGGCTGGATGGAGTCACTGAAGCAGTAGGCGTGAGCTTAAATGGACTCCAGAAGATGGCAGAGGACAGGAAGGCCTGGAGGAACGTTGTCCATGGGGTCGCGATGGGTCAGACACGACTTCGCAACTAACAACAACAACACAACAACAGAATAGAATAGAATAGAATAGAATAGAATAGAATAGAATAGAATAGAATAGAATAGAATAGAATAGAATAGATCTCAATTGACGATGGTTGGATTCATAACACGTCAATTTAGTAAATTAACAGTCAAATAAGTTATACTATTAACAAGTAACAATAAATCAAATAAGTTATGCTATGATCAGAATAGGACTGGCATAATGAACTTTGCATGTTTTCCTTTTAGTCTTCCTAGCTGTTGTTTTTTCTTCTACTTCTCACTTTTTTTTCATGCCAAACTAGATTTCTTTCCGAGACGCCGGTAACACGCGCAGCTCTGAATGTGGTGGCATCGCCCAGATTAAAGAAGCTGTCACGGCCCCGGCCTGTCACAGATATCTCGGAGTTAAATAATCTTCACTGGTTTATGGTACGGACAACTTTTGCCAACTTTCTTGTGGACTTCCAGAATTTCACAGCCAGCCATGCTGACTGTACTAAATGTTCTAGGTGAGGGGTAGGCAACCTCGGCTCTTTTATGACTCATGGACTTCAACTCCCAGAATTCCTGTCAGCTATGCTGACTCAGGAATTCTGGGAGTTGGAGTCCATGAGTCATAAAAGAGCTGAGGTTGCCTACCCCTGTTCTAGATCAAGTCTGGAGATCCCTGCTGTAAATCAAAAGGAACACAAACAACAAATTAACCATGCTAATCTAACATCTAAGCCCTAGTGTTTAAGGGGAAAGGCAGGTCCTTAGTCTTATGGAATGCTAACAGGCTTGGGATGATCAGATTTGTGTGTGTGTGTGTGTGTGTGTGTGTGTGTGTGTGTGTTGTTCTATAGGATAAGCAACACAACTGAGAAAGCATAGTTTCCAGGTTGTGCTTGATGGCACTGATTCACAAATGAGACCTGGATCTGGCGTTAGCAGAAATGAGCCGAGACAAGGGATCCTGCAAACAATCTGGCCTTGTGCCATGTACATCTTTATAGGTGACAACCAGTGCCTTGATTTGCACTCAGAAACCCACTGGAAGCCAGTGCACGTTATGCAGCTATGGTGTTACATGATTGCATTGGGACATGCTCTAAACTGCTCATGCCATAGAATTCTGGGCCAGATGCAGTGGTGGGATTCAAATACCTGAACAACCGGTTCTCTGCATGGATGCAGGCCTGGGCCTCCGAGGCCTAGAATGGACTTCCGGAAGTGGCATCCATGTACTTCCTGTGGGCGGTTCTAGGCCTGGGAGGCTTCCTCCAGGCCTCCGAGGCCTAGAACGGACTTCTGGAAGTGATATACATGCACTTCCTGTGGGCTGTTCTAGGCCTGGGAGGCCTCCTCCAGGCCTCCGAGGCCTAGAACAGACTTTTCGAAAGTAACATACACGCACTTCCTGTGGGCTGTTCTAGGCCTGGGAGGCCTCTTCCTGGCCTCTGAGGCCTAGAATGGACTTCCAGAAGCAACGTGGGTTCAGCCGTTTCTTCAAACTCAACAACATTTAGCTACCGGTTCTCCCAAACTGGTGCGAACTGGCTGAATCCCACCAGTGGTCAGATGCAGCTTTCAAATATTCCTTAAGAACATGTAGAATGTGTTGAAGAAGTCCAAAGACATCACTCTGTCTTTATATAGATCAGGGATGTCCAACCTTGGCAACTTTAAGATTTGTGGACTTCAACTCCCAGAATTCCCCATCCAACCATGTAGACACCCCTGATCTACATAAAGACTGAGTGATATCATCCACTTGGATTTCTCCAACACATGCTGATGGGGGAATTCTAGGAGTTGAAGTCTACACGTCTTAAAATTGCCAAGTTTGGACACCCCTGATGTAGCTGTTGAACAAGAAGAGACAGCGAAGACCTGAGGCATCCTGCAAAGTAGGACCAATAAACAGATCTTCCATCCTTCAACAATGGCTGAAACTAGCTACAAAGAAAGGAGACCCTCCATAGACCCATGCCTTACACCGCTACTCCTCTGAGGTCATCCGGAAGAATACCATGATCAATGGTGTCAAAATCCATTGAAAAATCAAGGAGGCCCAGGATGGATGCACTATCCCAAACCAGGTGGGCCTTCTCCTCCGCCATTATCATGTTTGAATTGGGTCTTGATCAAAAAGACTATTTTTAGAAATATTACTGCAATCTTAATTATTATGAAAGGATGCTATGATCATGGGAACTATGCTGGTTTATCCTCATTTATTAGGCTGGAAAGGGTGAACAGTAGCCCGATCTTGTGCACGGTGCTGTTAATTTCTAGACATGGAGCACAGCCATCAAATGCAACTTTGGTTTATCTTTCCTGGTACAGCAAAGATCTCATGATTTATTTTTTATTTTTTTATTTTAATCCCATTTATATCCCGCCCTTCTCCGAAGACTCAGGGCGGCTTACAATCTAAGAAGCACAAATCAATGTGCTTAGCAATAGCTTTCATTCTATGTATATGCCTGCTTATTAGGGCTTTCGCCCCCCCCCCCAGCGGCATTATTACAAAGTCAGCTTATTGCCCCCAACAATCTGGGTCCTCATTTTACCTACCTGGGAAGGATGGAAGGCTGAGTCAACCTTGAACCTGGTGGGATGCGAACCTGCACTAATTGCAGGCAGCTGGTGTTACTTAAGGAGGCATTAGCCCACTGCTCCACCAAGGCTGATGTCACCTAACTGCCTATTTTCCTCCCGTTTCTTCCTGACTGATCTCTCTGTGCTCAGGATTTGATTCATACCATTTGCTAAGCTAGCATTTGTTTAATTATCCTTTTCAATTAACCCACAATTGACTTTGACAACGTATTTTCATCATAGCTGATCAATCGCAATAGCTAGGTTTGTACAACCTGCTAACTGAAAGTCTTATCATGTGTCAGGATAAATTAATTCGGTCAACATGATGACATTACAACATGGGATGTGCGGTATGTGCATATGTGTTCTGAAGGACACCTCAAGAGGTTTCTTTCTCTTCTGGTGTAGTCTGCAAAATCCAGAATAGACTGGTTTAAAATTCTTCCCAGAATCTGAAAGCCCACTATCAGTCAGTACAGCCAGCATAGAGGCAGATGGAGCAACAGTATGATTTAGCAGCAGGTTCACACAAGTTAAATCCTGAATATAACCACCATGTTCAGAGAGCGTGCTACACCTAAACAAATACATTGCGACTTAATGTAAGAGCCTGGACCACGTGACATGCTAAGACCATACAGATAGTCCTTGATTTACAACAATTCATTTAGTAACTATTCAAAATTACAACAGCACTGAAAAATGACTGTTTTTCACACTTACCACTGTTGCAGCATCCCCCATGATCATGTGGTCAAAATTGGATGCTTGGCCACTGACTCGTATTTATGATGGTTCAAGTATCCAGATCACCTTTTGTGACCTTCTGACAAGCAAAGTCAATGGGGAACGCGGATTCACTCAGCCGTGTTATTAACTTAACAACTGCAGTGATTCACTTAACAGCTGTGGCAGGAAAGGTCACAAAATGGGGCACAAGCCACTTAACAACTGTCTTGCTTAGCAACATAAATACTGGCTTCAATTGTAGTCATAATTCAAGGACTACTTGTAGCTGAGTTCTTGCCACAACACCATGAACCACAAATGAACTAATTCTATATTAGTCTCATCTAATTTATTGTAAGGGATACGGTGGCTCAGTGGGTTAGGAAGCTGAGCCTGTCGATCAGAAGGTCTGCAATTTGGCGGGTCGAATCCCGAGTGCCGCGTAACAGAGTGAGCACCTGTTACTCGTCCCAGCTTCTGCCAACCTAGCAGTTTGAAAGCACGTAATAATGCAAGTAGAAAAATAGGGACCTGTACGGTGGGAAGGTAACAGCGTTCCGTGCGCCTTTGGCGTCTAGTCATGCCGGCCACATGACCACAGAGACGTCCTCGGACAAGCGCTGGCTCTTCGGCTTTGAAACGGAGATGAGCACCGGCCCCTAGAGTCGGAAATGACTATCACGCATGTGCGGGGGAACCTAATTTATTGTATGAATGCAGTCATCAGGGCAGCTTTACTCAGCAATGCCACAAAACTATTTTTAAGATGATAAATGACATTTTATTTCTTATTTATTAATCACATTTATGTAGCTAGATAATAGCTATCTATCTCCCATAAAGGGCGGCATATTAATTAATGGTGCACAACATTTTGAATTCAAAATGTTTTGAACTGAAACATTCCTTTCTAGATTATAGTATCCTGTTCAATATTCTAGGTTCAAAACAGCTGGGCTTTAGGGACGCTTTGCCAGAATTGTTTTGACACAGTTTGGACCGTTGTGGCAATGTTCTGAGCGCCAAAGGGCTGGGTCAAGTACAAAACACCGATTTCAAACTTAACACCTTTCTGTAGCACTTGAAACAGCATAGGCTGGAACAATACACTTTGAATTCAAAGTGATCGCTTTGATTTTGAACAGTTCTGCAAACTCCTAACCGGTGGTGGGATTCAAACACCTGAACAACCAGTTCTCTGGGTGGATGCCGCTTCCGGAAGTCCATTCTGGGCCTGGGCAACAAAAGATTAGCTACCGGTTCTGCCGAAGGGGTGCGAACTGGCTGAATCCCACCCCTGCTCCTAACTATATTTGAACAAAAACTAATGTATTTTTCATTGTGATCTTATCTATTCTTTTGGAGTGTGGTCCTTGATATGTCCCTTGAGAAATAGCTCATGCATCACACCATCCTTTGTTGGCTTTTTTTATTGTGTGAACCCCAGAATTTAGTACCCTCAGTCAACTCTGTTCTATGTATTTGCCCTCTGTCTCCCCATACCTCCTCCCATGTTTTTGTAGCGTGTTAAGTCTCTTTTCTTCTGTTCTCTCCATCCTTTCTTTCTTGCTCACTTATACCCTAAGAGAATACATTCCCCATAGAACTAATCTGCCATGCAGCGTTCACAAACCTGAAAATAAGTTAGACAGCTCTTAAATTGTAGTTACTTTCAAGACAGAAGCTGAATTGTAGTTATTTTTCCACTGGTTTCGCAATAATTCCTTGTACATTCTTAAACAGAACAGCCAGTCCCTAAGGAGGAGCAAAATCCATTTTGCTAAGGCACTGCAACAGAAGTCCAAATGAAAACACAAAGGAACACCTTTGCAAGCCATCCAGAATCAGTTGATAGTGCAATGTGCAGCATATAAATGTAATAAATAAATATACATAAGCTTCACTCGGGCATACAAAAAGTAAAAATTCTGAACACATCTGTTCTGTTCCAGCCTACGACCAGCCCTGTTTGAATGTCAGGGACAACACCTTTTTATAGTCAACAGGCTGGAAAAACCCAACCAAATTTATTTACAAAGAAATCAAAAGTTCAAACAAGAGTTAAACCAAAAGTTCAAACAAGAGTTAAACAGGAATAACAGACCAGGACTCTAGCAGATCTTCAAACGGTTGCCTTCAGCAACCAGCACCTCCCACACCTTCCCCTTTTATCAGCAGTCCCAAGACGTGGCTTCTCATTGCCTTCTCCTCCTCTCACCGAGTTGCCTCATGGCCTTTCTCTGTTATACTCTGCTGGAATGCCTCCTGCTCCTAGCATCCCTGAATAGATCCAGCTATGAATCATCTACGTTCAATACCTCGTGCTCACACGGCTGAGTCTGATGAGGAACATGATGGGAGGGGCCAGGCTGAGAGTCCTGCAGTGCATCAGAGCCTCCCTCTGACACCAAAGACTCTCCAAACCCCTCCTCCTCCTCCTCTTCAGAATCATCAGGCTCAGCTGCCGGTATCACAGGCTGATGCTGAATCACAACAGTATCCTGAAAAATATCAAAACCAGTGGTGGGATTCAAATGCATGAACAACCAGTTCTCTGTGTGGATGCCGCTTCTGGAAATCCATTCTGGGCCTGGGCAACAAAAAATTAGCTACAGGTTCTGCCAAACTGGTGTGAACTGGCTGAATCCCACCACTGATCAAAACCCAACAATAAGAATGTCTTTACATGCTTCGGAAACTGGAAACCATCTTCAAAAATGGCTAAATGAAAGGACATAGAAAGTGCCAAAAGGGTAAAGGGAAGGGTGCAGAAAAACGCAAAGGGGGAGAATCATGACTTAAAAACATGGAAATAGGTAAAAGCTTTGTTCCTCAAAATAATACAGGTAGTCCTCAACTTAAGACCACAACTGAGCCCAAAATTTCTGTTGCTTAGTGAGACGTGTTAAGTGAGTTTTGCCCTCCATTTTATGATCTTTCTTGCCACCATTGTTAGGAGAATCACTGCAGTTGACAAGTTAATAACATGGTTGTTAAGTGACTCTGGCTTCTCCATTGACTTTCCTTGTCAGAAGGTGATCACATGAGCCTAGGACACAGCAATGGTCCTTAAGTGTGAACAGTTGCCGTACATCTGAATTTTGATCCAATGATAATGGGGATGCTACAAAGGTTGTAAGTATCAAAAATGGCCATAAGTCGCTTTTTTCAGTGCCATTGTGAATTTAACTGAACTGTCAAGCACTACCTGTATAACATCACGTGTCATCCAACCATGTTGAACAATAGAAGATTTAGGCCCCCAAAAAGGAAGTTGTTTTCACATACTAAACCTACGCAATGGCTGCCACACGTTATAATTGTAGGCACTAAGTGACGTGGCTTGAAGGTGGCATGGGACAAGTCTGTGGCAGGGGTAGAGGCAACCTTGGCTCTTTTATGACTCGTGGACTTCAAGTCCCAGAATTCCTGAGCCAGCCTGGCTCAGCTTGGAAACCACTCCCTTTCCCGTCAGCATGGCTGGCTCAGGAATTCTGGGAGTTGAAGTCCATGAGTCATAAAAGAGCCAAGGTTGCCTACCCCTGGTCTATGGGAACATCAGCAGTTTGTAATAATGCTAGGCCAGTGGTGGCGAACCTATGGCACGCATGCCAGAGGCAGCACTCAGAGCCCTCTCTCTGGGCACGTGCGCCGTTGCCTTAGCAGAGTTTGCCAGAGTAGCGAGTACGTGGCGTTTGGAAGTGACAGGACAGGAAGTGAGCAAGCAAGCAGTGATGGTCCAGAGATGGTGAGGGACTGGCCCCCGCCGTCCTGGCCCTGGCCACGCTCACCCAGTCTGCTGTGACCACTGCAGCCATGCCCACTCAGTGGGCCATGCCCCCCGCACACACACCCCGAGGGCATCACAATGCTGATGCAGCCCTGGCACTTTGCAATAAATAAGTGGGTTTTGGGTTGCAGTTTGGGCACTCGGTCTCTAAAAGGTTCGCCATCACTGTGCTAGGCTGTCTCCAAGAGGAGAGGCAGCAGGCTGGGATTAGGGCACTTGTGATTCCTCAAATTGTGGGAAACAGCCTTTCTCTTGAAAACTGTGTAAATCTACATTGCTTGTTCTGTATCACTTGATGTGTGAATGGACGTTTTTGCTAACGTGGGGGGGGGTGCAGGTTAAGCATGTGGTGCAAACACAGTACATAGGTCTTTAATCTGATCCAGAAGAGTGATGATTAAGCTCCGGAGAAATTTGATTGGCTGCCTCTGCATGCTAATTTGTACTTGTTCTCAATTTGGATGTGGCGATAGAGGGCTTTTAAGTTCATTCGTGGAAAAGGCTAGCTCTGTTTCTTCTCTTTAGGTGAGAAAAGGAGCCTTAACTGCAGTTCCCTCACCACGGATAATTGCTCTAGCCAAACCAAAGTGCAGTCCTACAACTTCAGAGAGTAAGTAATCGTAATAGAGCTGAAAGGAGCCTTGGAGGTCTTCTAGTCCAACCCCCTGCTCAGGCAGGAGACCCTATACCAGTGGTGGCGAACCTATGGCACGGGTGCCAGAGGCGGCACTCAAGAGCCCTCCCTATGAGCACCCGCGCCATGCCTCGGAAGTGGCAACTCTCCCTCTTCAACCAGCCATCCCCCACAGGTGTCCCTCCCCACGAGCGATATTGAGGTGACCACACCCACTTTGGCCATACCCACCCCATCTTCCATGACCACCACAGCCACACCCACCCAGTAGGCCACGCCCACCTGGCACCCAGCGATAAATAAGTGGGTTTGGGGTTGCAGTTTGGGCACTCGGTCTCTAAAAGGTTCGCCATCACTGCCCTATACCATTTCAGACAAGTGACTGTGCAGTCCTTTTCTTAAAAACCTCCAGTGATGAAGCACCCACGATTTCTGGAGGCAAAGCTGTTCCGCTGGTTAATTGTTCTCAATGTTAGGAAGTTTCTCCTTAATTCCAGGTTGCTTCTCTCCTTGATGAATTCCCATTGTTTCTTGTCTTGCCTGCTTTGGAAAATAAGTTGACACCCCCCCCCTCTTCTTTGTGGCAGTCCCTCAAATACTGGAAGACTGCTGTCATGTCACCCCCAGTCCTTTTTTCTAGACTGGCCATGCCCAATTTCTGCAACGGTTCTTCGTGTGTTTTTGTCTCCGGGCCTTTAATCATCTGAGTTACTCTTCTCTGCACTTTTTCCAAAGTCTCGCCATCTTTTTTTATAATGTGGTTATCAAACCTGGATGCCATATTCCAGGTGTGGTCTTAAAATAACCTGCTCCTATCCTGCCTATTACTGACAAGATAAGCTTGCTCTTTGCACTAGTTTAGTTGCAGATCCTCTGGGGGCTCTTAGTTACAGAGGAGGAGGAGCTGTGTCACATTGCTTACTAAATAATAAAATCACCTTCCAATTTTTAGAAGATTAGTTACAGGAGAATAGAGCTGTACAAACATAGGTGCCTCTGTGCACTGGCTGGATAACTCCCTATAGCTCCCGAGATTCCCTTTACACCGCTATACTGTGCAGGAATGGTTCCCCACATCCCCAGGAGAAAAGCTGGATGAAGATGATCAAAATCACAGACATTAATTCCCTCTCCTCTATAAACATTTTTCTTGATTAAGATTAAGGAAAAGAAAAGGAAAAAAATATCAATTATTTTGAAATATCTGATCCATATTTCAACACATGCAGTACTGGCCATATATCAACTGTTACTGAAAAATAATACCTCTTATAAACACACCGCACAAGGAAGGAACTGTTATACACACACACACACACATACACACACACACACACATACACATACACAAACACACATATACACACACACACATATACACATACACACATACATATATATAACAATCATAACAAACTCTGGCAAGTCCTTAAAGAGATGGGCATACCAGGCCATCTTATTTGTCTCTTGAGAAATCTATATACGGGCTAAGAAGCAACAGTGAGAACTGGACATGGAACCACTGATTGGTTCAAAATTGGGAAAGGAGTCCGACAAGGCTGTATACTGTCGCCCTGCCTATTTAACTTATATGCAGAGCACATCATGAGAAAGGCAGGGCTAGATGAATCAAAAGTTGGAATTAAGATTGCCGGAAGAAACATCAACAACCTAAGATATGCAGATGATACCACTCTAATGGCAGAAAGTGAAGAAGAACTAAAGATCCTCTTGTTGCGGGTGAAGAAGGAGAGTGCAAAACTTGGGTTGAAACTAAACATTAAGAAAACCAAGATCATGGCATCCGGACCTCTCAATTCCTGGCAAATAGATGGGGAAGAAATGGAGGTAGCGACAGATTTTATTTTCCTGGGCTCCAAGATCACCGCAGATGGGGACTGTAGCCAAGAAATTAAAAGACGCTTGCTCCTGGGGAGGAAAGCCATGGCAAATCTAGACAGCACACTAAAAAGCAGAGACATCACCCTGTCAACAAAAGTGCGTATAGTCAAGGCTATGGTCTTCCCAGTTGCAATGTATGGCAGTGAAAGTTGGACCATAAGAAAGGCTGAGCGCCAAAGAATTGAAGCCTTTGAACTATGGTGCTGGAGAAGACTCCTGCGAGTCCCTTGGACTGCAAGGCGATCAAACCGGTCAGTCCTAGAGGAGATCAACCCTGACTGCTCTTTGGAAGGCCAGATCCTGAAGCTAAAACTCAAATACTTTGGCCACCTAATGAGAAGGAAGGACTCACTGGAGAAGAGCCTAATGCAGGGAAAGATTGAGGGCAATAGAAGAAGGGGACGACAGAGAATGAGGTGGCTGGATGGAGTCACTGAAGCAGGAGGCCTGAGCTTAAATGGACTCCAGAAGATGGTAGAGGACAGGAAGGCCTGGAGGAACATTGTCCATAGAGTCGCGATGGGTCGGACACGACTTCGCAACTAACAACAACAACATACACACATACATATACACACCTATATACATATATACATACACATATAACATACATATACATATATATACCTACACATACACATACACATACACACACACACGTAAATTATTCAAATTGCTAATAAAGAATTAGGGAGGCTGATATGGCCATTTTGAACTTATTTTGTTCTCATCAGTCAGTCATACCCTTTATCTGAGATTCGAACCTGGGCTAATTATATATTAGGCAGTTGTTTTAACCCCTAGGCCACGGGCTCTTTCTCTCTTTATTAGCTAGGAAGCAAGGGAGATATATGTGTTAAGTATTTGTCAAGTCTTTTGAATACCTTGCTGGTTAAATCTTCTTTCCTGTTTCAGCCTAACCCAAGGCTATCCACAGGCTATAGTCACAACTTACGACAGTTCATTATTTGTGTAAATTATTCAAATTGCTAATAAAGAATTAGGGAGGCTGATATGGCCATTTCGAACTTATTTTGTTCTCATCAGTCATATAGATAGATAGATAGATAGATAGATAGATAGATAGATAGATAGATAGATAGATAGATAGATAGATGATGGGGTGAATCATATCTGGAAACCGAGGGTTTCCAAGCCGCAAGTAAAAAGCCGGGCCGGCAGGCATTTGACAGTTGACAGCTGTCAAATGGCTGCCCGAAGCAACAACGCATGCGCACCGCCCCGCCGGCCGCCATTCCCGATGACAGCTGTCAAAAGGCTGCCGGGGCCCAACGCGCACGCGCCAGATTTGACAGTTCCCGGAACTGTCAAATCTGCAGTTCACAATTTGGTCCTCCGAACTGAGCTAAGCGCTCAGCTGAGAGGAATTCCCTGACAGCCGCCGAGCTGTCAAAGTGCCGCTCGCCGATTGGCCGTTCTCCGAGCGGCGGGAAAAATACTGTTACCTGATTGGTTATGTTGTTTGACAGTTCTCTATAAAAACCCGGATTGTTTTGACAGTCAGCCGCCGGGAGCTGAGCCGAATAAACTTATCAACCTTTGCCTACGGTCTCGCGTCTGTCTTTGTAAAGACAATCCACCTGGCGACGAAGGTGGGATCCCGGTACTATAGAGCTGCCTGCTGAGCCAAGTCACACCGCAAAGGAGTTCCGATCCCTCTCGCTGACAAGTCACTGCTGAAGCCACTCTGAGGGCAAAGGAACCCTTCGGCAGCTTGAACAGTACTGTGGACCCAGACCCATGGCAAATTTAGGTCACGTCAGAGAATTCGACGTCCGCCATCCCGAGGGATGGGAGTCGCACTGGGGACAAATTGAAGGCTACCTCGTTGTCAACAAGATAACGGAGGACCGCCACAAAGCTGCAGCCCTCCTGTGTCTCAGCGGGCCCGCCGTCTACGACATCGCCATAGGGCTCTGCAGCCCAGACCCCATCGTGACCGTCCCATACGCCGTGCTGACCGACCGCCTCAGCAAGCACTTCATGCCCCGTCGGTCCGAGCTGTACTGGCGCCTCCATTTCGCCCGCCGCCGCCAGCAACCGGGCGAAACGACCACAGCCTTCATCGCTGGGGTACGTCACGCTGCCCGCAGGTGCCAATTTCCCGACCTGGAAGACCGCATCAGAGACCAGGTTATCGCCGGTCTCTCTAACGAGCGGCTCCAGCGGAAATTGGTAGCCAGACCCACGATGGACCTCGCTCAACTCACATTAGAGATCATGGCCTACGAAGACAGCCACCGTGAGGGCTCTCCGGTGTTCAGAAGCAGCCCGGCTGGTTCAGTCCACCACACCGGGGAACCGGACGACGAGCAACCAGAGACCTACACCGGCGTCGACGACATCGTGTCCCGCTTCAGCAAAATGAGCGCCGACCACGGAAAGAACCGCAGGCCATTCAAGCCAGCCGGTCCTGGCCCAAGACCCACCACCACAGGGCCAAAACCGAAGTGGGCCAGCTGCGGCGGGGCTCACGCCAGAGCAACATGCCGCTTCAGAAACGCCAAGTGCCACGGATGCGGGAAGACCGGGCACATTCGCTCCGCGTGCCGCAGTTTGAACCGGGAAACCCTCCACGAGCTTGAGGAAATTCCGGCAGGTAGGACCAAGGTCCCTTCCCCCGCCAAAGAAATTCACCAGCCCTCAGTGTTGTCCATTCGAGCCAAACAAAAAATCTCGCCCATCCATCATTTACAACCCAAAATTAAGATTTGGGTTAAAATTCAAGGGGTGCCCTGCGAAATGGAGGTCGACTCTGGTTCCTCTGTTTCAATAATGTCCTGGGACACTCTCAAAAAAATTGGGTTAAAAAATAGACACCGTATTCCCCTGCAGCCCTCCAAAATACTCCTCGCAGATTTCCAAGGAGCCGCTATCCAGTTAAAGGGGCAGGCACAAGTAAAAGTAGAATACAAAAAATTCTTTGGGCACTTAACGATCCAGATCACTGAAGCACCCAGGACCACCCTCATCGGGTTAGACTGGTTCGAGGCTCTGGGCATCCACCTGGAGGGCACCAACCGCATACAATCCCGAACATTAGAACAGGTTTGCCTGGCGTTCGCGGATGTTTTCGACGGTACGCTTGGCAAATATACAGGCACCCCCATAGACCTCAAATTAAAACCTGAGGTAGGTCCCATCCGCATCAAGGCAAGAAGGGTCCCTTTTGCACTGAAACAAAAAATCGAAGCCGAATTAGACCGTTTAGTCAGCCTGGGGGTCCTAGAACCTACAGACAGGGGAACCTGGGAAACTCCCATAGTGACACCAGTTAAGCCAAATGGGGACGTGAGAATATGCGCAGATTATAAAGCAACTTTAAATCGCGCATTAAATCCCCATGCATACCCAGTACCTGCAGTCAGGGACGTGCTGTCAGAGATAGGGTCCGGCTCAATATTCGCCAAACTCGACCTAGCGCACGCCTTCCTTCAGCTACCTGTCACCCAGGAAACAGCTGAAGCCCAAACCATCGTCACACACCGCGGCGCTTTCAAAGTAAACCGCCTCCAATTCGGCATCTCAGTGGCTCCTGGTATCTTCCAGGAAGTCATGGAAAAAACCTTAAAAGGAATCCCAGGTGTCTGCCCCTATTTCGATGACATACTCATCGCAGGGGAATCAGAAAACAACTTAGCAGACAGGCTACAAGAAGTATTATCGAGATTTAGAAAAGCGGGGCTAAAACTCAAACGTGAAAAATGTTCCATAGGCGTCCCATCCGCAGATTTCTTAGGCTACAAAATTGACTCGCAGGGAATCCACCCCACAAACTCAAAAATCCTTGCTATCAAAGCCGCCCCTACACCAAAAAATAAAACCGAGCTCCAAGCTTTCCTTGGACTTTTAAATTTTTACCATGCCTTCCTGCCAGGGAAGGCAACTATCGCAGAACCCCTCCACAGGCTGCTCGATAAAGGGGCAGCCTGGCAGTGGACAACAGCCCATGAAAACAGTTTTAAATCACTCAAACAAATGCTTTCCAGCAACGCCACTATTTCCCACTACAAAGAAGACAAACCTCTCTGCATAGCCTGCGACGCATCCCCATACGGGATCGGAGCAGTTCTAAGCCATTTAGACAGCAACGGCACCCAAGCCCCGGTGGCATATTATTCCAGAACTCTTTCCAAAACGGAAAGAAACTACGCCCAGATAGATAAGGAAGCCCTGGCAATTGTGGCGGGAATAAAAAAATTTCACGATTACCTTTACGGCCGCCCCTTTGTGATTTACACAGATCACAAGCCATTGTTAGGACTATTCACCTGGGACCGTCAAACCCCCCAAATCTTATCCCCCAGGATGTTGCGCTGGACAACATTCCTCGCAGCATATTCCTACCAACTAATATACAAGCCAGGACACCAAATGTGTCACGCTGACGGCCTCAGCAGATTGCCCCTACCCCACACAGAACCAGACCCGGCCCCAGCAAGCAATATCTTAGCTATTCAAGAACTTCAAGAGTGCCCACTGATAGCGAATGATATCGCTGTCGCAACTTCCCAAGACAAAACACTTAGCAGAGTGTTAGCATGGGTACACACTGGCTGGCAAACCTCCTGTCCAGGCACAGAATTTCAGCCATACTTCTCCAGGCAAAATGAATTAACGTCACACTTGGGATGTTTACTCTGGGGGTGCAGGGTAATCGTACCACTCAAACACAGACCAAAGGTACTGCACACTTTACATGAGGGCCACCCTGGCATCGTAAAAACAAAAGCCCTGGCCCGTAGCTACGTCTGGTGGCCGGGAATAGACCAAGACATAGAAAAACACATCGCTGGTTGCTATTTGTGCCAAGAATCCCGCCCACTCCAACCCAGAGCTCCAATTCACAAATGGGAACTCACAAAAAACCCCTGGTCCCGCATCCACATTGATTATGCCGGACCCTTCCAAGGGCAGGTCTTCCTCATAGTTGTAGACAGTTATTCCAAGTGGCTGGAGGTTCTCCCGGTTTACAGCACAACGTCTGCCGCAACCATCCAAGCCCTCAGGGGAATCTTCGCAACACACGGTCTCCCCGAGGTTATTATATCAGACAATGGCCCTCAATTTGCTTCTCATGACTTTCAGATCTTCACGAGGAGCAATTGTATTAGGCACTCAACATCGGCTCCCTTCCACCCATCGTCCAATGGCCTTGCGGAGGTTATGGTGAGGACCACCAAAGACTCCCTCAAAAGAATCATCACGGGGAACTGGCACCGTCGCTTGGCACAATTTCTCTTAGCCCACCACGCTACGCCTTGCACCTCCACCGGCAAAAGTCCGGCCGAACTTCGATGGGGTCGCCGCCTGGTGACAAGGCTCGACAGACTCCACCCCGACAGACTGGCAGCCGAATTGACACCAAACGCCCAGCCCAAAACATTCTCCAAAGGTCAAAATGTTTGGTCTCGAGATTATGGGGGAAGGGATAAGTGGGTTCAGGGGGTTATCCTGGACCAAACAGGACCATTGTCATATACAGTGGACACTGGGACAGGACTTACGCAACGCAGACACACAGATCAGCTCCGACCCAGGTCACCTCCCAACCCCCCTCTGCAACCGATTCTAGGTGAGCCTGCGCCAGCCGACACCCCCGGACCCGATGAATTTTTCCCTCCCCAGGACCCACAACCGCCTGCCGAATTCCTCCCAGAAATAACTCCTCCAGCTCCGCAACCCGAAGGAAGCACCCCCTGCCTCCGACGATCCAGCCGAGCCAGAAGGCCCCCCGCATACCTAGCGGACTTTGAATGGAAGGGAAACCCGCCAACTGCCAAAACTCCTGTTAACAATACTTGTTTAAAACGTTCGATTGTTGATATGAATAACATACCTGTTCAGGGGGGGGGAAAGGGGGTGAATCATATCTGGAAACCGAGGGTTTCCAAGCCGCAAGTAAAAAGCCGGGCCGGCAGGCATTTGACAGTTGACAGCTGTCAAATGGCTGCCCGAAGCAACAACGCATGCGCACCGCCCCGCCGGCCGCCATTCCCGATGACAGCTGTCAAAAGGCTGCCGGGGCCCAACGCGCACGCGCCAGATTTGACAGTTCCCGGAACTGTCAAATCCGCAGTTCACAATTTGGTCCTCCGAACTGAGCTAAGCGCTCAGCTGAGAGGAATTCCCTGACAGCCGCCGAGCTGTCAAAGTGCCGCTCGCCGATTGGCCGTTCTCCGAGCGGCGGGAAAAATACTGTTACCTGATTGGTTATGTTGTTTGACAGTTCTCTATAAAAACCCGGATTGTTTTGACAGTTAGCCGCCGGGAGCTGAGCCGAATAAACTTATCAACCTTTGCCTACGGTCTCGCGTCTGTCTTTGTAAAGACAATCCATAGATAACTAGAGACTAAGCAACTTACAGAAATATTACCAAAGAGCTGGAAAATCTTTCAGAAAAAATCAAGAAAAATAATAATCCATTGCTCTAAGTAGGGCAGTGATTCCTGTATTTCTCTTAGTTATGCCCGATCTACAGATTTTCCAACAAAGAAAAGTATTTGTAGGTCAGGGTTGAAATGAGGGCTTATTGGTGCTCTCTGAGTTGGGTGGTTTTCTGGCAGATGTTTCATTACCCTGATGCACTGATGAGGTTACCCAATTTGGATAATGAAACATCTGCGAGAAAACAACCAAGCTGAGAGAGCACCAAGGACATACAGATTTTCCTTGCTTATTAATAAAATCCATATAGCTAGGGATAAAGTCTAGGGCAGAGGTAGGCAACCTTGGCTCTTTGATGACTCGTGGACTTCAACTCCCAGAATTCCTGAGCCAACATGGCTCAGCTTGGAAACCTCTCCCTTTTCCCTCAGCATGGCTGGCTCAGGAATTCTGAGAGTTGAAGTCCACCAGTCATCAAACAGCCAAGGTTGCCTACCACTGGACTCTAGGGAAACAGAGGCATCCTTGACAAACAGTCATTGTTATGAAGTCATATTAACAGTCCTTTGCATTTAGATGCAAATTTAGCAATGGAATTATTAAATGTATTCAGAAATATCCAGTACAGGTGGTCCTTGCTTAATGACCGCTTATGACTATGCTAAATTATAATGGCAAGGGAATGGATGCTTTACAACCCGTAAAGCCCTCCCAAACCATCATAAGCACCCCCGCTCCCACAGTCGTGTGACTGCATGTCAGATGGGTCAGCTTTATGAACAGTTGTGGCGTTCTGCAATCATGTGACTGCAATTTGAGAATTTTTTTTGCCAATTTCTGGCATATATTTTTTTTTTGCCAATTTCTGACAAAAAAAGCCCATTTGAACGAATGGGTTTGCTTAACGAAAATTACTTCCAGTCACATGGATGCCTTGACTTAAAACCATAATTCTGGGCTCTGTTACAGTTGTTAAGTCAAGGACTTGCTTGTAGATGCTAAACATTTTTTTGTTACTATCAATTTCATTTTATGTATTTTATTTATTTATTTATTCGGTTTATATACCACCCTATTCCCAAAGGACTCAGGGCGGTTTACAAGGCAAAATTTAAAAACAATCCAATATAAAATTAAAATAAAATTAAATTAAGTCTAGCTGCAAAAATTAAATCACAATTTAAAAACATTAAACCCCTCAGTCCAGACCAGGTAGCTCAAAGAGCCAGGTTTTTAGGTCCCGGCGAAATGAACGAAGGTCGGGGGCTGTCCGGAGTTCCGTTGGCAGTTGATTCCATAGGGCAGGCACGCCCACAGAGAACGCCCTCCCCCTGTGGATCGCCCGTCGGCAATCCTTGACCAGCGGTACCCTGAGGAGGCCCTCCCTGTGGGAGCGCACAGGACGATGGGAAATTGACACTGGCAGCAGGTGCTCCCTTAGATAATCCGGGCCCATGCCATTTGGGGCTTTATAGGTCATCACCAGCACCTTGAATCTCACCCGGAGGGCAACCGGAAGCCAATGCAGCTTGCGGAGAAGAGGTGTTACATGGGAGTATAGGGAGTATTTTGAGATCAAACAAAAGATAAAGATTTCTATAAATCTTTCAAAATACCGTAATGTAACTAGTAAAACCACTTTTGGCATCTAGACCAAGTGTTTAGACAATTATTGTTGAAATAAATGTATTCTCACAAAATACTTTAAAGTTAATTAAACCCAGCTACTAAGTATTAAAAAGTTAAGATACATTGAGTCACGGTGACAATATTATGTGAAGTCCAAAGGCTATCCCAAAGTTTTCTAAACTTTTTAAACTAAGCTTCTTGAGACTAAAAGCATTAAAACTATGGCTATGAGTCACAACTAATTCAATAGATTAATATAATAATTAATATACAACCATAATGAAACAGATCTCCCAAAAAATAAAAATCCTCACTGCTTAGCTTTAATGGAGTCAAATAATTATCTACAGATTTAGCCATAAAAAGGAACTGAATTTTAAAACTATTTATTCCAGCCAATTATCAAAGCCAAATATATTCCAATGAAAGCATAGAAAATTAAACCCACATTTCCCAATTGCTAATTGGAATTTGAGTGTTGAAAAACTGATTTAGATGTCCTTGCTGATGGCTATTTTGAATGGTGTATTATGATGCAATAAAAATGGGGAGAATTATAATTATATAACTAGTTTAATGACATTAAGTTCAGATACTCTAAGGCAGGATAAGCTATGTGGCACCTATGACTACCAGGGTATTTATAACACTTCATGGAACCTCAAAATTATATTAATCTTTTTATTGTTATTCTAAATGGCTGAAATCCCAGAAGGATGTCAACCTGAGAACATATTGAAGCCATTCGCAATTTTAAGCATGAAAGTGTGAGATCTTGGGGGACTGACCATTGAAATCCCATGAAATTGCAATTGTTTTTAATTTTGGCATTTATTGCCTGAAAGGATTGCTGACTACTGCTCTTAGATATTCTAAACCACTGTCTCAAATCTGCGCCAATTCCAAGCCACTTTCTAGAATTTAAATTAACTGACAAAAAAAACTGACTGGAGGCAATTTTGTCAAGATTTACAAAGAAGTCTAGGTGCCATCTCAAACCTCAAACCCTTAACACACCACTATTTCCGCAAGAATCCAGAAGCATCCCATTTTATTTACTGCCAAGACACAAGGAACCAGGGCCACGCTGTCAGGCATAACAACAATAAAGAATAACTGTAAATATTGTTGTATTTACAAGAATCTGTCCGGACTGGCTACATTCTCTTGGGAGTGGTCAGATAAAGCTTCAAGGAATTTGAGGGAGGTAAGGCCTGTGCCACTTTCTCTGTCCTGTCTTCACATGTGCACGTGCATGCGCGCGCACGCACACACACACACACACACACAAAGCTGGATATTTTATCATGTCTGGACCTGAAGACTTGGCTCTTTGAGCTTTCTGGCCTGGCCTGAGAGTATTAATTGGGGTTTTAATTGGACTTTAATTGGGGTTTTATATTTATTCAAGGTTTAAATGTAATTATTTTAACTGTTCTTAATTTTTGTAATTGTTGTATTATTTTAAAAACCTTGTGAACCGCCCTGAGTCCTACGGGAGAAGGGCGGTATATAAGTCTAATAATAAAGATAAAGAGAATAAAGTGTAGAGAATAACTAAATAGGATGCTTAGATTTTATATTAAGGAAAGAAGACTGGAAATGCAGTCGTACAATGTGTCAACTGCTTGTAAAATAGTTTTACACTCAACTGTATTCTCAGTCAATACTGTACAGGCTGTCCTTCACTTATGACCACAGCTGAGACTGGACTTTAAGTTGCTAAGTGATGTAGTTATTAAGCGAGTCATCATATGAATGGACCTAATTTTAAAATTATTTTTACTGTGGTCATTTAGCAAATTGCATGGTTGTTAAGCGAATCATGCAGTCATTAAATGACTCTGGCTTCCCCCATTGAGTTTGTCTCTCAGAAGCTGGATGGGAAAGTCACAAATCACAATCACATGACTACAAGACAGGCTACAGGTCATCAATGGGAGCCAGTTGCCAATGACCCAAATTGTGGTCACATGACCATGGTGGTGGTGGGGTTGATGTGACACTCATTACTTTGAAGACAGGTTGCAAATCACCTGTCTGAATGGTTGTAAGTCAAGGACTACCTGTAAAACCTTTATTTAGTAAACCATTTTAGGAGAAAGGTATCTATTAAATCCGAATGTCTATTGAATCCAAATTAAATTGCTCCAAATAACAATAAAGCATCACATTACACAAAAGATGCAAATTACAAATTATATAAATTAGCTTGGTCGTTTATTTAAGTCAACAAATTTTTGAAAATAATGGATTTGTTTCTCCTTGCCAACTAGGGCCTGTTTTTGCTATACTTTACACCTTTTCTGAAGAGAATTCAAAGGCAGTCTGGTGGCAAATCTGTTGCATCCGTTTATTCCAGTAGTGGGAAGATTTTTGTATCACGTCACCAAGACCTTTTCCTCCAAGTAGGAACTGCTACGCTAGCTGAATTTGAGCAAAAGTTCCTCTGTCCATGCCCGGTTTCCACCTGTGAAACCAGCAGGAACTGAGATCGGGACTCCCAAGTTGTAAACCTGCTCTGTCAAGGAGAGGAAAACCCTCCCTAGAGCTGACTGGAACTTAAAAAGAAAAGGTAAAAAGGTAAAAAGGTCAAGGTTCCCCCGCACATGCGTGCTAGTCGTTTCCGACTCTAGAGGCCGGTGCTCATCTCCGTTTCCAAGCCGAAGAGCCAGCGCTTATCCGAGGACGTCTCCGTGGTCATGTGGCCGGCATGACTAGATGCCAAAGGCGCACGGAACGCTGTTACCTTCCCACCGGAGTGGTCCCTATTTTTCTACTTGCATTTTTACGTGCTTTCGAACCGCTAGGTTGGCAGAAGCTGGGACGAGTAACAGGCGCTCACTCTGTTACAAGGCACTCGGGATTCGACCCGCCAAACTGCCAACCTTCCGATCGACAAGCTCAGCGTCCTAACTCACTGAGCCACCGCATCCCTGGCAAAAAGAAAATATTACTGCACAAACAGAAACAATGACTTGGTAGGACTATTTTTGTATTGTCCTAGTCAGACCCTCACAGCCTCTGGGCACTGAATCAAGAATTCTACAGCATCTTTGGCTTAACCCAGGCTATAGATATTCATCTGGACATTATCAGCATCCTAATGATATTGTATCCTAAACTGACAGGAGGTAATATCTCCCTGCAGTCTCATGCGGAAGTTATAAAACAGAGGTGAGTAGACCAAACTCTGTGGCCCACCACTGGGAATATCAATCAGGCCAATCCATCTTCTTCCCCAAAACCGACTGGCATCACCCAAAGTAGAATAATTGCAGAACAGCACTTTCTATCTTAACACTCTGAAGCACTTAGAAGGACGCTATTGTTGAGGATATAGAATGCCACCAATTTAAGAGTCTATGTTGATTCTCAGTCGTGCAGGTCAGGGTTATTCCAAAGGTGCTTTTTCAAAAGGCCACCGGACTTTCTGGATTGGGTTTGAAGACATTTTGCTTCTCATCCAAGAAGTTTTTTTTCAGTTCTGACTGAAGGCCCACTAGCTTCTCAATAACCTTCCCTAAAAGGAGAAGGTGGAAAGTTGTCCAATGCAGCTACCGGCAGATCTCTTCAAGAAAAGCCACGTTATCTTCTCCATCAAAATATCCGGCAAAAGCCCTCAAGAAAGAACCATTTCCAGATCCAGTTACTCAGTACCCCACACCATAGGAGGAAGAAGGAAGGAGCTAGGAAGAAGAACGTAGTTGGCTCACTAGAATAGATCACTGCTAAGAAATCCTCTTCTTTAACAGTTTAGTTCTATCTGTGTGGTACAATTACAGCAGAGGATCCCAATAGATCTTCACTGACTGGCTGAGTTGCAGTAACAGAAGAGTGCCAGGACATAGCAGTTGAGGCAGGCCAGTTGAGGAACAGGTGGGATAGCTCAGGATTAAGCCTCTGAAGGTGAGATCAGGATGAGTATTTGGGAATGTCAGGGCTTTCTGAGAATTTGGAAATGGAATTGTTGGCACTCGAGATAATTAGTTGTTTAGTATGATGGGAAATTCGTCTCGTGTAATTAAGGAGGTTTGCAGAGGTCAAGGCCAATGTAGCAGGTTACTGTGACCATTACAGAAGGATTAAAAATTTGGTGTTAATCTCCATTTCCAGCTGGGTTACTTTAAGATGCTAATGGTGAACACCAAGTCCATATCTAGAAAAACCTCAGTCCTCTATGGTTTCGTCGTGGGTAGATATCCAGATCTGCAAGTAGAGATTATATATTTCCAGAAATCTGTCCTCCATGGTTTTGAGTCTTTCAAGGCCTAAAAACCCAGAAGAAATGATGATGGTGGTCTTTAAAAACACTTCACCTGTGATCGTGGATTCTGCTCCTCAAAGAACATGATATAAATGCCCATATATTACACTGGGCAATCTGGGGATCCTCTTGGTGTACCTTCCATCCTATTAGCTACCTGGCAGGATCCCATTATGGGTTGCTCAGTTTAGTCTCTCAGCTGGTTTTGCAGTCCTTTTTTTATTATTGGCGACACCAATCTCCTGAGGAAGAACTCGGGAATAGCAGCCATGAAAGTGGCCCAGGTAATCTCAAACCAATACGCGTAAGGGACCAAATGTTCAACCTCGTTGGATATGGTTCTGCTTTCCAGAAGCACCTTCAGAGAAAGCAGGTAATCTGCATGGGACAGAGTGCATGGGACAGAGACAGCACCGATTGCTCTTGTTGATGGTCTTTGTTAGGATCTCAATGGAAATAAGGCACCTTACATGAAACTGCTGAGGAAAGACAAAACTCTGGGTGTCATCAGAATGTAGATTGAACATTACTACCCTAAACAGCGCAAGAAATGCTGTCAGTGTCTTGATTCAGTCTGGTTAGGATGAAATACACTGAAGCAGAACTTCAGCAAGCTAGCGCTCCTATTTGTGCACCAAGGTCCTCTGATAGCTCTGGAATTGCCTATGGACTGGATGGTAGAAACCCAGAGGAGCAGATTGCAACTTGAGTCTCAGAACTACTGCTATACTGTATGGAGGCTGTGTGCAGAGGGCCTTTGCCCAGCTAGCTGGTCCACTAGCTGTGGACCTGAAACAGGAGACCCTGGAGACAGTGATGCATTCTTTCATCACTAAGTTCCACTGCACTTCACTCTGTACATATATAGGGTTGACTTGGATAACCACCCAGAAATTTCATTTCAGAAGGCAGTAAAATATTTTTTGGGGCGGTCCATCGCCATAAGCTTGTTGCACTGAACTAACCTAATTTTCTTCTGGGTGCAATTCAAAATATTTCGCTTTACAAAGCCCTGCATAGCTTGGCTGAGGGACACAGTGGCTCAGTGGGTTAGGACACTGAGCTTGTCGATCAGAAGATCGGCAGTTTGGCGGGTCGAATCCCGAGTGCTGCGTAGCAGAGTGAGTGCCTGTTACTCGTCCCAGCTTCTGCCAACCTAGCAGTTCGAAAGCACGTAAAAATGCAAGTAGAAAAATAGGGACCACTACGGTGGGAAGGTAACAGCGTTGCGTGCGCCTTCGGCATCTAGTCATGCCGGCCACATGACCACAGAGACGTCTTCGGACTTTGAAACGGAGATGAGCACCGGCCCCTAGAGTTGGAAAGAACTAGCACGCATGTGCGGGGGAACCTTTACCTTTTACATAGCTTGGATACTCAGTTATAACTGACCCATCTGATACATGCATGTCAGAAAAACTGCTTGAGATCCACTGTGGTGGATGGTTAAGGTTTGCAAGGGTTTGTTTGTCAGCAATCACCATTGTCTTGTGGAACAGTCTTCCTGCAAACTTGTCCCATAGCGCTCACATTCTGAAATCTGCTAACCACAGAGTGCTTGCTTATGGTTAACTTGACATGAGGTCTAATTTTTTTCACTGTAATTTTTAATGCTACACGAAGTAAGTACTTATGTATTCTTTGTCGCTGTTTTATTGCAATTGTATTACATACATTGCAATCCGTCAATTCAATTGATTGCAAAGTACTAACTAAATAAAAGCTTGATAAAATAGCTTGATCAAAGCCAAGATAAGGTTAAGCAAATGTCAGTATATAAGAAATAATTCTTCTAACATTCTTACTGCAAAATTTGTAAAGAATAACTTCCAGCTTGGTTTTGAAAATCTTCCAAGTCTTATACATTATATCCACAACCTACAGCATGCGACTTTAAGCTGAGGATTCTCTCATTGTGGGCTCAGATATAATATTAGTCTGTCTTCCAGAGTGGGAGTGATTAAAACCAAAAATGTCCACTTTCAGTGGACATCAAAGACTTTCCCCGTTTGTAAATGCAGTGACCTGAAACAGAGGTGAGAGAAGAAGGCTAGGAATAGTAAATTTTCCGACTAGTAGATTTTTTGCTGATTTCAAGGATGAACGAACATGTTAACATAGCAGTGGGAAAATCCATAGAACAGTGCTGCAGCAAGCAGTTGGGGTGAGGCAGGGAGCAGAATGAAGGTATCCTGGAAGATACATGGCTGACTGCATCCTTAACAAAATCACTAGTACCAGGACAACTTGCTACAGATTCAACATGACTATTACAATAATTTGCTCTCTCACTTCTGCTTCCTTGGTATTGCGTATACCCCTCAGCGTATTACAATTTCTGAAATTTTGATTGCAACCTTGGTATTATAAATTCATCTCATAATGTTGAGATCCAGTAGCCCAAAAGCATCCTATATATTAAATGCTCGTTGCTTAACAAAAGGACTTTGAATATTAAGATGTACTTACTTTTGGTGCCCAACTCACACATAAGAGCAAACATGCAAAAAAAAAGTTTTCTTGACTTGCAATCTATATAATGAAGTGGAAGAGAACTGCCGAGTTGCGCTTTCTTTGCTAAACTGCTGGACAGCGATGTAAACCCTTGGATCCAATTCTTTCTAGTGTCCGAGGTACCTCATGAGAGAAAAAGCTGCATTTATAAAGTCAACTCCTTGAAACTACTGAACTTTTGAAATCTTGACAGTTGGGGGGATTTTGCATCATTTTAGTTTATCTTTGCTTTTTTTTTATAACATTGATTGCGATCAGTTTAGCCTTTCACACTTGCTTTTCCTGGGTTTGTTCCTGCAGAGCCACATAAAAAACATCGTCCTGTTCCTACAGCAGAAAAATTAGAAGAACTCTCCAGACCCAGGGTCTATATTTTTGAAGAGCACAACCCGTACAAAGTTTCCAAGGCTGCTCTCAAGTACGATCCTTCTCCTCGCATCTTGGAAATTAGTCGTCCAGCAAGAGTGCGAGGAAAAATCATTTGAATTATGTAAGATGTCGGTTTTCCTTGCTTCTACGTTATTTGGCAAACCAATTAAAGGATTTTGCATCTCTCAGAATTGTAAATGGCATATCGCAGACATGTCAAACACAAGGCCCGGGGGCCAGATCCGGCCCGCAAAGTGGTTTCATGTGGCCCGCGAAGCCATCCTGAAAACAGTGAGGTAACGGCCCCCACTGCCTTGGCCCTGGCCCAGAGACCCTCCTCCTGCCAGAGACCCTCAGATCTGTTCCACTCCTGCCCAGGCCCCCATAGGCACCCTTGATGCAAACGATGTCGAGCTGGCCATGCCCACCCTGTAGGCCATACGTACTCTAGCCACACCCACCCAGTAGGCCATGCCCACCCAGGCCACACCTACCCGGCCCCCTGAGGGCAACCACAATGCTGATGCGGCCCTCAATGAAATTGAGTTTGACACCCCTGGCATATCGTATACATCATCAGTGGGTCCCTGGTTAGTCCCCTGGCTACTTCTGCCTGATGACCTTAAACAGATTCTCCTCAGCTTTGTTTCCAGCACAGTATCATCTACCAGAAACAGTGCTGGTTTTTTGGAATCAAGTAATACCATAGATCACATAAATCCTTGCTTAAGCCAATCGGCTTCTGGTTGCGATAGATGTTTCAATACCTTATTTTGAGATTAGAATATGCATGAATTATCATTTTTTCCACTTGATAAGAACATAACAAATCCTCCAACTATTGTATAAGGTAAAAAGGTAAAGGTTCCCCCGCTAATGCGTGCTAGTCGTTTCCAGCTCTAGGGGCCGGTGCTCATCTCCGTTTCAAAGCCGAAGAGCCAGCGTTTGTCTGAGGACGTCTCCGTGGTCATGTGGCCGGTATGACTAGACGGCAAAGGCGCACAGAACGCTGTTACCTTCCCACCGTAGTGGTCCCTATTTTTCTACTTACATTTTTACGTGCTTTCGAACTGCTAGGTTGGCAGAAGCTGGGACGAGTATCAGGCGCTCACTCTGCTACACTAGGTTGGCAGAAGCTGGGATGAGTAACAGGCGCTCACTCTGTTACGCGGTACTCGGGATTCGACCCGCCAATCTGCCGACCTTCTGATTGACAAGCTCAGTGTCTTAACCCACTGAGCCACCGCATCCCCTAACTATTGTATAGGGGCAATTTATTTTTACAACTAGAGTAAGAGAAGCAAGCAAGAAAAAAAACACAGATCAGGCCTAGATTCTATTACAAAAGGTCCCATTGGACATTAAAATCCAAATCTTTCATATTGCACTAAAGCAAATAGAACCTACATTCCCTGAATTTAAAATTGTGTTCTTTCTTGTCCTACTCTTGAACAAAGCAAAAAACATTTATGTTGCGCTACATCAGATATGTTTTTAAATATTTAAAATCTTCATTAGCACAATTTTTTTTACTAAACATGTTCATGTTTTTAGGAATACTGCCTCCATGATCTTTTTGTCTAATAGCTGATTAATATATGCATCATTTAAATTTAACTGTTCTGTGTACAAGCCAATTCTATTGCAAAATGCCATGTTTACACTGGTAAGTTGGTTTACATTTATGTTTAGAATCAAATTTGAAATTTTCCAACTTGGGTCAGATAGTACTCGTAAGAAATATAGAACACCATGTTTCTATTAACTTTAAACAGTCAACAATTAAATATCTCTGGCCAACTAAAAAGCTCCATTCCTTCATTCCTGAATAACATTAGATCCTGTAAATCTTAAGTTTACAGTCAAGTGTGGAACTTTTGAAGGCTACCCTACACTATCTAGGACCGTTTTCTCCAAAGTGGATTGCACAACAATCAATTTGGAAGAAGTGTGGAGAAGGATTTAAAGGATGGAAAGTGTGTTTTAGTCTCTATAAAGCTTAGAAAATCAATTGTGCCCCTTAAGTTTCCCAAATTCCTAAAATATAAAAAAGATGAGCCAAAATGTTTGGTTCCATCCAAACATTTTAGAAATTGTAAAAGAGAACCTGGGGGCCACGTAGGGACAGATTTAGGGGAGAGGATATATATCAAAAAGTATGCTTCCAGATCTTATGCAGTCAAGACAGCAATCTTTAGACCAAAGGTAAGCAGAAGCTGGGTGATTTTCAGTAGATGAAAAAGTGTTTTATTTTATTTATTCATGCATTCATTCATTCGATTTGTAGGGCTGCCCATCTCAAAATGTGACTGTTAATAATTAATTTCAACTAATATAATAACAATGACCAAAAAAGTTTTTGTTGTTGAATCCAGCTGCTGAAATCAAGAAAATGGGAATACATTCTGTGTGAAAAAAGTTGTGTGTGAACCTCAAGCCCATACATAAAACAAATTCCTCAGGTGAATCATTGTAACTTCACTATTTGGTCCCTAACTCTGGATGAAGGACCTCAGGATTCCCTCTATTAATAAATTAGGTTCTATAAACCTAAAGTCTACCTATCCCTGCTCCAAAGTAAATTATGGAATGATTTATTCCATTTATTTTATATCTTATTGTGCTGAACTGTGTGTGGACATTGAAACTTTTCCATTCAGATACTATTTCTGTATCTCCAATTTTTTAATCTCTTAGATCACAGGTCCCTAACCCCCGGTCTGTGGACTAGTACCAGGTTGCAACATGCCAGCAACCGGTCCGCACAAACAAGCAAAGCCCCATCCATGGGATGCAGGCAGCACACAAAACCACACACTCTCCGGGCCGTGTAAAAACCTTTCTCTGCAGAACCAGTCCCTGGTGCCCAACAGGTTGGGGACCTCTTTCTTAGATACTTAACATTAGCCTCATTGCTTGCTCCTTTTCAGCACAATACAGTAACTGATTCCACATATTGCATTGTATAGTTTATCTGTGCATTATTAAATAAAATATAATAAGGGATGCATACCACACATAAATCAAAACATGGATGAACTCAAATAATATCTCATACATTAAAAAACAATAAATTTAGACACAGAATAGAAAGTAATAGGAATAGGAATGGAATAGGAATGGAATGGAAAAGAATAGAATAGAATAGAATAGAATAGAATAGAATAGAATAGAATAGAATAGAATAGAATAGAAATAGAATAGAATAGAATAGAATAGAATAGAATAGAATAGAATAGAATAGAATAGAATAGAATAGAATAGAATAGAATAGAATAGAATAGAATAGAATAGAATTCTTTATTTGGAATAGTATGGAATGGAATGGAATGGAATGGAATGGAATGGAATGGAATAGAATAGAATAGAATAGAATAGAATAGAATAGAATAGAATAGAATAGAATAGAATAGAATAGAATAGAATAGAATGGAGTGGAAAGGAGTGGAGTGGAGTGGAGTGGAGTGGAGTGGAATGGA
Source organism: Vipera ursinii (assembly GCF_947247035.1). Classification (NCBI taxonomy): domain Eukaryota; kingdom Metazoa; phylum Chordata; class Lepidosauria; order Squamata; family Viperidae; genus Vipera; species Vipera ursinii. The sequence continues at coordinate 10,383,559 of NC_139512.1, forward strand.
ATAGAATAGAATAGAATAGAATAGAATAGAATAGAATAGAATAGAATAGAAATAGAATAGAATAGAATTCTTTATTTGGAATAGTATGGAATGGAATGGAATAGAATAGAATAGAATAGAATAGAATAGAATGGAATGGAATGGAGTGGAGTGGAGTGGAAGGGAATGGAATAGAATAGGAATAGAATAGAATAGAATAGAATGGGATGGGGTGGGGTGGGGTGGAGTGGAGTGGAGTGGAATGGAATGGAATAGAATAGAATAGAATAGAATAGAATAGAATAGAATTCTTTATTTGGAATAGTATGGAATGGAATGGAATGGAATGGAATGGAATAGAATAGAATAGAATAGAATAGAATAGAATAGAATAGAATAGAATAGAATAGAATAGAATAGAATAGAATAGAATAGAATAGAATAATAGAATAGAATAGAATAGAATAGAATAGAATCTAGTCTCTTCTTTAAATTCTCCAGTGATGGAGTACCCACGATTCTGGGGATAAGCTGTTCCACTGTCAAGAAGTTTCTCCTTAATACCAGGTTGCTTCTCTCTTTGATCAGTTTCCAACCATTGTTTCTCGTCCTTCCCTCTTGATGCTTTGGTGAATAACATGACCACCTCTTCTTTGTGGCAGCCGCCCAGATACTGGAAGACTGCTATCATGTCTCCTCTTTTTCTTCTTTTCTCTAGACTGGCCAAACCCAAGTCCTGCAGCCCTTCGTATGTTTTAGTCTCCAGGCCTTTGATAACCTTAGTTGCTCTTCTCTTAATTTTTTCCCAAACTCTCAACATGTGAAGAACAGGTTGCAGGACTTGGGTAGGTCTCGTCTAGAGAAAATAAGGACAAGGGGTGACATCGAAGTCTTCCAATATTTGAAGGAAGGCCACAAACAAGAGGGGCGGGTGGGAGTCAACTTCTTCTCCAAAGCGCCCGAAGGCAGGAAAAAGAAGCAACGGGTGGAAACTAACCAAGGAGAGATCCAGTTTAGGGACTAAGGATAAAAGAAATAAATAAATTGACAGTCCGAACGATTCACCAGCGGAACGACCTGCCTCCAGAAGCGGTGAATGCTCCAACCCTGGAAGTTTTTTAAGAAGAGCCTGGCCAGCCGTTGGTCTGAAATGGGATAGGGCTTCCGGCCTGAGCAGAGAGGGTTGGACTAGATGACCTCCAAGGTCCCTTCCAACTCTGGTCAGCCTGCGCGAAATCTTTCCCTTCCCCCCCCCCCCCGCCCGAGGTTCACCTCTTTGCTCTCCACCTCTCCCCTCCCCCCTCCCCGCCGATTTCACCCCAGCTCCGGCTGCCTTTCTTCCCCAAGAATCAATCAATCAATTAATTAATTAATTTTATTTGTATACCGCCCTTCTCCCGAAGGACTCGGGGCGGTGAACAGGGCCATACATGTTAAAAGAAGAAGCCCCCTCAGCTCTCCCCTTTAGCGTTATTGCCCTCCCCCCCTCGCCCTCTCCCCAATTCATTTCCCTCTCTCTCTCTTTTTTTACCTCAGCTTCTCCCCTCGCCCGCCTTCCTCGCCCTCCCAGCGGGGCTCGGGCGCTGGCTCCCCGCTCCCACCCGGTCCCGCTGGGCTCCGAGCCCCTCACCTGCCTCACCTGTCCCTTCCCCACCACCCACCACCCCCACCACCCCACCTTTTACCTCAGCTTTCCACGCCCCTCCGCCCCCCACCTTTCACCTCACGGCCCTCCCCGGAGGGTCGCCCCCCCCCCCGCATCCCCCCCCTCCTCTCCGCCTCGCAGTCCCCTCCGGCGGCCCTCCCCTCCCGCTCCGCTCCCGTGCGCGGCAGCCAATCGGCGCGCGCCTCCACATCCGGGGCTCTCCTGCCTTCCCCCCCCCCCCCCCGCCCGGCCGTTCTCACTCTCGGCTATGGCGGAGGTGAGTGTGTGTGTGTGAGTGGGGGGGGGAGGAGAAAGTCGGCTCTCTCTCTCTCTCGCTCTCTCTCCCCCTCCCCTCCCCCCCTCCGAAGAGAAGGGGCACCCCGTGGGGGGCGGGGCTTGTGGGGTTTCCAGGGGGGAGCGGGAAGTGGGGGACCCAGGGCAGGTTTTTTTTTGGGGGGGGGCAGGTGGGACTTGCAGGGCGGCAGGTGAGGGTTGAGAGTTTTTTGGGGGGGCAATGTGGAGGGGGGGTGATGGACGGGCCGGGGAGGCGAGGATGGAGGAGTTGGGACTTGGCGGGGGGGGGGCTGGTGGGGAGGGGGTGCAGGAGAGGAGGCAGGGGATGAGTCTCGAGTGGGTCGGAGTTTGGGGGGCTGGGGGGGGCAGGTGGGAAGGTGTGGCCGGTGGGGGACTTCAGGAGGGGTCGCTGAAACTTCTGGAGGGACTTTGGGGGGGGGAGGAAGGGGAGGGGGTCAGCCAGGATGGGCAGGTGCGGAGGATGGGGATGGAGGGGGGGGGTCACACTTGGGGGGGGCGGAGGAGGAATTCTGGGTGCGGAGATGGAAATGGTGGGAGAGTCGGAGGCCTTCTGGGTGGGGGCGGGGAGCGGAGGAGGGGTTGGCCTGAGTTGGGGGTGCTCTGCGAGGATTTGGGGTGCAGGGGCTGGACCTGTGGCCGGAGTGTCGGATTGGGGGACACCACCACCCCTGGGGAGGCGCAGGGTGGACTTCAAGATTCCAGGTCGTGTGGCGAAGCCGCGGGAAGAATTCTTGGGAGTTTGCAAAGATTGGGGGATGTTTTATACATGGATTACATGCATCGATAAATATTTTATATAGGGTTTTGAGGGGGATGCTCGGCTCGGGACCTTTTCCAGGAAAATAAGGTTTCAATATTGCAGGTCAGGGTGGTGTTGGTGGCGTTTCCTTCGGAGAACAGTGGTGTTTAAAGGAATTCCAGAAAATTTCAGGGTTAGGGCACTTTGGCGGAGTTGGGGGTGACTTTTTGGGGGGGGAGATGGGAATGACTTGAGAATTGCATCTGATGGCCGCCAAAGAATGGGTTAGGCTTAGAAGTTGCTGCCCAAATTAAGGAGTCCAGGGATGGGTGCAAGTGTGGTGTGTCAAATGCTGCAGGTGCGAAGTGGTGTGATTGGCACACCTCTCGATTGGGAGAGTTCATCTACAAGGGGGTAAAGCTTTGGCGTGATAAATATTAATTACATTTTGAATTTGCAAAATGGAGGAAGGGGTGACCTTCTGATGGGCAGGGGAGCAGAACTGAAATTTGGAGAATAGAGCTAGAAATGGTGGATCCATTGAGAAAGAAAGGAATTCTAAGAAGTTTGTTTCAGGTTTCAGAGAATGATAAATGAGTAAGGAATATGGGGGGAAAATACATTTAGGATGCTTTGGGAGAAAAGGTATTGCAAGGACTTGGAGCTGCTGGCAAATTGGTGTAGTCCATGTTTAAGGTTGCAGTTGATGGAAATGACTGGAAGTGAATGCACTTGGAAGAAAAAAGATGATGTAGTTGTATTTGTTTAGAAACTAACACCTGGATTTGGAGAGCAGCAAAGTTTAATTCCAACAAGTGTTGGAGGCATGCAGAAGGCTTGAACATCACATCTAAAGATCTTAAGGTGGTCAGTTTGATTTTTTTTTTGGTCATCTGAAGAGACAAGAAAATAAAATCTTGAGCCGTCCAATGGCCAAGATGAAAAGTTCTGATTTTCTGAAACGGGAATGACGCATGTCCACGGACCATTGGGGAATCAAAGTAAGGGAGTGCCTCAAAGATTGCATCTGCTTTACGATGGCCTTAGTAGAGGTTTTTGCGTAAAGGAAAAAAAATAATTGGAAATGAGTGAGATAAGGTGGAGGCAGCTGGAATTTGGGTGGGCTGAAGATGAAGGACAAAAAGATAAGGAGTTGTTTGAGGGCACGTGAAAAGGAGAACTTGGAAACGAGAGGGGAAAAAGAGAACTGGCAAAATGGAGGTTTTCAATTCTGTAATATTTTTTTTATTTTATTTTAATTCCATTTATATCCCGCCCTTCTCCGAAGACTCAGGGCGGCTTACAAGCTTACAGGGGGCATCTAACTCAGGGATCTTCAAACTTGGCCCTTTTATGACTTGTGGACTTCAACTCCCAGAGTTCCTCTGCCTGGCTGAGGAATTCTGGGAGTTGAAGTCCACAAGTCATAAAAGGGCCAAGTTGGAAGACCCCAGATCTAACTTAACAGAATAACAAAGGGGATCTTGGAGGTCTTCTAGTTCCTTCCAGTTGCTCCTTTGATGGGATTGTTCATTAATATCTTAAATCTTCACCTTGAGGTTTTTTGAATTTGGTGGGGTTATGTAGGATCTCAATTTAATTTGGGTGTGTCAGATGTAGTTATTATATTTAAGATGTTGTAAATCAAATACAGGTACACTTCAAGGATGGTTTGGAGGAAAAGTTTTAGATCTCACACAAGTGCAGCTGTACCTCTCTGCTGTTCCTTAAACCATCCCATCTTTCTTCTGGCTTCCTCATGGAACCGAAAATACACACCACTGCTTTATGGAGTCAACTCATGACTTAATCCTGAAAGCCCCTCCACATTTTGATTTTTGAAACGTCAGAATGGTACAAACTCCAATATTTGCCGATTTATATTTTAGTACCCACACCTTTTTATTGCTTTGGGTGTTTTTTATTGCATTTTAAATTATAATTTCAATGAGCAGAACTCCCGGCTCAAGCAGTAAACCCTATACCAGGGGTAGGCAACCTTGGCTCTTTTATGACTCGTGGACTTCAGCTCCCAGAATTCCTGAGCCAGCCATGCTGAGGGGAAAGGGAGAGGTTTCCAAGCTGAGCCATGCTAGCTCAGGAATTCTGGGAGCTGAAGTCCACGAGTCATAAAAGAGCCAAGGTTGCCTACCCCTGCCCTATACCATTTCAGACAAATGGTTGTCCAGTCTCTTCTTAAAAACTTCCAGCGTTGGAGCACCCACAACTTCTGGAGGCATACTATTCTACTGATTAATTATTCTCACTGTCAGAAAATTTCTCCTTAATTCTATGTTGGTTTTTCTCCTTGATTAACTTCCATCTGTTGCTTCTTTGTCCTGCCTTCAGGTGCTTTGGGAGAACAGGTTGACCCTTTCTTGTTTGTGGCAGCTCTTCAAATATTGGAAGACTGCTATCATATCACCCCTAATCCTTCTTTTCCCTAGATGAGGTATACCCTATTCCAGCAACCGTTCTTCGTATGCTGTTAATCATCTTAGTTGCTCTTCTCTGCACTCTTTCCAAAGTCTCTACCTCTTTTTTATATTGTCATGACCAAAACAATTTCTGGAGGCAATTGATTAATTGTTCTCACTGTCAGGAAGTTTCTCCTTAGTTCTAGGTTGCTTCTCTCCTTGATTAGTTTCCATCTGTTGCTTCTTGTCCTGCCTTCAGCTGCTTTGGAGAATAGGGGGACCCCCTTTTTTTATGGCAACCCCTTACATATTGGAACAGTGGTATCATGTCACCCCTCGTCCTTCTAGGTAGATGGGCAACTAGAAATATTTAGAATAAATAATAAATAAGTGTATCCGTATTCCAGATGTTAATACTAATGTTTGTAACTTCTGGGCTATTAAGAAGAAAGATTGGTGTGCCAATTTAAGGGGGGAAATTCACATATTCACAGCTGCCAGGTTCTGCATGGACTGTGAAATTGGATTGTGACTTTGAAATGGTACTGTGGGTGGACATACTTTTTATTTATTTTATTTGAAACACTCTTGCGCTGCCTTTTTTTTTTTGGTTCGTGTTTGAGGGCGAATATATCAAATTGTGATTTAAATACACATTTTTGACTGAGATTTGATGTCCCCAAGGAAATCGGGAGGCATCGGGCCTTGGTGTCTCATGAAGTGTGACCTCATTCTAGAACATATTTTTCCGCAACTTGGTTCTGAGATGTGTTGAACTCGTGGGATTCTCAAGCGGCATTGCTGAAATTGCCTGTGAATGATGGAAGTTGATGTCCAGCATTTCTGGAGGCATGAAATTGGGGGTATGAAGTAGAGCATCGCTGCCTATTTTGTCTCACTCCCAACTTTTGCTTTTCCAATATTATCCATTGCTGACTTGATGTTGGTGATTTGTTTAAGGAAGCAGCTGCTGTTTTTGAGAGAGCTCTGAATAGGAAAATAGACTTTAAAAATCATCCTCAGGGTTCTCAATGCCTCCTTTATTTTATTTATTTATATTAAATTTATGCTCTTTTCCATCAACTGTAATGCTCAGAAAGCCCACAGTAATAAAATAGGCTATCTATCTATCTGTCTGTCTATCTATCTGTATGTATGTGTGTGTGTGTGTGTGTGTGTATATATATATATATATACCGTATATACTTGAGTATAAGCCGAATTTTTCAGCCCACTTTTTGGGCTGAAAAACTCCACTTCGGCTTATACTCAAGTCAACAAAAAAAAAGAACTGTCCCTTCGTTCGGAACAGGCTGCTGAGAGAAGGGAGCGGCAGAGCCTTGCAGAGCTGGCGGCAGTCCAGCGTTGTTTCTCCCCCTCGTGGGTGCGTGTGTGTGTCAGACCCACGGGAATGGCTGGTAGGGAAGCGGCATTCCGGCATTCCCCCCCCTTCCTGTGTGTCGAGCCCACGGGGCTTGACACACAGAGAAACGCAAATGCCGGACTGCCGCCACCTTTACTAGCCATTCCTGCGGGTCAGACACACACACACACACACACACACACACGCACGCACGCACGAAGGGGAGAAACAACGCTGGACTGCCGCCACCTCTGCCAGCCCTGCAAGCCTCTGCCGCCCCGGCGTTGGTGGTCGAGCTCTTCGGAGCCGGCAGAGAATCTCCCGCAGGAGGAGGTTGCGGCTTTCTCTCTTGCTTCGGACTGCAAGGATTTAAACTCCAGGAACAAATCCCGATGGAAGTTTTTTTTAAAAAAAATACTCCTCCGGGTCGGACAGGGGACCCAGGCTGAGGTCTAGGGGTAGTGGGGGGGGGCTCGCAGACATAGATGGGCTCAAGTGGAAGCCAAGCAGCCCTCCCGAACCTGGGCTTCTGGACGGAGCAGCCGGTGGTGCGTTTCAAAAAGCAGAAAAGTTGGATTTTGAACTTTTCAGCAGCGCATCTGCACCCGCTGCTTTTATGACCGACCTGCCGTTTCCCCCCCCCTCCCGGTCCTTTCCCCCGTCCAAGCGGACGCTCCAGGCTCTTTGGGGGGGACGGGCAGGCGGGGGGGGAAGGAAGCGTGCCGAGGCGCCGCTCACCTGCGATCGGCGAGTGCGCTGGACTCGGCTGCGTGTCCGGCGGAGGGTTCAGATCATTCCGGGCCAGAGCGGCTTGGCGGGCGGGGCCGTTGGGCAGGCGGCGTGGTGCAGCGGGGGAGTCAGGGCAGCTCTGCCATGGAGCAGCTGGGGTGGGTGGGTGGGGGGAGGAGGAGGAGGAGGAGGCGGAGAGGAGCGAGCGAACGAAAGACAGAGCTTCCGGTGGCTACCGCTGCTGAATATTGCAATGAGCCGCCGTCTCCCTATGACCGCTGGCGAGGGGATTTCATCAGAGCACGCAATCGGGGCTCCCCCTCGTGGGTGCGTGTGTGTGTCAGACCCACGGGAATGGCTGGTAGGGAAGCGGCATTCCGGCATTCCCCCCCCCTTCCTGTGTGTCGAGCCCACGGGGCTTGACACACAGAGAAACGCAAATGCCGGACTGCCGCCACCTTTACTAGCCATTCCTGCGGGTCTGACACATACACACACACACACACACACACACACACACGCACGCACGCACGAAGGGGAGAAACAACGCTGGACTGCCGCCACCTCTGCCAGCCCTGCAAGCCTCTGCCGCCCCGGCGTTGGTGGTCGAGCTCTTCGGAGCCGGCAGAGAATCTCCCGCAGGAGGAGGTCGCGGCTTTCTCTCTTGCTTCGGACTGCAAGGATTTAAACTCCAGGAACAAATCCCGATGGAAGTTTTTTTTAAAAAAAATACTCCTCCGGGTCGGACAGGGGACCCAGGCTGAGGTCTAGGGGTAGTGGGGGGGGGGGCTCGCAGACATAGATGGGCTCAAGTGGAAGCCAAGCAGCCCTCCCGAACCTGGGCTTCTGGACGGAGCAGCCGGTGGTGCGTTTCAAAAAGCAGAAAAGTTGGATTTTGAACTTTTCAGCAGCGCATCTGCACCCGCTGCTTTTATGACCGACCTGCCGTTTCCCCCCCCTCCCGGTCCTTTCCCCCGTCCAAGCGGACGCTCCAGGCTCTTTGGGGGGGACGGGCAGGCGGGGGGGGAAGGAAGCGTGCCGAGGCGCCGCTCACCTGCGATCGGCGAGTGCGCTGGACTCGGCTGCGTGTCCGGCGGAGGGTTCAGATCATTCCGGGCCAGAGCGGCTTGGCGGGCGGGGCCATTGGGCAGGCGGCGTGGTGCAGCGGGGGAGTCAGGGCAGCTCTGCCATGGAGCAGCTGGGGTGGGTGGGTGGGGGGAGGAGGAGGAGGAGGAGGAGGAGGCGGAGAGGAGCGAGCGGATGAAAGACGGAGCCTCCCGTGGCTACCGCTGCTGAATATTGCAATGAGCCGCCGTCTCCCTATGACCGCCGGCGAGGGGATTTCATCAGAGCACGCAATCGGGGCTCCCCGCCCCTCGGTCCTGCCCAGATGCAGCAGCAGCAGCAAGACCACCACCCCACCCACACACACACCTCCGGTCTACCTTACGGCCCGGTGACTTGACCCCGGGTATAGATCGGAAAGAAGGCAACAGACCTGCAGAATCGCGGCGGCGCCCCCGGAGAAGCCTACCCCGAGGCTGCGGCCGATTTTTCCTTCTCCAGGCATTTTTCCTTCTCCAGGAAGTCCACCAGTCATCAAAGGGCCAAGTTTGAAGACCCCTGCGTCTACGTGGTATCTAAGAGCCGCCACCACCACCACCCACTAACCTCTCCACGGTGCCCCACCCCTTGGCTCTTCTCATTGCTGGAGCTCCTTCTCAGCGAAGGGGCAGGAAGGTCTGTTGCCTTCTTTCCGATCTATCCCCGGGGTCAAGTCACCGGGCCGTAAGGTAGACCGGAGGTGTGTGTGTGTGTGGGGGTGGTCTTGCTGCTGCTGCTGCATCTGGGCAGGACCGAGGGGCGGGGAGCCCCGATTGCGTGCTCTGATGAAATCCCCTCGCCGGCGGTCATAGGGAGAGGGCGGCTCATTGCAATATTCAGCAGCGATAGCCACCGGAAGCTCTGTCTTTCGTTCGCTCGCTCCTCTCCGCCTCCTCCTCCTCCTCCCCCCACCCACCCACCCCAGCTGCTCCATGGCAGAGCTGCCCTGACTCCCCCGCTGCACCACGCCGCCTGCCCAACGGCCCCGCCCGCCAAGCCGCTCTGGCCCGGAATGATCTGAACCCTCCGCCGGACACGCAGCCGAGTCCAGCGCACTCGCCGATCGCAGGTGAGCGGCGCCTCGGCACGCTTCCTTCCCCCCCCGCCTGCCCGTCCCCCCCAAAGAGCCTGGAGCGTCCGCTTGGACGGGGGAAAGGACCGGGAGGGGGGGGAAACGGCAGGTCGGTCATAAAAGCAGCGGGTGCAGATGCGCTGCTGAAAAGTTCAAAATCCAACTTTTCTGCTTTTTGAAACGCACCACCGGCTGCTCCGTCCAGAAGCCCAGGTTCGGGAGGGCTGCTTGGCTTCCACTTGAGCCCATCTATGTCTGCGAGCCCCCCCCCCCCCACTACCCCTAGACCTCAGCCTGGGTCCCCTGTCCGACCCGGAGGAGTATTTTTTTTAAAAAAAACTTCCATCGGGATTTGTTCCTGGAGTTTAAATCCTTGCAGTCCGAAGCAAGAGAGAAAGCCGCGACCTCCTCCTGCGGGAGATTCTCTGCCGGCTCCGAAGAGCTCGACCACCAACGCCGGGGCGGCAGAGGCTTGCAGGGCTGGCAGAGGTGGCGGCAGTCCAGCGTTGTTTCTCCCCTTCGTGCGTGCGTGCGTGTGTGTGTGTGTATGTGTCAGACCCGCAGGAATGGCTAGTAAAGGTGGCGGCAGTCCGGCATTTGCGTTTCTCTGTGTGTCAAGCCCCGTGGGCTCGACACACAGGAAGGGGGGGGAATGCCGGAATGCCGCTTCCCTACCAGCCATTCCCGTGGGTCTGACACACACACGCACCCACGAGGGGGAGCCCCGATTGCGTGCTCTGATGAAATCCCCTCGCCAGCGGTCATAGGGAGACGGCGGCTCATTGCAATATTCAGCAGCGGTAGCCACCGGAAGCTCTGTCTTTCGTTCGCTCGCTCCTCTCCGCCTCCTCCTCCTCCTCCTCCTCCTCCCCCCACCCACCCACCCCAGCTGCTCCATGGCAGAGCTGCCCTGACTCCCCCGCTGCACCACGCCGCCTGCCCAACGGCCCCGCCCGCCAAGCCGCTCTGGCCCGGAATGATCTGAACCCTCCGCCGGACACGCAGCCGAGTCCAGCGCACTCGCCGATCGCAGGTGAGCGGCGCCTCGGCACGCTTCCTTCCCCCCCCCGCCTGCCCGTCCCCCCCAAAGAGCCTGGAGCGTCCGCTTGGACGGGGGAAAGGACCGGGAGGGGGGGGAAACGGCAGGTCAGTCATAAAAGCAGCGGGTGCAGATGCGCTGCTGAAAAGTTCAAAATCCAACTTTTCTGCTTTTTGAAACGCACCACCGGCTGCTCCGTCCAGAAGCCCAGGTTCGGGAGGGCTGCTTGGCTTCCACTTGAGCCCATCTATGTCTGCGAGCCCACTACCCCTAGACCTCAGCCTGGGTCCCCTGTCCGACCCGGAGGAGTATTTTTTTTAAAAAAAACTTCCATCGGGATTTGTTCCTGGAGTTTAAATCCTTGCAGTCCGAAGCAAGAGAGAAAGCCGCGACCTCCTCCTGCGGGAGATTCTCTGCCGGCTCCGAAGAGCTCGACCACCAACGCCGGGGCGGCAGAGGCTTGCAGGGCTGGCAGAGGTGGCGGCAGTCCAGCGTTGTTTCTCCCCCTCGTGCGTGTGTGTGTGTGTGTCACACCCGCAGGAATGGCTAGTAAAGGTGGCGGCAGTCCGGCATTTGCGTTTCTCTGTGTGTCAAGCCCCGTGGGCTCGACACACAGGAAGGGGGGGAATGCCGGAATGCCGCTTCCCTACCAGCCATTCCCGTGGGTCTGACGCACACACACACACACACACACACACCAGGAAATCGAGAGCGCAGCCTTAAGTTAAAGGTGGCGGACGGGCCCGAGAAAAAAGGCTGCAAAACTCCAATCTTTTAAATCGTGCGGTGTTGTTGTGTTGTTTTTTTCCTCCCCCCGAAAGTGAATGCCAGCTTTCCGTACTAGTGTATTTGTACTGCCGCGAGTGACAACTGACAAAGCTTGCCGGTGTGATCTTGATTTTGGAACTGATGAAGTCTGTTAACAGGCTCAACTAAGATGGCAGACGTGTCGAGCTGAGCTCCGTGAGCTCCGTGAGTTTGGTGTGGTTTGGTGGTGAGCTGCTGCATTTCCCAGCCTCGGCTTATACTCAAGTCACTAACTTTTTCCAATTTTGGGGGGTAAAATTAGGGGTCTCGGCTTATATTCGAGTCGGCTTATACTCAAGTATATACGGTATATATATATATATATATATATTTGTTTTCTGAGGTTTTCGCGGGTGCCTGTATGTGGATCCTTGGTTTTTCGGGTTTTTCCCCGCGTAGAACTAAAGGTGTAGGCGCAACGTTTCGACGAAATCCCATCCGTCATCATCAGGCTAGTGGTTTCTGCTTCCTTCTTCTGGGAGAATACTTACTCCACATACTTCTCCCAGAAGAAGGAAGCAGAAACCACTAGCCTGATGATGACGGATGGGATTTCGTCGAAACGTTGCGCCTACACCTTTAGTTCTACGCGGGGAAAAACCCGAAAAACCAAGGATCCATATATATATATATATATATATATATATATATATATATATATATATATATATATATATATATATATATATCTACATATATTTATGTGTGTGTGTGTACATATATATACATATATATGTACACACACACACATAAATATATGTAGATATATATATATATAAATCTATATATATATATATCTACATATATTTATGTGTGTGTGTGTACATATATATACATATATATATTCACATACATGCACACACACACAGACAAAATCTATTTATAGTAAGACAGTACCAAAAAAAATAAACACAGATTAAAATGTGTTTCAGGTTTTTTTTTAAAAAAAAGTCAGGTTAAACTGCCAAAACCTGTCTGATTTCTTTTCAGTAAAAAAGATTAAAGGTGGGAAAAGTATAACAAAGATGGATTTAGCTTGGTCTTCCTTGAAAAGAAATTCCAGAAACTGGAAATAATCTTTGGTTAGTGTTTCCTGTCAAATTTAGAAGATCAGTGATGATGTCTGATCCCAGCATCTTTCAAGATTAACGAAAGTCAACAATTTTTTTTAAAAAAAATATCACAGCTTTCTGAAGTAAACGACTTCCCCTAAAGTTATCCCCATTTTGTGGTCAACCATACCAGATTCTACTGAGAATTCATTGTGAACAACATGAAGATCATTATCGGTCCCATCGCTAAGTTCAGAGTGTAAATCCCATCTTTAGATCATATTTTCTTTTTTAAGTCTCAAAGACTTTTAACCGTGCAAAATTACCGAGTAATGACACGTCAAGCGTACCTTTAGGTACTTTATAAATGTAAGGTTTATACTCCAGCAATATAGAAGTGCGGTTGATAATATTATGAAGTCTTCCTGGTCTGTAATTTTTATGTAATAGAATCCCTGAAATATTGGCTTCTTTCATTTGAGTAGCAAACTATAGAAGGCGATTTTTATTTTTATTTTAGTTGTGAATTATTATACAGTAACTCAGGGGGTTGAAGGCACGTTTGAGAAAAGGAAGGAATCCTGCATTTCTTGTGTTCTCTAGCCGTTGGTTTCATTTAGAAACGGATGAAATAAATGACTTGATATCAGTCTTCCAATATTTGAGGGGCTGCCACAAAGGAGAGGTTCTTGACGTATTCTCCAGCAGCTGCTTCTTTAAACAAATTGTTCTGTATGTACCTGTCTGGCCACCTGATTGGCTAACCTGGCCGGCGGGAATTCCTGGACACCGGGTTGGGTGACCAAGGCAAGGCGGGAGATTAGAGCCAAGGGGTTGGCTAGCGTCAGGCAGTCGCCAGGCATATAAGGCCAACCTGGACATGCAAGGCCAGTTCGGCCACGTGGAGTGGAAATAAACAGAATAACCCCAAACCTGTCTCCGAGTCATCTGTCGCAGCACCGGACACAACAGTGGCGACAAAGGTGGGATCGCGGCAGAACGGCAGAGAAAAGGACGTGACAGTGGAAAGTGCGAAGCGCACAGAGCGGGAAATTCAAAGAGCCGTCAGCAGCACAACAAGCGTTAGCCCAGCGGCACCGGATTCGCGGATGGAAGAGGGAATGGCGCAGGTCGGCTCAGTAAGAGAATTCGACCCAAGGCACCCAGAAGATTGGGAAGAGTACGTCGGCCAAGTCGAAGGCTACATGTTGGTGAACGGCATAACCGACGACCGTAAGAAGGCTGCTGTGTTGCTGACGATCAGCGGAATGCCGGTTTACCGGGTCGCCGTGGGATTATGCCAGCCAGCAGCAGTCACCAGCGTGTCGTACGCTGATCTCTTGGGGAAGCTACGAGAGCATTTCACCCCCAAACGATCAGAACTTTTCTGGAGGAGGATCTTCGAACGGCGGAACCAGAAACCGGGAGAGTCCATAACGGAGTTGGTGGCCGCAGTGAGGGAAGCTGCACTGCGATGCAAGTATGATAACTTGGAAGTGCGTATCAGGGACAGAGTGGTCCTAGGGCTGCGAGAAGAACAACTACAGAATAGAATTATAGCAAAGCCCATAGGAAACTTGCAAGAAGTCCTGGACGAACTGCTGACGTACGAAGCCACCGGACAACGCAACCCCCCCCCCACAACAGCAACGGCGCAACCAGATCCATCCACCAAGAGTGCCTTGTGGATGGTGGGGTGGAGGACTGCCCGTGGGAGACGGACATCGACGAGATCACCCGGCGATTCGGAAAGGCCACCGCGAGAGCAAACCGATCGGACGACACTGACCGACCCAGAAGACCACCATCATCCCAGCAAACAAAATCACTGAGGGAAGCCCCGAACAGACAAAGGGACCCAGAGTCCAAATGTGGAAGCTGTGGGGGAAATCACCCCCGCACTGGCTGCAGGTTCAGGAACGCGAAATGCAGGAACTGCAGAAAAACCGGCCACATTCAAATAATCTGCAGAAGCAAACAGCGCGAAAACCTCCACGACATCAACGCCTGGGCCACAGGTAAGGTAACCCCCTGCAATAGTGGCAAAGAGACCCACAGGCCACAGGCACAAACCCCTAACCGGGGAAAGGTTGAGGCCGTCAACCAAGTGCTAAGTCCCAAATTAAAAATTGAGGTCCGTCTGCAGGGCATTCCCTGCAGAATGGAGGTTGATTCGGGGGTGGCGGTGTCCATAATTTCGGGGAAAATGTTGGCACGGATCGAGGCTAGAAGCGGGCGTCGGGTCCACATTAAACACACACACATACAACTAGTGGATTTCCAAAGGACACCCATTAAAGTGAGGGGAATGGTCACCATCGAAGTCTGTTTTAAGAGGTTTAAGGGGCCACGAGCTTCTAGTTACAGAGGGACAGAGAGCCAGTTTAATTGGCCTCAACTGGTTTGGGCCATTAGGTATCTGGGTCGGGGGAATTAATACAGTACAGCACCGAACCCTAGAGTCTGTCTGCGATAGTTACACAGATGTCTTCGATGGGTCGCTCGGTAAATACAGGGGCCCACCCATTAACTTTAAATTAGACCCCTCAATACCCCCTATAAGAATTAAGGCTAGGAGAGTTCCCTTCGCCCTTGAACAAAAGATAGAAACCGAGTTAGACAAGCTAGTGGGCCAGGGAGTACTGGAACCAGTAGAAGGGGGACCCTGGGAAACACCTATCGTCACCCCCCTCAAACCCAACGGTGACGTGAGGATATGTGCCGACTATAAAGCGACACTAAACCAGGCTTTAAATCAGTACGCTTACCCAGTTCCAACGGTGAAGCAGGTCCTCGCGACCATACAGAACAGCGCCATCTTTGCTAAACTCGATTTGGCGCAAGCATACTTGCAATTAACAGTTACCAGGGAAGCAGCCGATGCACAAACAATAGTCACCCACAAGGGGGCGTTCTGAGTCAACAGATTGCAATTTGGTATAGCAGCAGCCCCAGGTATATTCCAAGAAGTGATGGAGAGGACTCTGAAAGGTATACCTGGGGTGTGCCCATACTTTGATGATGTACTGATAGCAGGGGAAAACGAGGGAGTCTTAGCTGAGTGGTTGGAAAGGGTACTGGGCTGCAGGACTTAGAGCTGCAGGACTCAAATTAAAAAAGGAAAAATGCTCCATTGGAGTAGCATCCACTGAGTTTTTAGGGTACAGGATTGATGCTCAGGGCATACATCCAACAGAGGAAAAAATAAAAGCAATCAAATCAACCCCAGCACCCAAAAATAAGGCGGAGTTACAAGCATTTTTGGGTCTCATAAATTTCTATCATGCATTCCTACCTCACAAAGCGGCTATAGCAGAACCAATGCACAGGCTACTAGACAAAAAAGCCACTTGGCAGTGGCAGGAACAACACAAAAGAAGTTTTCAAACATTGAAGGAGATACTATCCAGTAGGTCCACAGTCACCCATTTCATTGAGGGAAAGCCAATATGTTTAGCATGTGATGTATCACCATATGGGGTGGGGGCGGTGATCAGCCACCTGGATAGTGATGGGGAACAAAGACCCATAGCGTATTACTCCAGAACTCTGACCAAGGCAGAGCGCAACTATGCCCAAATTGACAAAGAGGCGTTAGCAATAGTAGCAGGAGTAAAGAAATTCCACGATTACCTATATGGTAGGAATTTCACAATATTCACTGATCACAAACCGCTTCTGGGACTGTTCACAACGGACAGAGAAACCCCACAAACAATGTCCCCAAGAATGTTGAGATGGTCAATATTCCTATCAGCATATACATTCTCCATCAAATATAGACCGGGGAAAGAAATGGGCCATGCGGATGCATTAAGCAGCCTACCCCTACCTGACACAGACACAGACCCAGCACCAGTGGGACAAATTCTCACAATACAAGAACTTCCAGAATGCCCGCTTACAGCCAAAGAAATCGCCAATGCCACCAGCAAGGATCCAGTACTAAGCAGAGTAGCAACATGGGTTCAAGGGGGGTGGAAAAGGGAGAACCCGAGACCACAATTCCAGGCTTATTTCAGGAGAAGGGACGAGATGTCATCACACTCAGGTTGCCTCTTATGGGGAAACAGGGTGATAGTGCCAGAGAAATTAAGAGAGAGGGTCGTCAGCGAACTACACAAAGGGCACCAGGGGATAGTGCGCATGAAAGCCCTGGCCAGGAGTTACCTATGGTGGCCAGGATTAGACAAGGCCATAGAGGAGAGGGTAGCAGGGTGCTACCAATGCCAGAGGTCTAGGCCAGAGCAAGCCCACGCACCCGTACACAGGTGGGAGGCAGCACACAACCCCTGGTCCGAATACACATAGATTACGCGGGGCCATTCCAGGGTCAAACATTCTTAGTAGTGGTTGACAGCTATTCCTGGTGGTTAGAGGTGGTGCCTGTTAAGAGCATGACGTCAGCCAAGACAATACAGATCCTGAGGGGACTCTTTGCCACTCATGGGTTACCTGACGTAATTGTTTCTGACAATGTCCCTCAATTCACCTCTATTGAATTTCAGGACTTCCTCGAGGCCAACTTGATTAGGCACGCAGCATCGGCACCCTTCCATCCCTCCAGCAACGGATTGGCAGAGAGGAACGTGAGATCAACCAAAGATGCACTACGCAGGATCATTGTAGGTGACTGGCACCAAAGATTGGCCCAGTTCTTGCTGGCACAACACACAACACCATGCACACCAACGGGAAAAAGCCCAGCGGAAATGAGGTGGGGCAGGAGACTCACAACCAAATTAGATAGGCTCCACCCGGATAGGGCAACAGCTGAAACAGAACAGGACTGCACCGCCAGATCATTGAACATTGGGGACTTAGTGTGGGCCAGGAACTACGGCCAAGGGGACAAGTGGACACAGGGAGTGGTTGTGGACAAGCTGGGGCCACTATCTTACATCATAGAGGGGGAAGGGGAACGTCAGGTCAGGAGACACATTGACCAACTCAGGAAAAGGGCCCCAGAGAATACCCCACCGGCACCCAGAGAGACTCAGCAGCAGCAAAGTAACACACACTACGAACCACTCCCAGCTCCCAAACCTCGACCTAACACCATGGGCGTAACCGGACCAAGAGAGGCCGGGGCAACCAGGACTACCACAACGAGACTAGGGTCACCAGATCCACTCACCGAGACAGCACCAAGAGTACTCACCGAAATCTCACAGCCAGTGGGTCACCTGCAGAAGGGGGAGCAGCCAGTGCCAACGAGGCCGGTCCAGGGGAGGGAGACTAGGCCTGACAGTCCACCAGGGAGATATCCTGCCAGGGCACACACATCTCCGACATACCTAAGGGATTATGTAAGGAAATGAATCGGGGACTAAGAGCAACAGGGTATAGATTAGTTTACAGTTGGGGGGGAAAGGGGTGTTCTGTATGTACCTGTCTGGCCACCTGATTGGCTAACCTGGCCAGCGGGAATTCCTGGACACCGGGTTGGGTGACCAAGGCAAGGCGGGAGATTAGAGCCGGGGGGTTGGCTAGCGTCAGGCAGTCGCCGGGCATATAAGGCCAACCTGGACATGCAAGGCCAGTTCGGCCACGTGGAGTGGAAATAAACAGAATAACCCCAAACCTGTCTCCGAGTCATCTGTCGCAGCACCGGACACAACACAAATCACCAACATCCAACTTAGAGATCCAATCTAAAACTAAGGAGGAATTTCTTAACAACGAGAACAATTAATCAGTGGAGCGGCTTTGCCTTCAGAAGTTAACATGGATGCTCCATCACTGGAGGTTTTTAAGAACAGACTGGACAGCCATTTGCCCAGAGTAGTATAGAGTCTCCTGTTTGAGCCGTGGGTTGGGTTGGAAGACCTCCAAGGTCCCTTCCAACTCTGTTACTCTGTTACTCTGTTAAACTTAAGCCAGCGGCTGAATTCACACACACCAAGTTTTGTGTTCGCCTCACACATTCTGCCCAAACAAACAAAACATGACCCATTGTGATGGTTTAGTCACACTGTGGTTGGTTCTATCAAAGACATGCTGAAATATTCAGTCCCCAACTCCACTTTAGCCTGGTTTAATAGGTTGTTCAAGTGAAGTCAGTGAAAAAGGACAGATCATTATCCTCTCAAAATCGTTAAAACATGCCTCGTTTAAGAAATTATCTGTAATTTCTCAGAGGCTGGGAAAAAGATGGTGGTTGAAAACATCTGTACATCCTTTGTCGTGAAAATGGATAACCATTGTAGATGGTCATTAAGAGGATTGAGGAGTCCAATTCTCTAAGAGAATTTACAGATAAATGGAGTGCCAAAGTAAACATATCAAGTGGTCAGGACTTTTGTAACCTAAGCCCCCCTTCGCATAAATTTGATTAAAAAGTCTGTGACAGCCTCAATTTCTTCATAATGAACAGCTGGTAGGGGCTTGGCATTAACCTTGATAACTAGACATATTTACTGTAGTGCTCTATTTAGGTTTGTTAGGATGAGATTCTCTACTCCCTTTTTTTCTACATCCTTCAATAGTGTTGGATTGTTGTAGATGCCTGGACAAGTCCCTGCAGTTTTCTTGGCAAGACTTTTCAGAATTGGCTTGCCATTGCCTCCTTCCTAGGGTTGAGAGAAAGTGACTGGCCCAAGGACACCAAGCTGGCTTCATATCCAAGGCAGAACTAGAATTCTCAGTCCCTGGTTACTTTGGCCCAAAGTAAGCCAGATGGCTTTATTATTTTTATTTTTCATTTATATATTTATAGAAATTTAGTAGATCAGTGGTTCTCAAACTTGTCTTTACCACGGACCCCCTTTAAATACCTTTTGTGGCTATGACCATGGCCACAGATCCCCAAGACTTAACTCAAGATTTAAATCATAAGATTTTTTCAAGCTTTCACACCCCCCCCCCATGACAACATTGCATGCCCCCTCCAATGGTGTGCAGACCACAGGTTGGGAATTACAGTAATAAATAATAAATAAACAAACTCTGGGTCTTCTGGTGATTGGCTCAAAGTTACCCAGCCAACTTTCATGCCTAAGGCCGGACTAGAACTCACCCTCTCCTGGTGATTGGCTCAAAGTCACTCAGCCAACTTTCATGCCTAAGGCAAGACTAGAACTCACCCTCTCCTGGTGATTGGCTCAAAGTCACCCAGCCAACTTTCATGCCTAAGGCAGGACTAGAATTCCCAGTTTCACGTTTTCTAACCTGATGCCTTTACCATTACACCAGGCTGCCTCTCTCGACCCTCTTACTAACCACTTATTGCTATACCAGGAGACGGTCCCTTGTTTGCACATGGAGTGAGATCCTTTGGCATACCCTCTCCCCTATATAGGAGAGGTCCAATCTGGATGAGAAATAAACTCCTGCAGTTTTTCATGCACCCAAAGATGTAATGGCTTTAAAGTTGATGGTTACAGTTCCCCAGCTTCTTCAGGTAGTTCCAGAAAGACTGACTGCGAGGCACACATATTTTTACCAGCATGTTGAATTGGATCAGAGAGTGAACTCTTAACCAACATAGCAACTTTAGATGTAATATAACTAAATCTGTACTTCTAGTTTGTAGACAGGCTGCTGCATTTTGGACCAGTGAGAGCATTTTGAGTAATTTTCAAAGGCAGCCCCGTACAGAGTAGGTTACAGTAATATATTGGTCATTTTCTGATGCCATTTGTACAACCGGCCTTTTTTTTTTTAAAAGCGGATTTCTAGTTGATATTTTCATTAAGTTCTTTATCCCCTTTCCAATATCCCTATCCTGTCTGATTACTGTTGGCACAGATCCTGTTAAGGTATGTCTGAAGCTAGGCTGTTTTTCTCCAAAGTTTTATCAGAACCACTTGTTTTAACTTTCATAAATAATTGGGCGCCTCAGTCGCCTCCACTTAGGCAATTGATGAACAAGTTGAAAAGCATCGTTTTTAAATACGTATGACTGCATACTTCATTGTTTTAGGTTGCTGTACAATACTGTTAAGAATGTTCTGTAGTCTGTGGAGAGTCTCAGTCACCCCAAAGGTGCTTTTTCAAAAGGTAACTGGATTTTCTTGAGGGTTTTCCCCCCCCCCCTTTTGAAAACGTTTCCCTTCTCATCCAAGAAGCCCAGCTGCCTTTCGGAAAAGCACTTTCAGTGTAAGAATATTATATTTCTTCTTTTGTTTTTGTTGATTCATATGCACCTCTTATTCCTAAGTTTCCCCTGGAGAGGTTTTGTCAAAAGCCTTTTCAAAAGTCCCGATAAATAACATGAGGACTCGCCATTCGGAAGATTTGTTGTTGTTAGTTGCGAAGTCGTGTCCGACCCATCGCGACCCCATGGACAATGTTCCTCCAGGCCTTCCTGTCCTCTACCATCTTCTGGAGTCCATTTAATCTCACGCCTACTGCTTCAGTGACTCCATCCAGCCACCTCATTCTCTGTCGTCCCCTTCTTCTCTTGCCCTCCACCTTTCCCAGCATTAGGCTCTTCTCCAGTGAGTCCTTCCTTCTCATTAGTTGCCCAAAGTATTTGAATTTCAGGATCTGGACTTCAAAAGGACAGTCGGGGTTGATCTCCTCTAGGACTGACCGGTTTGATCGCCTTGCAGTCCAAGGGACTCGCAGGAGTCTTCTCCAGCACCATAGCTCAAAGGCCTCCATTCTTTGGCGCTCAGCCTTTTTTATGGCCCAGCTTTCACTGCCATACATTGCAACTGGGAAGACCATAGCCTTGACTATACGCACTTTTGTTGACAGGGTGATGTCTCTGCTTTTTAGTGTGCTGTCTATATTTGCCATGGCTTTCCTCCCCAGGAGCAAGCGTCTTTTAATTTCTTGGCTACAGTCCCCATCTGCGGTGATCTTGCAGCCCAGGAAGATACGTTGTTGTTTTTATTAAAAAAAGAATTGCGTTTGCATAGACCACAGGTCTGCAACCCGCGGCTCCGGAGCCCTCTGCCATGTGCAGTCCAAAAAAAAAAAAAGAGACTAAAAATGTTCAACCAATCAATTCAAATATGCAGGGTAGGTGCATATCTCGCCTTGTCTCCACTCTTCAGTCAAACCCTGTTCTGCGCATGCATGCATGTACGCGCATGCGCACGCATTTTTTGCGGCTCCCAGTTTTTCCTTTTGTGAGGGAACCGGTTCCGAGTGGCTCTTTCACTGTTTCAGGTTGATGACCCCTGGCATAGACTTTACAATTTTGTCTCAGTAAATGCTTTCCACCGTGTTTGATAATTATCCTCAAATAATTGTCCTTGTACAGTGTTAGGAAAGCATTGCTTTGAGGTTGCTAAAAAAAAAAACCTCCCCCCCATTATTAGTTTAGATTTTTGGATTTTTTTTAGCACAGGTATGGATTCTTTATTTGCTCATTTTGCCAACTTTTCCATTTGCTCTAATAGCTTCCTTGACAATGCTAATTAATCATTTTGGAGAGCTGTTGCACTCAAGTACCTTTCTTGACCTGCAGTAAATTGTCTATGAATGTGTTCTTCAGGAAACACCCCGCCGCCGCCCCCACACACACAAGCATCCTGAAGTGATTTGATCCCTTCAACTTTTGCTTTTCAACTGCTTTTGAAGCAGTTGCTTCATTTTCAAGGACTTTTCTCCTCCTGCCTAGAGGTGGAGAGAGTGGGTTGTGGGCTGCCTGAAAAAAAAATTTTTTTTTCAATCGTGCATAAATTGAATTTGGTTGGCACAGTGTCACCACTTCCAATTGGATCAGTGACACTCGGGTCTCAGTCAAAGTGTAAGGCTTTAACTCTGTAAAAAAAAATTCTGCCTTGCGAGTGGAATGTGTGGATTCATCCCATCCTTGAGTGTATAGAGCAGGGGTAGGCAACCTCGGCTCTTTTTTATTATTATTAAAGAGTTTTACAGATACATTTTAAACATAAAACCCATCCCTCCCTCACCCCCACCCAATTTCCCCTCCCTCCCCCTCGACTTCCCAGAGCGTAATACAGGGTATTGACCCTAACAATCTTAAACTATAATATGCTAACTAACTATAATAACGCTTTAAATCCTATCGCACTTTAACTCTCCTTAAAAATAACTAAATAATAATAAATCTTATAAATCTAATACTTATTCAAATGCTAAATGAAACTTTTTAGTCCCATATTTATTCTGAATGTAATCCATCCATCTTCTCCATTCCAAGATATATCTTTGTTGCAAACGGTCTTTCAAATATGCTGAAATTTTTGCCATTTCCGCCAGGTTCAAAACTTTTAAAGTCCATTCTTCTATAGTAGGCAAATCCTCCTCCTTCCAATATTGCGCTACCAAAAGTCTTGCTGCCGTTATTAAATTCAACATCAATTTAGTTTTTATAGCAGTACAGTCTATAGTAATACCCAACAAAAATAATTGTGGAGAAAACTATATCTTTTTCTTAAATATCTTCTGCATATTCCACCAAATTTTAATCCAAAAAGCTTATATGATAATACGTTGCATCATCACAACCACACCTCCAGCATTTAGGTTGATAATTTGGATACATATACATATACATGCTAAGCTTGTAAGCCACCCTGAGTCTTCGGAGAAGGGTGGGATATAAATGGAATAAAAATAAAATTAAATAAATAAATAAATAATGCCAATTTCTTAGGATCTAAATGCCATCTATAAAACATCTTATAAAAATTCTCTCTTAAATTTTGTGCCTGTGTAAATTTTACATTTCTGACCCAGATTGTTTCCCAAGTATCCATCATTATTGATTACAATTCTCGCCTGCAACCTCGGCTCTTTTATGACTCATGGACTTCAACTCAGGAATTCTGGGAATTGAAGTCCATGAGTCATAAAAGAGCCGAGGTTGCCTACCCGTGGTATAGAGTTACGCCTTGACTTACAACAGTTCATTCGCTGACCTTTCGAAGTTACAACAGCACTGAAAAAAAGTGACTTCAGGACCATTTTTCACACTTACAACTGTTGTTGAAAGAAAAGTCTTCCATCATGGTTCAGTCCAAGCCGGGAATAAACAACATGCTTTAGAAAGAAGGTTACAGTTTATTGAAGAGGAGAGCCGGACAGAAAGATAGCTCTGGAAGAAAAAAAGAGAGAGTGAGCACATGTAGGGAGTGGGTTTTTATACCCTCTGGAGCCTTTTGTTTGGAGTTGTTTCCTGTTCCTGTTTGAGGCTTTGTATTTCCTGTGTCATGTGCTTTGACCTGGGTCTGGGTGTGCCCTTTGGCATCTGTGAGTTAATCCTATTATGTCCTGTCTTAGAGTTTGGGTGGGGTGTGTAGATTTTAGATGTCTTAAGTCTTCTTAGCTTCAACCTTCCTGAATGGTTTACATCTGCATTTCTATAGAGTTGGTTTCTGCTTTGGGGAGGGAGACCTGGGGCTATTAAGAAAAACTGGGCATGCTTTTGAGGGAATCTATTTTTCTGCCCTTTTAATATTTCCTCCTCTGGGGGGCTGACTTCCCACACTATGATCACGTGATCCAAATTCAGACGCTTGGTAACTGACTCGTATTTATGACGGTTGCACTGTCCCGGGGGTTACGAGATCCCCTTTTGCCGCCTTCTGACAAGCAAAGTCAATGGGGAAAACCAGATTCAATTAACAACCCTGTTACTAACTTAACAACAGCAGCAATTCACTTAACTGTGGCAAATAATAATAATAATAATAATAATAATAATAATAATAATAATAATAATAGGAACACAACGCGCCAGATATCGCAGTTGCAGAGAACCGAAGCGTACAGCTGATTGATATTGCTGTACCAGGAGATGCCAGAGTCGAAGAAAAAGAACTGAAAAAAATTATGAAATACCGCAACCTGGCCATCAAAACTGCGCGATTATGGATGAAACGTGTAACAGTGATACCCATCGTCATTAGGGCACTGGGAACTATGTCCAAAAACTTTGCAAAATACATCAGGACTCCAGCAAAGCTACAAAAAACTGCGCTACTCGGAACATCTTACATTTTAAGGAGATACCTGGTTGATACCTAGGATACTGGCAGCAACCCGTGTTAACCATTAGTGTCAGTCAATTTGAGCGTTCAGTTGACCGAGTTTCATGTAATAATAATAATAATAATAATAATAATAATAATAATAATAATAATAATAATAATAAAGTTGGAAGGTTCCAACCCCCTGCTCAGGCAGCAAATCCTATACCATTTCAGACAAATGACTGTCCAGTCTGTTCTTAAAAACTTCCAGTGTTGGAGCATTCACCACCTCTGGAGGCAGGTTGTTCCACTGGTTAATTGTTCTAACTGTCAGGAAGTTTCTCCTTAGTTCTAGTTTGCTTCTCTCCTTGATGAGTTTCCATCCATTGCTTCTTGTCCTGCCTTCAGGTGCTTTGGAGAATAGCTTGACTCCCTCTTCTTTGTGACAGCCCCTGAGATATTGGAAGGCTGCTGTCATGTCCCCCGTCGCCCTTCTCTTCATTAAACTAGACATACCCAATTCCAGCAACCGTTCCTTGTAAGTTTTAGCCTCCAGTCCCCTGATCATCTTTCTTGCTCTTCTCTTTACTCTTCTCTGTACTCTGTCCTCAAGTGCAGCAAAATTCATTTATCAAACGTCTCGGCAACAAAAAATTGGGGCTAAGTGGTGGTTGTTAAGTCAAGGACCACCTGTAATTAAAGTCACCCATGACTGTATCATTTCCTCCTTTGGATACTTCCCTAGTATCCTTTCCCGTATAAAGAGATTTTGGTTAAAATAACATGTCCCTGATAACAAATCATTATGAGGCACTGCCACTCCTATCTATTCTGTGAAGAGGTTGATCCCTTTGGAGACTGATCAATTTGTTTGATATGATGGCCTGTTTGATATACAGAGCAATGTTACCTGATTATTTTCTTTACAAGTAAAGTTCAGATGCTGTTGAGGCTGCGGATACTTTTGTATTTTTTCTTCTTCTTGTTAACAGTGAGTTGTCATTGCCATCTCCAATAATGTTTTTCTGCTTCCTAGAACAGGGGTCCCGAACCCCCGGTCCGTGGACCGTTACCAGGCCGCACAAACAAGCAAAGCCCCCTCCGTGGAATGCAGGCAGCACACAAAACCACACACACTCCGGTCTGTGGAAAAATCTCTCTCCACGGTACCAGGCCCGGGTGCCCAAAAGGTTGGGGACCTCTGTCTTAGAATACAGGGACCTCTGTCCTAGAATACGCTGTGGATGTAGTATATCTTGATTCAATAAAAGCAATATTCTCAAGAGCCAGATAGATACATGTGAGGACATTATAACCCAGGGGTCTTCAAACTTGTCCCTTTTATGACTCGTGGACTTCAACTCCCAGAATTCCTCAGCCAGGGGTAGGCAACCTTGGCTCTTTTATGACTCGTGGACTTCAACTCCCAGAATTCCTGAGCCAGCGTGGCTCAGCTTGGAAACCTCTCCCTTTCCCCTCAGCATGGCTGGCTGAGGAATTCTGGGAGTTGAAGTCCACGAGTCATAAAAGGGCCAGGTTGGAAGAGCCCTGCTGTATAGGATCAGTTGGGATTGCAGGTGGCGGTGTCGTGTAGGTCGGAGAACTCAAATTCCCTTGACCCTTCCCTGCTGCCCATTTGCTTTGACCGTGATTAGTTCAGATTCTTGTAGAGCAGACATGTCAAACACAAGGCCCGGGGCCCGGATTTGGCCCGCGAAGTGGTTCCATGTGGCCTGCGAAGCCATCCTGGAAACAGTGAGGGAACGGCCTCCACTGCCTTGGCCCTGGCCCAGAGACCCTCCTTCTGCCAGAGACCCTCAGATCTGTCCCACTCCTGCCCAGGCCCCCATAGGCACCCTTGATGCATACGATGTAGAGCTGGCCACGGCCACCCAGTAGGCCATACGCACTCTAGCCACGCCCACCCAGTAGGCCACACTCACCCTGGCCATACCCACCTGGCCCCCTGAGGGCAACCGCAATGCTGATGCGGCCCTCAATGAAATTGAGTTTGACACCCCTGTTGTAGAGAGTGTTAAGCATGCAATAAACCTGTATTCAGCCCCTGATAATCAGCGGAGGCTCTGTGGGTGTTACCATACAGGAGGACCTGACCTGGAGTGCTCATGTTATAGCATTGGTTAAGAAGGCCCAGAAGAGATTATATTTCTTCAGACTTCTCAGGAAACAACAGTGAAAAACTGCTGGTGATCTTCTACCGTTGCTCCATAGAGAGCATTCTAACGTGTTGCATTTGTGTGTGGTTTGCTTGCTGTACAGTAGCAGATAGGAAAGCCGAGGGTCATTACCATCGCCCAGAGGATTTTTGGCTGCCCTCTCCTCCCCCCCTCCCCTGGACGAACTGTACAGTTCCTGTTGTCTTAGGAAAGCTCAAAATATTCTTAAAGACTCCTCTCATCCCAGACATTTTTTTTTGAACTATTACCGTCTGGCAGACAGTACAGGATAATAAAAACAAAGACAAATAGGCTGAAAAATTGTTTTTATTCCAGAGCTGTAACCATATTAAATGTGTAGTTGGGCAACATTGAAGTGCAATATTAGGGGCAGCGCAATGGTGAATAGAATGTGAAAAATATGTCTCTACAATGCATGTTCTTCTTTGTGGTTTTGACTTGTGTGTAGTGTATACACCGTGGACAGCACTTAAATTTCGTTTTGAGTTACAAAATAACAATAAAGATATTCTATTCATCTGAACTGCTACACGCGACAATCACTGAGCCAGCTTTTAAAATGTCTTTTTTGGCACCCGATCTGAAAAAGGTTATTTAAGATTTCTAGGCATTGGCATCAAATTCTCTGTTTCTGGGTAATACCATTCAAAAGAATTTGGAAGGCAAAACATATATGTGTATGTATGTTAAGTCACTGGTTTAGGATTCTGAATTGTACTTCAAGTGGTTCTGCTCTCCTGTCCTGGCATTCACTAGATTCTTTCTCCAAGCCAACAAGCAGTCTCTAATGAGAACAGATCCACAATTTGCTAATAAGCCCAGTGGGAAAAGCGCATTGCAACACATGTCTAGTTTAATGAAGAGAAGGACGAGGGATGACACGATAGCAGCCTTCCAATATCTCAGGGGCTGCCCCAAAGAAGAGGGAGTCAAGCTGTTCTCCAAAGCGCCTGAAGGTAGGACAAGAAGCAACGGATGGAAACTAATCAAGGAGAGAAGCAACCTAGAACTAAGGAGAAACTTCCTGACAGCCAGAAAAATTAACCAGCGGAACAACCTGCCTCCAGAGGTGGTGAATGCTCCAACACTGGAAGTTTTTAAGAAGAGACTGGACAGCCATTTCTCTGAAATGGTATAGGGTCTTCTGCCTGAGCAGGGGGTTGGACTAGATGGCCTCCAAGGTCCCTTCCAACATTATTATTATTATTATTAAGAGAGGCATTTTACAAATTAGTGAAATATATCCTACATGAGCAAGATGGGGGTTTTGCTCTTTATGTATTAAATGTCTATGCTTCCCATCTCACTGTCAAGAAAGGCACAAACCATCAAATATCAAAATGAGCAGAGATTTTAGAATTTTTTTTTAAAAAAAAACACTGCAGAGTGGAGATGGAATCTTCTCCCTGTGATTTCTTACGATTTCACAGATACAAAGCAGGAATGGGAAAAAATCTCTGCCTCAGAGCAGAAGTTGAAGATGTGTCAGGGGTGGATTAAAAGAAAAAATGAATAATTCCTCCAGTGTGGATGAATAGAAATGCCCAAAGTCCTAGTGGGAAATGTGAGATTTCAACCAATGACTAGAGCAGGGGTCTTCAAACTTGGCCCTTTTATGACTTGTGGACTTCAACTCCCAGAATTCCTCAGCCGGGCACGCTGGCTGAGGAATTCTGGGAGTTGAAGTCCACAAGTCATACAAGGGCCAAGTTTGAAGAGCCCTGGACTAGAGGGAAAGATTCTCAATCTCCTTTAACAATCAAAATGCTGGTCCAGGTGGTCCTTACGGTCACAATCAAGCCCAAAATTTCTGTTGCTAGCCGATACAGTTATTAAATGACTTTTGCTTCATTTTACGACCTGTCATGCCACAATTGTTAAGCGAATCGCTGCAGTTGTTAAATTAGTAACACAGTTGTTAAGTGAATCTGGCTTCCCCATTGACATTTTCCCCCAGTCTCTTCTTAAAAAGTTCCAGCATTGGAGCCCCCACAACTTCTGGTGGCAAGCTGTTCCACTGATTAATTGTTCTCACTGTCAGGAAGTTTCTCCTTAGTTCCAGGTTGCTTCTCTCCTTGATTAGTTTCCATCTGTTGCTTCTTGTCTTGCCTTCAGGTGCTTTGGAGGATAGCTTGACTCCCTCTTCTTTGGGGCAGCCCCTGAGATACTGGAAGACTGCTGTCATGTCCCCCCTCGTCCTTCTCTTCATTAAGCTAGTCATACCCAATTCCTGCAACTGTTCCTTATATGTTTTGGCCTCCAGTCCCCCAATCATCTTTGTTGCTCTTCTCTGCACTCTTTCCAGAGTCTCTACATATTTTTCATATTGTGGTGACCAAAACCGGATGCACTATTGCAAGGGTGGTCTTACTAAGGCTTTTTAAAGTAGGACAATCCCGTTTGGTTCTCCTGCTTGAGCAGGGGGCTGGACTAGAAGACCTCCAATGTCCTTTCCAGTTTCTATTCTATTCTATTCTATTCTATTCTATTCTATTCTATTCTATTCTATTCTATTCTATTCTATTCTATTCTATTCTATTCTATTCTATTCTATTCTATTCTATCCTATCCTATCCTATCCTACCCTACCCTACCCTATCCTATCCTATCCTATCCTGTTCTCTATTGTTTATTCTATTCTATTCTATCCTATCCTATCCTATCCTATCCTATCCTATCCTATCCTATCCTATCCTATCCTATCCTATCCTATCCTATTAATACTTTACCTGATCTTAAAGATGAAGACTAGCACAACTGAGGAATTTAGAACAGCATGAGCCAGAAAGCAATCTGGATTCTTTTTACAGAAAGACAAAATTTAAAATCTATGTCATATAAATAATCATTTGTGAAATAACTCATTTTCTTTTTCCTTTGAAGGCCTCGATCGGGAGGCAAAGTCCAAGGATTGTGTCTTATCCTGCACATAATCTATGTTCTGGGCGATCCAGTCTTCATACCACGGCAGGTAAGGGGACGTTCCAGTCTTTAAGACTGACCTTTTTAAAAATTATTGTTCTTCATTCATTTTAAATTATGGTTGTTCGTTAATATTCCTCCTCATACTGCTTTGGTTCTCCATCTCTGCAACCAACTTGCCGCACATCCACCAAGAAATACCAAAACACGATAGACCGGGGGTGGGGAACCTTGGCTCTTTTATGACTCGTGGACTTCAACTCCCAGAATTCCTGAGCCAGCCATGCTGAGGGGAAAGGGAGAGGTTTCCAAGCTGAGCCATTCTGGCTGAGGAATTCTGGGAGCTGAAGTCCACGAATCCTAAAAGGGCCAAGTTTGAAGACCCTTGCTTTAGAGCTAGCTGTAAATGTGGGCTGATCTACTTTGCAGCTGCCCAATCAGAGAGAGCAGCTTTTATCTCCACCAGAAGTAAGACAGGTAGGTAGTCCTCAACTTAACGACTGTAGTTGGGACCAGAATTTCAGTTGCTTGTGTTTTGCTAAGCAGGTCACGGCCAATTTTATGACCTTTTTGTCACAGTTTTTAAGCACATCGGTGCAGTTGTTAAGTGAATCACACGGCCGTTAAGCGAACCTGGCTTCCCCTCACTGACTTTGCTCGTTGGAAGCTAGCTGGGAAGGTTGCAAATGGCAATCATGTGACCGTTGGGATGCTGAAGCGGTCGTAAGTGTGAGGACCAGTCATAAGTGTTCCAGTATCCCAGGGGCTGCCCCAAAGAAGAGGAAGTCAAGCTATCCTCCAAAGCACCAGAAGAAAGAAGCAACGGATGGAAACTAACCAAGGAGAGAAGCAACCTAGAAATGAGGAGAAATTTCCTGACAGTGAGAACAATTAACCAGTGGAACAACCTGCCTCCAGAAGTTGTGGGTGCTCCAACACTGGAGGTTTTTAAGAAGAGAGTGGACAGACATTTGTCTGAAATGGTATAGGGTTTCCTGCCTGAGCGGGGGGTTGGACTAGATGACCTCCAAGGTCCCTTCCAACTCTGTTATTCTGCTCCTGTCTTCAAGTGTTGCACAGTCTCTTTGACTTTTATCCAGTCCAGCGATGGAGGTGGTAGGTGAGAGGGATTTCCCTCTGGGGGAATTTACCAGACAGGAAATTTGAGCCCTTAAGGAGGCATCAAAACTGAACAGAAAATCAACACAGAAACGGGACCTACAGATAGTCCTCGACTTACGACCACAATTGAGCCCAACATTTCTTCTTGCTGAGGGGAACGCTTTTTCAATGAGCTTTGCTCCATTTTACGACCTTTCTTGCCACCGTTGTTAAGTGAATCGCTGCACTTGTTACGTTAGTAACACGGTCGTCGAGCGAATCCGGCTGCCTCCCTTGACTTTGCCTGTCAGAAGGTTGCAAAAGGGGATCACGTGACAGTTTCCTGACAGTCAGAACAATTAACCAGTGGAACAACCTGCCTCCAGAAGCTGTGAATGCTCCAACCCTGGAAGTTTTTAAGAAGAGACTGGACAGCCATTTGTATAGCAGGGGCTAGGCAACCTCGGCTCTTTTATGACTCGTGGACTTCAACTCCCAGAATTCCTGAGCCAGCCACGCTGAGGGGAAAGGGAGAGGTTTCCAAGCTGAGCCATGCTAGCTCAGGAATTCTGGGAGTTGAAGTCCACCAGTCATAAAAAGAGCCAAGGCTGCCTACCCCTGGTATAGGGTTTCCTGCCTGAGCAAGGGGTTGGACTAGAAGACCTCCAAGGTCCCTTCCAACTCTATTATTATTGTTGTTGTTGTTGTTTCAGGTTTATACCTTGAGGTAAGATGGGTGGCCTATAAATTTTATAAATACATAAATAAAATACGGTTCCAAAGTGGCTAACAGTATTTATTTATTTATTTTGATCCTCGCCCACTCCTCAAATCCACGCAGTGGTGTCTATGGGCTCAGCTGACCACCGATTCAACCTGGCTGAGATCCTGTCCCAGAACTACGGACTACAGGACAAGACGGAGGAGGCCGACGAGGAACCAGATCACGCCGAGGAGAAAGCGAAGCCTTTGGAAGAGATAGAGAAGAGTTTCAATGCCTGCCAGGTAAGGGGCCTGGAAGCTTCTTTCTTGCTTCTTCTTTTCTTACCCAACTTAGGTTTTTGAGCATCTTGAAAATTTTATATGTTCTTACGCAGGTAGCCTTGCTGACTTTAGACAGCTAGGCTAACTGACCGTAACTGAGCCTTGGCAATTGAAGTTGTAAGCCGTGACGATCCTTTTTCGTTTTACAAATTTTACTAGCTCGCCAAAATCTAAAATACAAAGGAAAATAAAAAGTAATGGAAAACTAAGGGAAGGAAAAAAAGGAAGAAGAGAAGATGGTGAGGTAGGACGGGGGAGGGGGGGAGAACAAAAAAAGCATTGACTTCTAAGTCTTCTTTAGCCCAGTCGAAGATAATAACATTTACAACTTGAGTTTTTTTTACTTTTGCACATGTGGAAAGCAAAAATATTGGCTATTCTCCTATGCAAGGTTTAGGCCCAGGTGAACTAAATCAGGCCTCATGTAAAAAGTATTTGAACCAAAGTCTGTGCTATGCTTAATTTTGCAGTTTGCAACTGTACTTTACTTAATATGATTTTGCTAAGCTTGCTTGTTTCAAATGTATTCTTCTGTAACAACAAACCGACCTAACCAGCAAAAACGAAATCAAGAGTTTCATTTTTTTCCCCCATCACAAGCACAAAATCCAAAAGCGATTTTCCAAATTGAAACAAAATGAAATATATTCTCTTCTTTGAATAAGGAAAGATTATTAAAGCAGATAATCACAACAACTAATCTGATTTTACGACCTTATTTTGTGGGGGGGCGTTAAGCATATAGCAAACGCTGCAGTCGTAAAGCGAACACCACAGTCAAACCCATTGTTGGTGGAGGTTTTTTGGTGTCAGGAAGAACATCGTAAATTTCAATCATGTAACCATGGGATACTTGGGATACTTGTAAACGCAGGCTGGTGTCTCTCTTCCCCAAACAGAAACCAGGTCAGCAGAAATACAGATTATAATAATAATAATATAATATAATATAATATAATATAATATAATATAATATAATATAATATAATATAATATAATATAATATAATATAATATAATATAATATAATATAATATAATATAATATTATAATATAATATAATATAATATAATATAAATATAATATAATATAATATAATATAATATAATATAATATAATATAATATAATATAATATAATATAATAATATAATATTATAATATAATATAATATAATATAATTAATAGTAATAGGTTAATACCTAGGATGCTGGCAGCAACCCATGTCAAACATTAGTGCCAGTCAATTTGAATGTTCGGTTGACTGAGTTTCATGTTTTATGAATAAAAGTTTTATATAATAATAATAATGATGATGATGATGATGATGATGATAAATAAACAGACAAGCACTGCAACATAACACCCCGGACTTAACAATGGTCGATAAGAAAGACAAAAAAGTCTGGATAGTGGACGTGGCAGTGCCTGGAGACAGCAGAATGGACGAGAAAGAACTGGAGAAGATAACAAAATACAAAGACCTACAAATAGAAATAGAAAGACTGTGGCAAAGGCAAGCAAGGGTAGTACCAATAGTAATAGGCGCCTTGGGTGCAATCCCAAAACAACTGGAGCACCACTTGAACACCATCATCGGCATTGACAAATTCGCCATTAGTCAATTGCAAAAGGCGGCCTTGCTAGGAACTGCTTCCATCCTGCGACGATATCTGTAATACCATCAAACATCCCACATCTGCCTATCCCAGGTCCTTGGTAAGGACTCGATAGGTCGACAAAAATGCCATATCCAGTTTGAACACCTGGCTGACTGTGCAATGATCAATAATAATAATAACAACAACAACAATGTTATTGCTTGAGAAGAACAACAATTGGACAATAACAACAATTGGAGCCAGGAAGCTGGGATTAGATGTGATAATCTTGTCAGAAAGATCAGAGTCAGAAAGCTGGGATTAGATAAAGATCCCTAGAATCGACAATCCCTCACACCAAAAAAATCCAGCACTCGTCAGCCACAGCCCTAGGGAAGACCTTTGGGACACAATAGGATTAACCCACCACCATCAGAATATCAGAAAGGCACACTCAGACACAGGTCAAAGTTCACGCCACAGGAACAACTCCAAACAAAAGCCCAAGAGGGTATAAAAACCCACCACTCCCTACTACACTTGGTCAGGGTTTTTTTTTCCCCAGAGCCATCTTTCTCTCTGGCTCTCCTCCAATAAACTACAACCTTCTTTCTAAAGCACTCTCCATTTTGTATATTCCCGGCTTGGACTGGACCCTGGTGAAGGTTTTTCCTTGAACACCCTTTGGCGACCTTCGGACAAGCGAAGTGAAGAGGGAAGCCAGATTCATTGAACAATCATGATACTAACTTAACCACTGCAGTGATTCACTTAAAAGAGCCTTGGTGGAGCAGTGGGCTAATGCCTCCTTAAGTAACACCAGCTGCCTGCAATTAGTGCAGGTTCGAGTCCCACCAGGCTCAAGGGTGACTCAGCCTTCCATCCTTCCGAGGTAGGTAAAATGAGGACCCAGATTGTTGGGGACAATAAGCTGACTTTGTGCTTCTTAGATTGTAAGCCGCCCTGAGTCTTCGGAGAAGGGCGGGATATAAATGGGATTAAAAAAAAAACCTGTGGCAAGGAAGGTTATAAAATGGGGCAAAATATCACTTAACAAACGGGCTCGATTGGGGTTGTAAACGGAGGACCAACTGCAATCTGGGCTTTGCCACTACCTTCCATAAGAGACCACCACTTTATTCCCCTTTCTCTTTAGCCAGAGGATTCCACCACAACGGGGTTGCCAAGCGTTCAAAAATGTGGTCATCTGACTGCAGGGCAGCAGAGCAGAAGTGAGAATTTTGGAACTGTCTCGTAAATATTTGGGGGTGGGGGGGTGGGGTATCAGTCAGAACTTCAAACAGTTGCTACGCTACCGGTCATAATTCGAGAACTACTTATATGCGACCACAATCGAGCCCAAGATTTTTGTTGCTAAAGCAAGACAATTCTTAAATGAATTTTAATGTAAGGAAAACAGCCTAGTTTTAAATACTGGAAAAAACAAATGAGATTGTTGTTGATTTCAGAAAAGGCAGGCACAGGCACACTCCTGTTTATGTGTTACGTAGGTGTACACTTTTGAGAGCGGGCAACAGAAATTCATTTTTAATGTGTGCCAGTGTGGGGTTGTTGTTTTTTTTG
Source organism: Vipera ursinii (assembly GCF_947247035.1). Lineage (NCBI taxonomy): Eukaryota > Metazoa > Chordata > Lepidosauria > Squamata > Viperidae > Vipera > Vipera ursinii. The sequence goes on from NC_139512.1 coordinate 10,418,161, forward strand.
AAGACGTTTCGCTTTGCTTCCAAGAAGCTTCTTCAGCTCAAGGATTACCTGTATGCTGCTATATACTGTGTCACTGATTTGCAAGTTCCCAATTGACAGAACTGAAGGAGTGTTTCTCTTGTCTTGTTGCTCAGAACAGTGAGATGCCCTTTGAAGAGCTGCTGGCCCTGTACGGCTACGAGGCTTCGGACGCCATCTCCGAGCAGGAGAGCGAGAGCAACGATGCTGCTACGCCCAACCTCCCAGACATGACCCTGGATAAGGTAGGTAGGGGATGATCCAAACTGCCTTGCCTCGGTTGGGATGTATGTGTGTAAGGATTCGATGCTCCTGGGTTTTTATTTTCTACTTCATTTCTATCCTGTTTTATTATTTTTACAAATAACTCCAGACATATCCACCAGAATTTCCTCCTCCTATTCCCCCTCCTCTCCCAACAACAACCCTGTGAAGCAAGTTGGCTTGAAAGAGAGGGACTGGCCCAGTCACCCAGCTGGCTTTCATGGCTAAGGCGGGACTAGAACTCCTGATTATTGGCCCAAAGTCACCCAGTCAGTTTTCATGGCTAAGGTAGGTCTAGAACTCACCATCTCCTGGTGATTGACCCAAAGTCACCCAGCTGGCTTTCATGCCTAAGGTGGGACTAGAACTCACCGTCTCCTGGTTTCTATCCTGGTGCCTTAACCACTAGACCAGGGGTCGGCAACCTTAAACACTGAAAGAGCCACTTGGGCCTTTTTCCCAGAGGGAAAAAAAAACATTGGGAGCCGCAAAACTTGTGCGCATGCGCGCGCGCACACACGAAGGGGAGAGCTTGATTGAAGAGTTTAGTTAAAAAGAAATAGAGGCTGCTGTGCATGAGTTCTCTCTCTCTCTTTCCCTCCCTCCCTCTCTCCCCCCCTCTCCCTCTCACCGATCTTCTCTTCACCTGGCAAGCTGGCTTCACGCTGTTCTTGGACAAGCTGACACGCATTCTTATTGGGCTGTCTCTCCTGCCCTGCTCTCTGCTGCTTCCTGCTGAGACGCAGCAAAGGCAGGAGCCCCGCCCAATAAGCTTTTCAGCTTCTCAGAGAACAGCGTGAGGCCACTCTGTTTTTTATACACAGAGAGGGAGAGGGAGAGGGAGAGAAGGGAAGCGCAAGTGCCTCTCTCTGTCTCTCTCTGCAAATGGGAGCCGCAGGAGAAGGCTGAAAGAGACAACTCCCTTTTCCTTTGTTGTTGTTAGTTGTGAAGTCGTGTCCAACCCATCGCGACCCTATGGACAATGTTCCTCCAGGCCTTCCTGTCCTCTACCATCTTCTACCATCACGCCTACTGCTTCAGTGACTCCATCCAGCCACCTCATTCTCTGTCGTCCCCTTCTTCTATTGCCCTCAATCTTTCCCAGCATTAGGCTCTTCTCCAGTGAGTCCTTCCTTCTCATTAGGTGGCCAAAGTATTTGAGTTTTAGCTTCAGGATCTGGCCTTCTAAAGAGCAGTCAGGGTTGATCTCCTCTACGACTGACCGGTTTGATCGCCTTGCAGTCCAAGGAACTCGCAGGAGTCTTCTCCAGCACCATAGTTCAAAGGCTTCAATTCTTTGGCGCTCAGCCTTTCTTATGGTCCAGCTTTCACTGCCATACATTGCAACTGGGAAAACCATAGCCTTGACTTTTGTTGACAGGGTGATGTCTCTGCTTTTTAGTGTGCTGTCAAGATTTGCCATGGCTTTCCTCCCAAGGAGCAAGCGTCTTTTAATTTCTTGGCTACAGTCCCCATCTGCAGTGATCTTGGAGCCCAGGAAAATAAAATCTGTCACTACCTCCATTTCTTCCCCATCTATTTGCCAGGAATTGAGAGGGCCGGATGCCATGATCTTGGTTTTCTTAATGTTTAGTTTCAACCCAAGTTTTGCACTCTCCTTCTTCACTCGCAACAAGAGGCTCTTTAGTTCCTCTTCACTTTCTGCCATTAGAATGGTATCATCTGCATATCTTAGGTTGTTGATGTTTCTTCCGGCAATCTTCCGGCAAACTTTTGATTCATCTAGCCCTGCCTTTCTCATGATGTGCTCTGCATATAAGTTAAATAGGCAAGGCGACAGTATACAGCCTTGCCAGACTCCTTTCCCAATTTTGAACCAATCAGTGGTTCCGTGTCCAGTTCTCACTGTTGCTTCTTGGCCCGCATATAGGTTTCTCAAGAGACAAATAAGATGGTCTGGTACACCCATCTCTTTAAGGACTTGCCACAGCTTGTTATGATCCACACAATCAAAGGCTTTAGCATAGTCAATGAAGCAGAAGTAGATGTTTTTCTGGAACTCTCTAGCTTTCTCCATGATCCAGCGTATGTTAGCAATTTGATCTCTAGTTCCTCTGCCTCTTCGAAATCCTGCCTGTACTTCTGGTAGTTCTCGATCCACATACTGCAGGAGTCTAGCTTGTAGAATTTTAAGCATAACTTTACTAGCATGAGAAATGAGTGCAATGGTGCGATAGTTTGAACATTCTTTGGCACTGCCTTTCTTTGGAATTGGAATGTAAACTGATCTTTTCCAATCCTGTGGCCACTGTTGAGTTTTCCAAATTTGCTGGCAAATTGAGTGTAGCACTTTTACTGCATCGTCTTTTAAGATTTTGAATAGTCAGCTGGAATACTGTCACCTCCACTAGCTTTGTTGTTGCTCAGCTTTTCTAAGGCCCACTTCACTTCACATTCTAGGATGTCTGGCTCAAGGTCAGTGACCACCACATTGTGATTATCAGGGACGTTAAGCTCATTCTTGTATAGTTCTTCTGTGTAATTCTGCCACCTCTTCTTAATCTCTTCTGCCTCTGTTAGGTCCCTGCCATTTTGGTCCTTTATCATGGGGCTGCCCTTGAAGACCACCCGGAGGCTTCAACTGGTGCAGACTGCAGCTGCACGGGTAGTGATGGGAGCACCCCAATACTCCCATATTACACCCCTCCTGCGTGAGCTGCATTGGCTACCGGTTGCCCTCCGGGTGAGATTTAAGGTGCTGGTTCTTACCTTTAAAGCCCTACATGGCTTAGGCCCGGGATACTTGCAGGACCATCTGCTGCCGGGAACGAATTCCCATCGCCCAGTGCGCTCACACAGAGAAGGCCTCCTCAGGGTACCGTCGGCTAGACAATGTTGGCTTGCGACCCCCAGGGGAAGAACCTTCTCTGTGGGAGCACCAGCCCTGTGGAACCAGCTCCCCCCTGAGCTTCGGATGGCCCAAGATCTCCAGTCCTTTCGCCGCGGCCTCAAAACACTCCTTTTCCATCTGGCTGACCTAGACTGACAGGGATTTTAATTATATTTACAATTCTAACTCTATTCTTTAATTTATTTTAATTTATTTCAAATTTTTATTTTTAATTTACTGTACAGAGACCTTTAAGTTTTGTTGTTGTTAGCCGCCCTGAGTCCCTCGGGAGATAGGGCGGGATATAAATCCCATTAATAAATAATAATAATAATAATAATAATAATAATAATAATAATAATAATAATTTATTTTTATTTTTATTTTTATTTTTATTTTATTTTTATTACATTTATATCCCGCCCTTCTCCGAAGACTCAGGGCGGCTTACAAGCTTAGCAGTAGTCTTCATTCTATGTACATGCCTGCTTATTAGGGCTTTCACACAAACACACCCCAAGCAGCATTATTACAAAGTCAGCTTATTGCCCCCAACAATCTGGGTCCTCATTTTACCTACCTCGGAAGGATGGAAGGCTGAGTCAACCTTGAGCCTGGTGGGATGCGAACCTGCACTAATTGCAGGCAGCTGGTGTTACTTAAGGAGGCATTAGCCCACTGCTCCACCAAGGATGATAATAATATCATCCACCAATATAAGATAATATTTGTAGCTCAAGATTGTACTGTGGGGTACTTGGTGCCCTCTGAGTTTTGTTGTTTCCCTGCAGATGTTTCATTATCCATCTGGGTAACATCATCAATACCAGAAGGGAGTTTGGGATCTGCTGTCTGTTTATATACAGTGGCTTGCCACTATTCAATCAGACCAGCAAGCAGTCAGTAAACAACAGCCTAATCAAGGAACTGTCAAAAACGCTTCTACCTACACTGACAGTACAAGGCACTTGTGTGAAAACAGAGGGCAAACCCCATTCCTCTTCTAGCTCTGAAATTTGTTTGTTTATTTATTTATTTAATTCAGTTTATATACCGCCCTTTTCCCGAAGGACTCAGGGCGGTTTACAGGGCAAAATTAAAACAGTACAATATTTATTTATTTATTTATTTATTTTATTGGATTTGTATACCGCCCTATTCCCGTAGGACTCAGGGCAGTTTGCAGATCAGTTAAAACCATGAATACAAAAAATTAAAAACAATTAAAACAATTAAATTAAATTCAAGCCCCAAGAGTAAATCTAAAACCCAGTTAAATTAACAACCCCACAGTCTGGACCAAACAGATCGAAGAGCCAAGTTTTCAGGTCCCGGCGAAATGAGCGAAGCTTGGGGCAGTCCTAAGTTCTGTGGGTAGTTAGTTCCATAGGGCAGGCGCACCCACAGAGAAAGCCCTTCCCCTGGGAATAACCCGCCGGCATTCATTAACCGGCGGTACCCTGAGAAGGCCCTCCCTGTGGGGGCGCACAGGACGATGGGAAGATGATGCCGGCAGCAGGTGTTCCCTTAGATAGTCCGGACCCAAGCCATTTAGGGCTTTATAGGTCATTACCAGCACCTTGAATCTCACCCGGAGGGCAACCGGAAGCCAATGCAGCTCACGGAGAAGAGGTGTTACACGGGAGTATCGGGAAGCTCCCATCAAAACTCGCCCGGCTGAATTCTGCACCAGTTGAAGCCTTCGGGTGGTCCTTAAGAGCAGCCCCATGTAGAGGGCATTGCAGTAGTCTAACCGGGAGGTCACGAGCGCATGAGTGACTGTACGTAGAGCATCTCGGTCCAGATAGGGACGCAACTGGCGCACCAGGCGAATCTGGGCAAAAGCCCCCCTGATCACGGCTCCTATATGATCTTCCAAACTGAGCCGTGAATCCAGGAGGACTCCCAAGTTGCGAGCCCTATCAACGGGGGGTAATACCTAATATAAAAATTAAAATTAAATTAAATTAAATCAATAGCCCCAAAAAGTTTAAAATTAGAATTTAAAAAACCTTAAAACCCCTCAGTCCAAGCCAGATAACTCAAAAAGCTAGGTTTTTAGGTCCTGGCAAAACGAACGAAGGTCAGGGGCGATCCGGAGTTCCACCGGCAATTGATTCCATAGGGCAGGCGCACCCACAGAGAATGCCCTCCCCCTGGGGATCGCCCGCCAGCACTCTCTGACCGGCGGCACCCTGAGGAGGCCCTCCCTGTGGGAGCACACAGGACGATGGGAGGTTGATGCTGGCAGCAGGTGCTCCCTAAGTTGTTAACTAGTTGGGTCATGAAATGTCTGCAAGAAAACCACCAAACTCAAGAGAGCACCAAGAGTGAATGAATGAATGAACCTTTATTGTCAAAGTACAACCATGTATACATTGAGATTGGCTGAGCCTCCCTTCGTGCCCCCACCACCACCACCACAACTCACAGTGACAACAAACCCACCATCTTGTTACACCATGTGAGCTAATTGCCCAACGCACTGGCCTCGCAAGTCAATCATACATAAAATTATACAATTATTTCCCGTTCAAGAGCCTGACAGCCCATGGATAGAAATTGTTCTTCAGCCTGTTGGCGCGGCTGGCTATACTCCTATATCTCCTACCCGATAGTAGGAGAGTAAAGAGGTACCGACCAGGGTGTGAGTCGTCCCTGAGAATTTTCCTCACTCTTCCAAGGCAGCGGGCCCTGGTGAGGTCATCCAGGGGTGTCAGGGGACAGCCCACAATGTCTTGTCCTGTGCTTACCACCCTCTGTAATACTTTCCTATCTGTGGCTGTCAGACCAGCATACCAAACCACAATACAGTACGAGAGGACGCTCTCTATGGTAGACCGGTAAAAGAGGGTCATTAGCCGTTGTTCTACCCTGTTCTTCCGCAAGACCTTGAGAAAGTGAAGCCTCTGTTGGGCCTTTCTGGCCACCTGGGTTGTATTGACTTTCCAGGTAAGATATTCACAGAGGTAGACTCCCAGAAATTTAAAGGAGGAAACTCTCTCCACACAGGCCCCCTCCTCCCCCCCCAATGTAAAGTGGGGCAGGTTCCTCTCTTTTCCTCCGGAAGTCTAACACCATCTCTTTTGTCTTTCTTTTTTTTTTTAATCCCATTTATATCCCGCCCTTCTCCGAAGACTCAGGGCGGTTTACAATTTTAAAGCACAAATTAACGTGCTTAGCAATAGCCTTCATTCTATGTATATGCCTGCTTATTAGGGCTTTTCCCCCCCGCCCCCGCAGCATTATTACAAAGTCAGCTTAATTGCCCCCAACAATCTGGGTCCTCTTTTAGGACTGCATTGAATGTCTCCAGTAATATTTTGCCAAATGAATCTTGAAATTCTTTGTATATTTCTACTGGCAGTCCGTCTGGGCCCGGTGCTTTATTGTTCTTCTGTTTTTTCAATGCCTCAATTAATTCAATCATTGTTATCTCTGCATTTAACATACACTTTGTTTCATCCGGAATTTTTGGTAGATCAGCTTTTTTAAAACATTGAAGTATTTTTTTCATCCGTAGCCCACTAATTCTCATCGTATAGTTTCGTATAGTAATTTTGAATTATCTTTTTCTTCTCTTCGCTTTCAGGTTGTATATTTCCCTCTTCGTCCTGTAATTTCATTAATCCAGCTTCTTTCTCTCTGCTTCTTTAGCTTATATGATAGCCATCCCTCTGGCTTGTTGACATTCTCAAAGAAATTCTGGCCACTGCTTTAATTTGCTTGTGCTACTTCTTCTTTCTCAAGAATGGTCAGCTTCTGTTTTAATCACTTCCATTTGTTGTTTCAGGCTTTCATTTTGGGGGTTGTGTTGTAGTTCTCTTTCTAATCTTTGGAATTCCTCTTCTAAGTTTGCGAGAATTGTTGACAGCCCTTATTATTATTATTATTTAAAAAATTTATTAAGCCTGATTATGTGAAAGAGAGGCTGCTTTAGATCAAATGGAATAAGAGGAGAGGTGTTCCCTGGTAACCCCAATCATTTCTCCCACTCTTTCCAAACTTTCCTAACATGGAGGAAAAAGAATATGCTGGAAATTCTGCCCCACCTTTTTGGGAACATGATTTCATTGTTGCCTGCCTTTTATGTCTCTCAGGCCCCTGAACGAAAAAGCAAGCAAAAGGTTTGGGCAGCTGGCTGCCAGGAAAAAAATAATAATAATTTCCAGTTGTCCCAGTCTTAAGTGGGACAATTTAAGAGCCTTGTCTTAAGAGCCTTGGTGGAGCAGTGGGCTAATGCCTCCCTAAGTAATACCAGCTGCCTGCAATTAGTGCAGGTTCGCATCCCACCAGGCTCAAGGTTGACTCAGCCTTCCATCCTTCCCAGGTAGGTAAAATGAGGACCCAGATTGTTGGGGGCAATAAGCTGACTTTGTAAAAAATGCCGCTTGGGGGGGTGCAAAAGCCCTAATAAGCAGGCATATACATAGAATGAAGGCTATTGCTAAGCACATTGATTTGTGCTTCTTAGATTGTAAGCCGCCCTGAGTCTTCGGAGAAGGGCGGGATATAAATGGGATTTAAAAAAAAAGTGGAAGATGCTTCATCTCGTATGCAAAACTGTAAAGAGGATTTTGCCACGGAAATAACATTAGTGTGTCTGTGTGTGTGTGTGTGTGTGTGTGCGCGCGCGCTTTTATCCTCCCTTTCCATCAGAGGTCCAGAAGATCGGAAACAACCTAGCGTAGTCAAGACACACATTTCTGTCACAGTGCAACAATTAGATAACCCAATCTTTGACTCTATTTAATCTTGTCTTTTTGTTTTTTTAAATGTCCTCTTTTTTCTGATTGTTGAATGAAGGAGCAGATAGCAAAAGACCTGCTTTCGGGAGAAGAAGAGGAAGAGACACAGTCTTCAGCAGATGACCTGACCCCTTCGGTCACTTCTCACGATGCCTCAGACCTTTTCCCCAATCAGACCAGCTGTAAGTTTGATTTTGAGCATCTCTAGGACTCCCAGAGGCGGGCAAAGAGGAAGAAGCTCTTTGTGGGTACAGCAGGCTGCAGTTTGGTGGCCATAGCACCTCAATAAAAGGTTGTCCACAGCCTGCTTCTTCACACACCTTACCACCATTGCTTTAGCGACTGTTCAAAGTTAGAGCAGCACTGGAAAAAAACGTGATTTGCAACCGGTTCTCACATTCACGTTGACTGCAGCATCCCCAAAGATCATGTGAACAAAATTCAGGCGCTGGCCATCCGCATGTATTTGCGAGAGTTATAGCATCCCGGGGACAGGTGATCGCTATTTGCAACTTTCCCTGCCAGCTTCCCTCAAGCAAAGTCAACGGGGGAAGTTGGATTAGCTTAATGACTCTGTGATTCACTTAACAACTGCAGCAGTTCAGTAATCCGCCAAATTTTGTGGTCACCAGTCGAGGCCTTATTCATACAACTCATTTAACAGGCTCAAAGATTGTTCCGCGAGTCCAGGGCTCTTCAAACCTGGCCACTTTAAGACTTGTGGACTTCAACTCCCAGAATTCCTCAGCCTGCCCTCAGGGCTGGCTGAGGAATTCTGGGAGTTGAAGTCCACAAGTCTTAAAGTGGCCAGGTTTGAAGACCCCTGCGCTAGTCTATCAGGAGAACCCAGTCAGTATTTGTGTAGGTGGGTGGGGTGGGGGGTGTCATCTCCAGAACACAGGTGGAGCAGGAGCTCCTTTGAATTCACAAAGGCCAGATTCAAGACAGATGTTGGGATTCACACACCTCACTAAGCTTCCTATTTTCCCCACAACAACAATCCTGTGAGGCAAGTTGGGCTGAGAGTGAGTGAGCAACTGGCCCAAGGTCACCCAGCCAGCTTTGGCCTAAGATGGAACTAGAATCCCCAGTCTCCTGGTGGTTGATCCAAAGTCACCCAGTCAGTTGTCTTGCCCAAGGCAGGACTAGGATTCATGGTCTCCCACTTCCTCCCATTAGACCAAGCTAGCTTGTCCTCGATTTACCGCTATACCTGAGCCCAGAATGACAATCATAAGTCATAGTGGTTGTTAAATGGATCACCATGTGACCGTGCCTGTTTTTACAACTATTTTTACAGTGGTCATTAAGCAAATGCAGTCATTAAGCCCACCTGTTTTCTCCACCTCCTGTGGGCATTTTCCCTTCCTCCCTGTAAACCAGAAGGAACAAAACCCATTTAAAAAAAAACATAGTCACATGGCTGTGGGATGCTGCAAATATTTAAAAATGCAAACTGGTTGCAGAGCACCCAAAATGCAAACACGTGACTGCAAAGGGCCATCAGAAGTTCAAAAACAGGTCGTAAATTCTGGGGGGGGGGTGTCCATTGTAATTTCAAATGGTTTCTAAGTGACTGGTCATTAAGCGAGGACTGCCTGTGCAAGCATATATGTATATGTTTTATGCCGCCAGCCACCCACAGTCCTTTTGTTACCAGATGGGCAGCAAATAGATTGAATAAATAATGATAAAAATAACACGCCTATACATGCACATACGCTTTTTCTAATATGATAAGCTGCCCAGCATTGTGTAGTTGGATTGGGCGGTTTTATAAATAAATAAAATCAATAAATCAATAAAAAATAATCTAATGGTGGTAGTTGGGTTGAAACTAAACATTAAGAAAACCAAGATCATGGCATCCGGCCCTCTCAATTCCTGGCAAATAGATGGGGAAGAAATGGAGGTAGTGACAGATTTTATTTTCCTGGGCTCCAAGATCACCGCAGATGGGGACTGCAGCCAAGAAATTAAAAGACGCTTGCTCCTGGGGAGGAAAGCCATGGCAAATATAGACAGCACACTAAAAAGCAGACATATTAGCCTGCCAACAAAAGTGCGTATAGTCAAGGCTATGGTCTTCCCAGTTGCAATGTATGGCTGAAAGTTGGACCATAAGAAAGGCTGAGTGCCAAAGAATGGAGGCCTTTGAACTATGGTGCTGGAGAAGACTCCTGCGAGTCCCTTGGACTGTAAGGCGATCAAACCGGTCAGTCCTAGAGGAGATCAACCCCGACTGCTCTTTAGAAGGCCAGATCCTGAAGTTGAAACTCAAATACTTTGGCCACCTAATGAGAAGGAAGGACTCACTGGAGAAGAGCTTAACGCTGGGAAAGGTTGAGGGCAAGAGAAAAATGGGACAACAGAGAATGAGGTGGCTGGATGGAGTCACTGAAGTAGTAGGCGTGAGACTAAATGGACTCCAGAAGATGGTAGAGGACAGGAAGGCCTAGAGGAATATTGTCCATGGGGTTGCGATGGGTCGGACACGACTTTGCAACTAACAACAACATAAATAGTGGTACATTTAGATAAATACGATAAGTTAAATAGGTGTCTTCAATTCAGGCCCAACTCTTGGCAATGTTATGGACAATGATCTCCATCTTCCCCTATCTCCAGCAATGATCCACAATTCTTCTGAAAACTTTCCAGAGACATCTTTGATCTTCTTCATCCATTTTATTTATTGACTTGCCCTTCTTTCTCCTTCATTCAAGCTTGCTAATCAGAGCTACTATAATTTTCTAGTCCATCCAATATCTAAGGAGCTGCCACAAAGAAGTGGGGGGGGGGTTGTCAACCTATTCTCCAAAGCACCTGAAGGCAGGACAAGAAGCAACGGATGGAAACTAATCAAGGAGAGAAGCAACCTAGAACTAAGGAGAAATTTCCTGACAGAAGAATTAATCAGTGGAACAACCTGCCTCCAGAAGTTGTGGGTGTAATGACTAGTTTAATGAAGAGAAGGACGAGGGGTGACATGATAGCAGCGTTCCAATATCTCAGGGGTTGCCCCAAAGAGGAGGGAGTCAAGCTATTCTCCAAAGCGCCTGAAGGCAGGACAACGGATAGAAACTAATCAAGAGAAGCAACCTAGAACTAAGGAGAAATTGACAGTATAATTTATCAGTGGAAGGACTTGCCTCCAGAAGGTGAGGGTGCTCCAACATTGGAGGTTTTCAAGAAGAGACTGGACAGCCATTTGTCTGAAATGGTGTAGGGCAGGGGTGGGCAACCTCGGCTCTTTTATGACTCGTGGACTTCAACTCCCAGAATTCCTGAGTCAGCTATGGTGAGGGGAAAGGGAGAGGTTTCCAAGCTGAGCCAGGCTGGCTCAGGAATTCTGGGAGTTGAAGTCCACGAGTCATAAAAGAGCCAAGGTTGCCTACCCCTGATTGTAGGGCTTCCTGCCTAAGCGGGGTTGGACTAGAAGACCTCCAAGGCCCCTTCCAACTCTCTCTGTGTGTGTGTGTGTGTGTGTGTGTGTGTGTGTGTGTGTGTGTGTGTGTGGTCCGCATCACATGTCCAAAATATGTGAGATTCTACTTGCTAATAATCACCTCAGGGTAGCCTTTATTTCCTCTTGCCCCAATTGATTGACTCTTCCTGAAGTCCATGGTAACTTAGTAACCATCTCCAAATCCATAACTCAGAGATGTCTTGTCACCTTCCTCTTAATTCCTTCTTAATGTCCAGCTGTCGCAGCCAAGCGTTACTCCCAGGAAGACCATCGCTTTAACTCTTCTGATCCTGGTTGTCATAGAAATATCCTTACCCTTCATGATCTTGCCTAAATTGGCCACTTCCTTTTTTCCTGGGATTAATCATCTCTCTTTCTCCAGCATGCCTGCCGTTTCGTTTCTACCTCACCCCGAGAAAACAAATCTGTCCGCCACTTTTACTTTTTTTTTTCTTTCAGTTGTGATTTTTTTAAAAAACTTGAAAATTTTGTACGTTACATAAAACAAACCCTGGACAGTTAACAAATAACACAAGTAATACAAAATGCAAGAGTAAAAACCCAACACTCCATTTAAGATGCTTTTTTCAAGAGGCAACTGGCCTTCCTTTGCTTTTCCTTGAAGACGTTTCGCTTCCTATCCATATTTATAACAGTTGCCCTGTCCGGAGGTCGTGTGATTCCCCCTTGGCAACTGTCCCAGCTAGCTTCCAATGAGCAAAATCAACTAAGTTTGTTTAATGGCCACATAATTCCCTTAATAACTGCAGTGATTTGCTTAACAATTATGGCAAAGAGGTCATAAAATGGGCCCAAACTCCCTTAACAATGGCCTAGCTTAGCAACAGAAATTTGGGGCTCCATTTTGATCGTAAGCTGAGTACTATCTGTATTATGGAGCAACTGGTTTCCTTAGATGAGGTTTGACTAGACCAGGGGTAGGCAACCTTGGCTCTTTGATGACTCGTGGACTTCAACTCCCAGAATTCCTGAGCCAGCGTGGCTCAGCTTGGAAACTTCTCCCTTTCCCCTCAGCATGGCTGGCTCAGGAATTCTGGGAGTTGAAGTCCAGGAGTCATAAAATAGCCCAGGTTGCCTACCCCTGGACTAGTTGCTGCAACAGGGGACAATTCATGGGCTTTTGGGTCTTAAAAGTGTGCTTAGAAATAGATACACGTAGTCCTCAACTTATGACAACAGTTGAGCCCAAAATTTCTGTTGCTCTAATGAAACATTTGTTAAGCGAATTTTGCTCAATTTTACGACCTTTCTTGCCACAATTGTTAAGTGAACCACTGCAGTTTTTAAGTTAGTAACACGGTTGTTAAGTTAATCCGGCTTCCCCCATTGACTTTGCTTGTCAGAAGGTCGCAAAAGGGGATCACCTGTCTCCGGGAGACTGCGACCGTCATAAGTAGGAGCCATTTGTCAAGCAACTGAATTTTCATCCTGTGACCATGGGGGTGCTGCAGTGGTCATAACTGTGAAAAAAGGTAATCAGACCCTTTTTTCAGCACCGTTGTAAATTTAAACAGTTGTAAGTTGAGGACTTACCTGTATTTTGAGAGAAAAGGCCGATAATATGCAGGCTTCAAACCAAATGCTCCTGCAGATGTTTAAAGGATGACACATAATGGAAAGAACGTCATCCAGATGCAGAACACTTAAGAGAAACTGCACTGACAAGATAATACACCTGTGATGTTAGTGAAAATGTTTAAAAATATGTCTAGCAATTGTTGGAATTGTAGACAAAAACCAGGCAGTGGACGTGCCCTAAAGCCAAAAGATTTTGATCAAGAATACATATATGTTTAGAGAAAATGACTAAAAATTACATAGATTTTAAACCAGAATTATTTTTGTTAGGTATAATTGTAGGAAATTATGAGAAGGAAAAGGGACGCGGTGGCTCAGTGGGTTAGGACGCTGAGCTTGTTGATCAGAAGGTCAGCAGTTTGGCGGGTCGAATCCCGAGTGCCACATAACAGAGTGAGCGCCTGTTACTCGTCCCAGCTTCTGCCAACCTAGCAGTTCGAAAGCACGTAAAAATGCAAGTAGAAAAATAGGGACCACTACGGTGGGAAGGTAACAGCGTTCCGTGCGCCTTTGGTGTCTAGTCATACCGGCCACATGACCACGGAGACGTCCTCGGACAAGCGCTGGCTCTTCGGCTTTGAAACGGAGATGAGCACCGGCCCCTAGAGTCGGAAACGACTAGCACGCATGTGCGGGGGAACCTTTACCTTTACCTTTTTATGAGAAGGAATGTGTATATTTAATGTTACATGTATTAACGAGAATTGTATTCGCTCAAGATTGGAAGGATGAAGAATTACCAGCGGAAGAAGAGATAATTAAGAAAATTTTAGTTTGTGCAGAAATGGACAGACTGACACTAAAAATGAAAGAGAAAGAAGATTCAGATTACTTTAGAACACGGGATACATTTTATCAATGGCTAGAAAAACGAGGTAGAGAGAAAGGAGTTTAACATGTATTAGTAAACTAAACACTGGAACCCAGACAATATATTGCTGGTAAAATATTAAAGATTTGTGGCTATAAAAAATTAATAAAATATTGGGGGGGAAGGATAATATAGCAGGTTTTCTCACCTTTCCTGAATGAGTGTTGGACCATTTTGCCAAGGAATATCCAGCCAGCATGCCAGTTGGGATTGACGGGAATTGTAGTCCAAAACTACAATTTACAAATTTGGGGTTGAGGAAGCTTTAAAAGAGGGATGCATACTGTTTTTTATAAAAGCAAAACAGACATTTACTTCTTCATCTGTCTTTTTATAATGTTTATTCAATATATTTCTATATATAGAATATTCTACATTCTATGTATATTCTATATTCTATGTCCACATAGGACATAGCTGAAAATACTACAGCTGCTTACAATTTGTGTGTTTGTTTTGTGTGTGTGCGCGCGTGTGTGTGTGTGTTAGAAACCACCCATTTCCTTTACAGGCCAAATCTCTGCAATCCACAAGTGAAATATAAAAAAATTAAAACTGTATACAAATATACAGTAGTTAGCTACAGCTATAGAATAGCTACAGAACCATTACAGAATCAGTGGAAAAAGAATTGGAAGAAACATCAAATTAAAAACGGACTAAAAGATTAAAAAAAACAAAGAAAATATCTACCTGAAGAGAGTCGATATTTTCATTTCTATACAAAATAATTCTTCAGTTTGACTCCAAATTGTCCTTATCTGCTTTAGAACAGTTGTTAAGTGTCCTCAGCTTATTCTCTGCTTTATTGTTGACAAAACCAATTTTAGAAGAAAAAGTTGGTAGCTCAGGTTTGAACTGTGGGGTCTGAGCTGGGTTGCTTCTTTTTTTTTTTTTTTTTTTTGGCAGATGTTTCATAACCCAACTAGGTAATACCATCAGCGCAGGGAGGCAGTAGGATTTCTTCTTGGCTCACATGCTCTCAGCAAACCCCACTCTCATCTAGCACTGAAGAAGTTATTTAGTTGAGTCATGAAAAGTCTGCCAAAAAAAAATCAATCAATCTCAGAGATCACCAAGAAAGATCCCCAGAAAAACATTTTTTCTCAATTTAAAGCGTAAAGAGTGATGGTCTTTTTTTTTTCCTTCCTCCAAGCTAATTTTGTGGCAGACGGAGACAAGGCGCCTTGCTCCTCCCCTTGTGCTTCCTTCTCAGCTGAAGACTCCGAAGAAGATTCCATCACTCCCAACGATTGCAAGAAGGTAAGGCTTTGGCATCCCATAATTGTCATCCCTCATTAGCACAGCTAATTCTGCTCTTCTGGCTCAGACGGCCGCGGAAGATTTAAGGCTCAAGCTCAGGGGGCTTCAAACTTGGCCCTTTGATGACTTGTGGACTTCAACTCCCAGAATTCCTCAGCCAGGAGTTGAAGTTCACAAGTCATAAAACGGCCAAGTTTGAAGACCCATAGACTTTGGAAATGATAAAAATAGCCACAGGTTCTACGTCCATGCTTCTACTTTGACCTGGTGTCAGTCCTTCAAGGAAACGGCAAACAACACAGGTAGCCAAGGCTGGTTGAAGAATTCTGGGAGTTGAAGTCCACAAGTCATAAAAGGGCCAAGTTTGAAGAACCCCTGCTCTAAAGGTACAAACCAGTAGTTCCACCGGATAGAGTGTTGGTCTATAGCAGGGGGTGGGGAACCTCGGCTCTTTTATGACTCGTGGACTTCAACTCCCAGAATTCCTGAGCCAACCTGGCTCAGCTTGGAAACCTCTCCCTTTCCCCTCAGCATGGCTGGCTCAGGTATTCTGGGAGTTGAAGTCCACGAGTCATAAAAGAGCCAAGGTTGCCTACCCCTACCCCGATTTCTGAGTCCTTTTCCAACTTCACACTAACAAACCTGGATTGACTTCTGAATGTAAGGTCCCTCCCTCCCCAACCCAGTTATCATAAGCAGGCTTCAAATCCAGGTAGTTTCAAGTCGAGGGCTACCTGCAGTTCATTAGCTTCCTTGGACCATTTGGTGTCTTTCTGCCCCCACCAGTGCTGTAATATCTGAGGCTTTTCTCGCTACCTCATTTAACAACCGCCTTGCTTAGCAGCAGAAATTTGGGGCTCAACTCTGGTCGTAAGTTAAGGACTACCTGTAGCATTGGAGCTTCTCAGGCCGAGATTTCAGTTCAGGCAAAATGTATCCCTTTTGCAGATGGAATTTTTGAGCAGGTTCCCTCCTCAAAGCGGTTCGTTCTTCCGCTTATCCTATCCACCCATTTTCCTTTCTTCCCTTCAGGAGATTATGGTGGGACCCCAGTACCAGGCAGCTGTCCCTCTCTTGCACTTGAGCAGGCAGGGCGAAAAAGGTGAGCAACTTTCCTTGTGTGGATCCTTGTCGTTTTAGCCTTTGGCAGTACTCTGTGTGTGTGTGTGTGTGTGTGTGTGTGTGGGGTCCAGGAGCTGTGCAAATTGGGCTGTCCTTGGACAATACCGGCTGAGGATTTGGGAGTTTTAGAAAAAGGAAAGAAATAGCCACTGCGAGTGGAAAATCGCCGTGTTTGGCAAAAAGTTGAAAGAACAAGCCTCGTTGCTTGAACACTTTTGTCTTCTTATCTCAAGGCAGCAAATGTACCTAATACTCCTTCCTCCTCCTGTTTTCCACACAGCAACTCTGTAAGGTGGGTTGGGCTAAGAGAGAATGACTGACCCAAAGTCACCCAGCCGGCTTTTATGCCTAAAATGGGATTAGAACTCACCATCTCCTGGTAATTGACCCAAAGTCACCCAGCCAGCTTTCATATCTAAGGCGGGACTAAAACTCACCATCTCCTGGTGGTTGGCCCAAAGTCACCTAGCCAGCTTTCATACCTAAGGCGGGACTAGAAGTCACCATCTCCTGGTGATTGGCCCAACGTCACCCAGCCACCTTTCATACCTAAGGCGGAACTAGAACTCACCATCTCCTGGTAATTGGCCCAAAGTCACCCAGCCATCTTTCATGCCTATGGTGGAACTAGAACTCACTGTATCTTGTAATTGGCCTGACATCACCCACCCGGTTTTCATGCTTAAAGTGGGATTAGAACTCACAACACTTCCTGGTTTCTAGGCCAGGACCTTAACTACTACACTAAACTCTGGATTCAGTCTCTCTCTCTCTCTCTCTCCATCTCTCCCTCCCTCCCTCCCTCACTCTTTTTTCATCTAGTCTATGAAAACGACGACCAGTTGTTGTGGGACCCAAATATCCTGCCGGAGAAAGAGGTGGAGGAATTCCTTTTCCGAGCCATCAAGAGGAGATGGGATGAAGTCTCCAACGCCAGGCTTCCAGAAGGAGAGGTGGTAAAGGATAACGAACAAGTGAGTGCTACGTGGCTAACTCTTCCCCCGTCGCCGGTGAGATTGCTTTCAGGAAAGCGCTCCTTACGGGGAAGACTAATGAATCAAGAGTTCATTTAAAAATCCCAGTGCGGCCTCAAATCTCCCCTCAGCAGAGAAGGATAACTAGGGCAACAATAAGGTAGATTAGCCTGTCCCCAAAGGGTCTTTTTCAGCCATCGCAGTGGCCCTTAACTTCCACTTGCCTAGGTCAGACAAAGCTTTACCTGCTGCAGTTGGCGGATGCTTGATTGGGAATGATGTTACCTGGTTGGATAATGGGCAGTGGGCGGGGGGGAGGGGAGGCAGACAACCAGCTCAGAGAGCATCAAGGATTCCACAGTTCAATCCTGAGCTACAAATATTGCCTTGGAGAGAAGCCTATTTCCAAGCCCTGCCTGGAGATGTCAAAGTCTTTAGCATCAAGTGTCACTATGCCAGTTGAGAGGTCCTGAACTTGGTGGTTTCCTTGCAGACGTTTCGTTACCCAACTAGGTAATGTCATCAGGACTATTAGAGAGTGGAGTAGAGGAGGAGGAGGAGGAGGACTGTGGGGTGTTTGGTGCTCTCCCAGTTTGCTTGTTTTCTTGCAGATGTTTCATGACCCAACTAGCTAACATCATCAGTGTTAGAAATGAGTGGGGTTTGTGGAGAGGAGGAGAAGGAGGAGAACTGTGGGGTCTTTGGTGCTCTCTGAACTTGGTTGTTTTCTTGCAGATGTTTCATGACCCAAACTAGGTAACATCATCAGTGTTAGAAGGGAGAGGGGTTTCTGGAGGAAAGGAGTAGGGGGAGGAAGAGGAGTGTGGTTTATGGAGTCCTTGCTGCTCTCTGAGCTTGGTTGTTTTCTTGCAGACATTTCATGACCCAACTAGGTAACATCATCAGTGCTAGAAGGGAGAGGGGTTTGTGGAGGAAATGAGGAGGAGGAGGACTGTGGGGTCCTTGGTGCTCTCCGAGCTTGGTTGTTTCCTTGGAGATGTTTCTTTAAAAATGCCAATTAGGGACGCTGCAGTTGAGCTGGGTCCCTCCTTAGGCATTGTTATTCCATACTTTTCGTGCGCGGCGACAATGACAAGGCCTTGCTTCTTCTTCCCATCCCCTTCCCTGGCTCAGGTTCCTGTTTCTCAGTAGCCTCTTTCTTTCTCCCCATAGCCAGAGCTGATTTCTAATAATAGGCATCCCTGTGCAGTTGTATCTAGTTTAATGATTGTGTCTAGTCCAGGGGTAGGCAACCTCGGCTCTTTTATGACTCATGGACTTCAACTCCCAGAATTCCTGAGCCAGCCAAGCTGGCTCAGGAATTCTGGGAGTTGAAGTCCATGAGTCATAAAAGAGCCGAGGTTGCCTACCCCTGGTCTAGTCTAATGAAGAGAAGGACGAGGGCTGGGGGGGGGGTGGGACATGATAGCAGTCTTCCAATATTTGAGGGGCTGCCACAGAGAAGAAGGGATCAACTTCTTCTCCAAAGCGCCTGAAGGCAGGACAAGAAGCAACGGATGGAAACTAGTCAAGGAGAGAAGCAACCTAGAACTAAGGAGAAACTTCCTGACAGTGAGAACCACTAACCAGTGGAACAACCTGCCTCCAGAGGTGGTGAATGCTCCAACACTGGAGGTTTTTAAGAAGAGACTAGACAGCCATTTGTCTGAAATGGTATAGGGTTTCCTGCCTGAGCAGGGGGTTGGACTAGATGATCTCCAAGATCCCTTCCAACTATTGTTGTTATTATTGTTGTTGTTGTTATTATTGATCATTGCACAGTCAACCAGATGTTCAGACTGGACTTGGCTTTTTTGTCTACCTATCGAGTCCTTACCAAGGACCTGGGATAGGCAGATGTGGATGTTTGATGGTATTACAGATTTATTTATTTTATTTTTATTTTTATTCCATTTATATCCCGCCCTTCTCCGAAGACTCAGGGCGGCTTACAAGCTTAGCAGTAGCCTTCATTCTATGTATATGCCTGCTTGTTAGGGCTTTCACACACACCCCAATCGGCATTATTACAAAGTCAGCTTAATTGCCCCCAACAATCTGGGTCCTCATTTTACCTACCTGGGAAGGATGGAAGGCTGAGTCAACCTTGAGCCTGGTGGGATGCGAACCTGCAATAATTGCAAGCAGCTGGTGTTACTTAAGGAGGCATTAGCCCACTGCTCCACCAAGGCTCTTGTCACAGGATGGAAGCAGTTCCTAGTAAGGCCGCCTTTTGCAATTGACTAATGGCGAATTTGTCAATGCCGATGGTGTTCAAGTGGTGCTCCAGTTGTTTTGGGATTGCACCCAAGGCGCCTATTACTATCGGTACTACCCTTGCTTGCCTTTGCCACAATCTTTCTATTTCTATTTGTAGGTCTTTGTATTTTGTTATCTTCTCCCGTTCTTTCTTGTAATATTGTTATTGTTATTATTATTTCTCCCACAGGCCCTCTACGAATTGGTGAAATGTAACTTCAACGCAGAAGAAGCCCTGCGACGACTCCGGTTCAACGTGAAGGTCATTCGAGGTGAGACATATAAGGCAGTTCTATCTTTCTTTCTCTTCTTTCTCCCTTTCTATCTTTCTGTTGTTCAGCAGAGGCCCTGTAGTCCCATTGAAAACACACACACACAGATTTCCCAATCTCATCTTTTCAAACCTGGCGCCTTTGAGGAGAACAGGTAGTCCTCGACTTACAACCATTCATTTAGTGACAGTTCAAAGTTACAACGGCATTCAAAAACACCACCACCCCGACGTGACCGTTTTTCACACTTACGACCATTGCAGCACCCCCATGGTCACATGATGGAAAGTCAGACACTTGACAACTCACAGTTACGACCGTTGCAGTATCCCCCCGGGGGGGTCACGTGATCCCCTTTTGCGACCTTCTGACAAGCAAAGCCAGTGGGGGAAGTCAGATTCACGTAACAACCGTGTTATTACCTTAACAGCTGCAGTAATTCACTTAACTGGTAGAGGACAGGAAGGCCTGGAGGAACGTTGTCCATAGGGTCACGATGGGTCGGACACGACTTCGCAGCTAACAACAACAATTCACTTAACATCTTTGACCAGAAAGGTCATAAAAAGGGGTAAAAAATCACTTTAACAACTGTCCTGCTTAGCCACAGAAATTTTGGGCCCGGCTGTGGTCCTAAGTGTATTTATTATTACAGCATTTAAAGAAACGATAAATAGATGCATAAAAGAAATAAAAAATACGTAAAGAGACTTAGTAGGTATAGAACAGGGGTATGCAACCTTGGCTCTTTTATGACTCGTGGACTTCAACTCCCAGAATTCCTGAGCCAGCCATGCTGAGGGGAAAGGGAGAGGTTTCCAAGCTGAGCCAGGCTGGCTGAGGAATTCTGGGAGTTGAAGTCATAAAAGAGCCAAGGTTGCCTACCCCTGGACTATAGAATAAAGTACCAGTAAATGTACAAAGTGTTTGCAAATATCTCCATATTTAAATTCCTTATAGCAATGCCAATAGCACTTAAGACTTATATATCTTTTCATAGTGCTTTACAGCCCTCTCTAAGTGGTTTACTGCAGTGGTCACCAAGCTTTCTAGCTTGGCAGCCTAGTGGCTTGGCATGGTATTTTGAGGGGGTGGGGGTGAGTGGCAGGCACACGTGGCCTCCACTCACACAAATGCGGCCGCGAGAGTTGTCTTGGGAGTTTCCCGGTACTCCCATGTTACACCTTTGCTCCGCGAGCTGCATTGGTTACCAGTTGTCTTCCGGGTGAGGTTCAAGGTCTTAGTGATGGTTTTTAAGTCCTTACATGGCAGGGGTCCGGAATACCTTGGGGACCACCTGCTGCCGGCGTCAACTCCCCTCCGCCCTGTGCGTTCCCACAGAGAGGGCCTCCTCAGGGTGCCTCCGGTCAGAGAATGCCAGCTGGTGGCCCCCAGGGGGAGGGCCTTCTCTGTGGGCACTCCGGCTTTATGGACCCAGCTGCCGGTCGAGCTCCGGATGGCACCGGATCTCCGCTCCTTCCGGCGCGGGTTAAAGACCCACTTATTCGAACAAGCTGGCCTGGCCTGATGGGGAGTCAATTTAGGGTTTTAATTATTTGTATATTCCTATTGTTTTATTTTGGGCATTAATTTAATTCTTTTTTTAACTTTTGTACTTTTGTATTTTTATTATATGCCCTGTTCACCGCCCTGAGTCCTTCGGGAGAAGGGCGGTATAAAAATCCAATAAAACTAAACTAAACTAAATGGAGGTTTGCATGCAGGCGGAGGGCGCTTGTGCTCTCTTGCAAAGCTCCACTGGCGCAAGCGCCCTCTGCTCACACGAGTAGAGCTTGGCGTGTGAGCTTGCCTCGCCCCCCTCACGTGTGCACTTGCCCATTTCTCCCCAGTGGTCAGAGACCCCTGGTTTACAGAGTCGGGCTATAGCCCCCAACAGTCTGGGTCCTCATTTTACCAACCTCGGAAGGACGGAAGGCTGAGTCAACCTTGAGCCGGTCAGGATCGAACTCTCGGCAGTGGGCAGAGTCAGCCTGCAATCCTGCATTCTAACCCCTGCGCCACCAGGGCGCTCTCGTGAATTAATTTCATCTCATTAATTAATTACTGAAGTATAGGACTAGGTTTGTTACACAATCTCAATTAGAAATCTCTAGATATTAAATATTGTAATAAAATTCATATTGGTCATTGATTAAAAAGGAAAAGAAACAGAAAGAAAAGGGTGGGGGGGGAGAAAGTTTGGGGTGGGGGGAAGAAAAAGGGGGAGATTAAAGGTAAAGGTTACACATGGATCGATTTTGCCCCTGAGCAGAGTTTTAAACCTGGCTCTCCAGATTAATCTAAACCCTTAATTTGAAGAAGAGGCCCGCTGGATTTACAAAAGACGTGGTTGAAAGTATGAGCCCGTCAACCCCAATATCCAGGTGGATTCAAGGGCAAGAGTTAATAAAGAATTAATTAAGGGAGAGCTTGAACACCTCACTGGGCCATATTACACTTAACTCTTAAGACGTCATCCACACCAGTAGTGTGATTAAGATGGAGAGGGTTGACCACAATAGAAAGCCATGCTTTGTTTTAGATTTAGAGCAGGGGTGTCAAACTGCCAGCTCGCGGACCGGATGCATCGTAGCAAAACCGCGCCCACCCCATTGCCGGCAATGGGAAAAAAGTCACGATACGATGCGAGATGTCATGTGACGTTGCGAGTTTGACACCCCTGCTCTAACTCATCGTGGAGGTCTGACGTAGGTTATGTCTGATGTCAATCAGAAGTTAATTTCTTCTTCCAGCTTCTGTGTGACAGAATAACAGAGTTGGAAGGGGCGACCTTGGAGGTCTTCTAGTCCAACCCCCTGCTCAGGCGGGAAACCCTATACCATTTCAGAGAAATGGCGGTCCAGTCTCTTCTTAAAAACTTCCAGTGTTGGAGCATTCACCGCTTCTGGGGGAAAGTTGTTCCACTGGTTAATTGTTCTCACTGTCAGGAAGTTTCTCCTTAATTCCAGGTTGCTTCTGTCCTTGATTAGTTTCCATCCGTTGCTTCTTGTCCTGCCTTCAGGCGCTTTGGAGAATAGCTTGACTGCCTCTTCTTTGGGGTAGCCCCTGAGATATTGGAAGACTGCTATCATGTCACCTCTAGTCCTTCTCTTCATTAAACTGACTGTACCCGATTCCAGCAACCGTTCTTCATATGTTTTAGCCTCCAGTCCCTTAATGATCATGAAAACCTTGAGAATGAGGAGAGGAAGACGACAGTCCCTTCTCTGGTCTGTTTTACAGGTAGTCCTCAACTTACGACCACAGTAGAGCCTGTCCATCACAGTCATAACTCGTGACGTCTGTAAACCGAGTTGGTCACATAACCAACTTGATTTTACTCCCTTTTTCGCAGCAGTTGTCAGGCGAACCTACGGTTCGCCATGAGCCGGCATTGCGGAAAAACATAAATGCCAGATTTCGGCAAAACTGTCATAAAATGCCATCCCGTGTTTTGTAACTTCAAACCGTCACTAAGTGAAGGGTTGTACACCGAGGACAACCTGTACGTCAATGGCTTCTTGCGAGGTTCTCCGTTAGTGAAGGTGGCCACAGAGGAAGAAGGCGGTTAGAAGTAAAACTTAACTTTGGTCAAATTAGAAGTAAAAGAGGTAAAACGAAAGTTGGCCATAACCAAACATGCGGGTGGATTATTGGTGGCAAATGGGAAATAATTATTATTATTATTATTATTATTATTATTATTATTATTATTATTATTATTATTATTATTATTATTATTTTATTTATATACCGCCCTTCTCCCGAAGGACTCAGGGCGGTGAACAGGGCAAATATATAAAAATACAAAAATACAAAAGTTAAAAAAGAATTAAATACAATGCCCAAACTAAAATAGTAAATACATATATTAAAAAACAGCAATAAAATCCCAAACCCATCCCCCCATCAGGCCAGGCCGGCTTGTTCGAATAAGTGAGTCTTCAGATCACGTCGGAAAGAGCGAAGGTCGGGCGCCATCCGGAGCTCGACCGGCAATCGATTCCATAAATCCGGGGCGCCCACAGAGAAGGCCCTCCCCCTGGGGGCCACCAGACGACATTCTCTGACCGGTGGCACCCTGAGGAGGCTCTCTCTGTGGGAACGCACAGGGCGGAGGGAGATTCATGCCGGCAGCAGGTGATCTCTGAGGTACTCCGGACCCATGCCATGTAGGGCCTTGAACACCATTACCAGTACCTTGAATCTCACCCGGAAGACAACTGGGAGCCAATGCAGCTCACGGAGCAGAGGTGTAACATCCAGTTGCTAGAATTCTTGTAACCTCGCCTCTCGCTTTCGGGTGATCTTGCTAAAGCAGATCTTGTGTACTTTGTGCAGAAGTCAGAGAACGGACAGTTTCCAAGACAGTCATGTGTCCCCTGGCTTGAAAAGAAAGAGTCGTGGATCAGAGATCGATGGAACAATTAAATGCCATCACTTCCAATAAAGTCAGGATCTCGTTGCGGAACAATCCGGCAAAAACCAGATGAAAAGAACTCTCAGCGCTTGGGGACTGAAGCGTATTTCTCCTTTAAAAAAAAAAAAGATCTGCCTCAATTATTGAACAGCTTTAAAAAAAAAAAACACCTACGTGGTGTCCTCTCATTTTTGAAAGTTTAGGAAAATTCTCAGCTGTCTTTTTTTTTTCTTCATAAATCCTCGACTTATCACCACAGTTGAGCCCAAAATTTCTTTTGCTAAGAGAGAGAGAGAAGGGTTCAAGTGAGTTTGGCCCGTTCTGTGACCTTTCTTGCCACAGTTGTTAAGTGAATTGCTGCAGTGCAAGTTGTTAAGAGAGAAACACGGTTGTTAAGTGAATCCGGCTTTCCCCTTGACTTTGCTCGTCAGAAGGTCGCAAAAGGGGAATCACATGACCCCGGGATACTGCAAACCGTCATAAACATGAGTCAGTTACCAAGCGTCTGAATTTGGATCACGTGACTGTGGGGATGCTACAATGGTCGTTAAGTGTGAAAAACGGTCATAAGACACTTTTTTCAGTGCTATTGTAACTTTGAACAGTCACTAAATGAACTGTGTTTGTGTGTGTGTTAGGACTGACCGGTTTGATCGCCTTGCAGTCCAAGGGACTCGCAGGAGTCTTCTCCAGCACCATAGTTCAAAGGCCTCCATTCTTCGGCACTCAGCCTTTCTTATGCTCCGACTTTCACAGCCATACATTGCAACTGGGAAGATGTTCCCTTTGGGGTGTTCCCCCAAGACACCAGATGTTCTCTTTGGGGTGTTTCCCCCCAAACACCAGATGTTCCCTTTGGGGTGTTCCCCTGAGACACCAGTTCCCTTTGGGGTGTTTCCCCCAAAACACCAGATGTTCCCTTTGGGGTGTTCCCTCGAGACACCAGATGTTCCCTTTGAGGTGTTCCCCCGAGACACCGGATGTTCCCTTTGGGGTGTTCCCCCGAGACACCGGATGTTCCCTTTGGGGTGTTTCCCCTGAGGCACCAGATGTTCCCTTTGGGGTGTTTCCCCCGAGACACCAGATGTTCCCTTTGGGGTGTTCCCCCGAGACACCAGATGTTCCCTTTGGGGTGTTCCCCCGAGACACCAGATGTTCCCTTTAGGGTGTTTCCCCCAAAACACCAGATGTTCCCTTTGGGGTGTTCCCCCAAAACACCAGATGTTCCCTTTGGGGTGTTCCCTCGAGACACCAGATGTTCCCTTTGAGGTGTTCCCCCGAGACACCGGATGTTCCCTTTGGGGTGTTTCCCCCGAGACACCGGATGTTCCCTTTGGGGTGTTCCCCCGAGACACCGGATGTTCCCTTTGGGGTGTTTCCCCTGAGGCACCAGATGTTCCCTTTGGGGTGTTTCCCCCGAGACACCAGATGTTCCCTTTGGGGTGTTCCCCCGAGACACCAGATGTTCCCTTTGGGGTGTTCCCCCGAGACACCAGATGTTCCCTTTAGGGTGTTTCCCCCAAAACACCAGATGTTCCCTTTGGGGTGTTCCCCCAAAACACCAGATGTTCCCTTTGGGGTGTTCCCTCGAGACACCAGATGTTCCCTTTGAGGTGTTCCCCCGAGACACCGGATGTTCCCTTTGGGGTGTTCCCCCGAGACACCGGATGTTCCCTTTGGGGTGTTTCCCCTGAGGCACCAGATGTTCCCTTTGGGGTGTTCCCCCGAGACACCAGATGTTCCCTTTGGGGTGTTCCCCCGAGACACCAGATGTTCCCTTTGGGGTGTTCCCCCGAGACACCAGATGTTCCCTTTGGGGTGTTCCCCCGAGACACCGGATGTTCCCTTTGGGGTGTTTCCCCCGAGACACCAGATGTTCCCTTTGGGGTGTTCCCCCGAGACACCAGATGTTCCCTTTGGGGTGTTCCCCCGAGACACCAGATGTTCCCTTTAGGGTGTTTCCCCCAAAACACCAGATGTTCCCTTTGGGGTGTTCCCCCAAAACACCAGATGTTCCCTTTGGGGTGTTCCCCCGAGACACCAGATGTTCCCTTTAGGGTGTTTCCCCCAAAACACCAGATGTTCCCTTTGGGGTGTTCCCCCAAAACACCAGATGTTCCCTTTGGGGTGTTCCCTCGAGACACCAGATGTTCCCTTTGAGGTGTTCCCCCGAGACACCGGATGTTCCCTTTGGGGTGTTTCCCCCGAGACACCAGATGTTCCCTTTGGGGTGTTCCCCCGAGACACCAGATGTTCCCTTTGGGGTGTTTCCCCTGAGGCACCAGATGTTCCCTTTGGGGTGTTTCCCCCGAGACACCAGATGTTCCCTTTGGGGTGTTCCCCCGAGACACCAGATGTTCCCTTTGGGGTGTTCCCCCGAGACACCAGATGTTCCCTTTGGGGTGTTCCCCCGAGACACCAGATGTTCCCTTTGGGGTGTTCCCCCGAGACACCGGATGTTCCCTTTGGGGTGTTTCCCCTGAGGCACCAGATGTTCCCTTTGGGGTGTTTCCCCCGAGACACCAGATGTTCCCTTTGGGGTGTTCCCCCGAGACACCAGATGTTCCCTTTGGGGTGTTCCCCCGAGACACCAGATGTTCCCTTTAGGGTGTTTCCCCCAAAACACCAGATGTTCCCTTTGGGGTGTTCCCCCAAAACACCAGATGTTCCCTTTGGGGTGTTCCCCCGAGACACCAGATGTTCCCTTTGAGGTGTTCCCCCGAGACACCGGATGTTCCCTTTGGGGTGTTCCCCCGAGACACCGGATGTTCCCTTTGGGGTGTTTCCCCTGAGGCACCAGATGTTCCCTTTGGGGTGTTCCCCCGAGACACCAGATGTTCCCTTTGGGGTGTTCCCCCGAGACACCAGATGTTCCCTTTGGGGTGTTCCCCCGAGACACCAGATGTTCCCTTTGGGGTGTTCCCCCGAGACACCGGATGTTCCCTTTGGGGTGTTTCCCCCGAGACACCAGATGTTCCCTTTGGGGTGTTCCCCCGAGACACCAGATGTTCCCTTTGGGGTGTTCCCCCGAGACACCAGATGTTCCCTTTAGGGTGTTTCCCCCAAAACACCAGATGTTCCCTTTGGGGTGTTCCCTCGAGACACCAGATGTTCCCTTTGGGGTGTTCCCCCGAGACACCAGATGTTCCCTTTAGGGTGTTTCCCCCAAAACACCAGATGTTCCCTTTGGGGTGTTCCCCCAAAACACCAGATGTTCCCTTTGGGGTGTTCCCTCGAGACACCAGATGTTCCCTTTGGGGTGTTCCCCCGAGACACCAGATGTTCCCTTTGGGGTGTTCCCCCAAAACACCAGATGTTCCCTTTGGGGTGTTCCCCCGAGACACCAGATGTTCCCTTTGGGGTGTTCCCCCGAGACACCAGATGTTCCCTTTGGGGTGTTCCCCCGAGACACCGGATGTTCCCTTTGGGGTGTTTCCCCTGAGGCACCAGATGTTCCCTTTGGGGTGTTTCCCCCGAGACACCAGATGTTCCCTTTGGGGTGTTCCCCCGAGACACCAGATGTTCCCTTTGGGGTGTTCCCCCGAGACACCAGATGTTCCCTTTAGGGTGTTTCCCCCAAAACACCAGATGTTCCCTTTGGGGTGTTCCCCCAAAACACCAGATGTTCCCTTTGGGGTGTTCCCCCGAGACACCAGATGTTCCCTTTGAGGTGTTCCCCCGAGACACCGGATGTTCCCTTTGGGGTGTTCCCCCGAGACACCGGATGTTCCCTTTGGGGTGTTTCCCCTGAGGCACCAGATGTTCCCTTTGGGGTGTTCCCCCGAGACACCAGATGTTCCCTTTGGGGTGTTCCCCCGAGACACCAGATGTTCCCTTTGGGGTGTTCCCCCGAGACACCAGATGTTCCCTTTGGGGTGTTCCCCCGAGACACCGGATGTTCCCTTTGGGGTGTTTCCCCCGAGACACCAGATGTTCCCTTTGGGGTGTTCCCCCGAGACACCAGATGTTCCCTTTGGGGTGTTCCCCCGAGACACCAGATGTTCCCTTTAGGGTGTTTCCCCCAAAACACCAGATGTTCCCTTTGGGGTGTTCCCTCGAGACACCAGATGTTCCCTTTGGGGTGTTCCCCCGAGACACCAGATGTTCCCTTTAGGGTGTTTCCCCCAAAACACCAGATGTTCCCTTTGGGGTGTTCCCCCAAAACACCAGATGTTCCCTTTGGGGTGTTCCCTCGAGACACCAGATGTTCCCTTTGGGGTGTTCCCTCGAGACACCGGATGTTCCCTTTGAGGTGTTCCCCCGAGACACCGGATGTTCCCTTTGGGGTGTTTCCCCCGAGACACCGGATGTTCCCTTTGGGGTGTTTCCCCCGAGACACCAGATGTTCCCTTTGGGGTGTTCCCCCGAGACACCAGATGTTCCCTTTGGGGTGTTCCCCCGAGACACCGGATGTTCCCTTTGGGGTGTTTCCCCCGAGACACCGGATGTTCCCTTTGGGGTGTTTCCCCTGAGGCACCAGATGTTCCCTTTGGGGTGTTTCCCCCGAGACACCAGATGTTCCCTTTGAGGTGTTCCCCCGAGACACCGGATGTTCCCTTTAGGGTGTTCCCCCGAGACACCAGATGTTCCCTTTGGGGTGTTTCCCCCGAGACACCGGATGTTCCCAGATGGGTTAGAATATTGGGTGTTTCCTTTGCTGTTCTTTCATGAACCTGCGTTCATGGGTCTGCAGGTGGCCAGAGAGAGCGGGGCCATCTGCACGTATTCACAATTGATACTGTCCCCTAAGTCTGGGTCATAAACCTCTCTCTACGGGACCAGCCCCTGGTGCCCAAAAGATTGG
The DNA here is from genome assembly GCF_947247035.1 of Vipera ursinii. NCBI lineage: Eukaryota > Metazoa > Chordata > Lepidosauria > Squamata > Viperidae > Vipera > Vipera ursinii. Next base: position 10,447,095 of record NC_139512.1, read on the forward strand.
GGACCCCTGCCTTAGGAGACAGGAACGGTCATAAGTATGAGCCAGCTGCCAATCATCCGGATTTTGATCACATAATCCACGGGGATGCTACGAAAATCGTCAGTGTGAAAAAAACGGTCCTTAAGTCCCTTTTTTCAATGCCGTTGTCACTTTGAACGGTCGCTAAGCGGACTGTTGTAAGTCGAGGACTACCTGATTGCCTCCCTCTCCCCCTCCCCCTTTGCAGATGAGCTCTGTGCCTGGAGCGAAGAAGAATGTCGAAACTTCGAACATGGATTTCGGGTCCATGGGAAAAACTTCCACCTCATCCAAGCCAACAAGGTAAATGGAAGCCACTCTGCGTCCTGTGTGAAGGCAGGTGAACTCCAGGTGGGGTTTGCAAAGGCCCAGGAGAAAAGGCCAGGTTGCAAGAGGCTGACCTGGCTGCTCACCCCTTGTTGCCTTCTTGGTTGTCCTGGCAAATATGGGCATTGTGAGGACAGTTTAGACCAGGGCTCTTCAAACCTGGCCCTTTTATGACTTGTGGACTTCAGCTCCCAGAATTCCTTGGCCATCGGCACGCTGGCCGAGGAATTCTGGGAGCTGAAGTCCACAAGTCATTAAAAGGGCCAGGTTTGAAGAGCCCTGGTTTAGACCCAAGGGCATCTCCAACTTTGGCAAAGTGTAAGACCTGTGGACTTCAACTCCCAGAATTCCCCAGCCGGGGGAGAATTCTGGGAGTTGGAAGTCCACAGGTCTTAAAAGTTGCCAAGGTTGAAAATCCTTGGTTTAGCCTGAGGGGCCCAAGGTTAGGGACAGTTCCTGGCTTTGATGGATCTTCTCCTGTGCTCTCAGATGATCTGGAATGGCACGCCCACTTTCCAAACCCTAAAACCTAGAATATAGAACATAGTATAATAAGGTTGGGAGGGACCTTGGAGGTCCTCTAGTCCAACCCGCCAGTCCATGGCAGGAGATCTATTCTATACCATTCCAGACCTCCTTTGGGCTTGATGGGATGGATACACACAATCATAGAAAGAATCGTACAATAACAAAGCAGAATAATAGAATTGTAAGGGACCTTGGAGGTCTTCTAGTCCAACCCCCTACTCAGGCAGGAAACCCGATGCCATTTTAGGCAAATGGCTGTCCAGTCTCTTCTTAAAACCCTCCAGTGATGGAGCACCCACAACTTCTGGAGGCAGGTCGTTCCACTGATTATTTGTTCTCACTGTCAGGAAATTTCTCCTGAGTCAGCTCCAGCTTTAGGGAACTGTCTCTTCCCAGAGATACACAAGTAGTCCTCAACCTATGACCGTTATTGGGACCAGAATTTCCATTGCTAAGCATGACAGGTGTTTTAAGTCAGTCATGCCTGATTTTTACAACCTTTTTGCCATGGTGGTTAAGGCAATTAGTTCAGGTATTAAGCAAATCCATTGGACCTTAAGCTATCCAGCTTCCCTCCTTGGCTTTGCTTGTTAGAAGCTTTCTGGGAAACTCACAAATGGCCATCAGATAACCCCAGCACATTGCAGTTGTCGTAAATAGATGTCGGTTCGCCAAGTGTCCAGAATTTTGATCGTGTGACCGGGGGGGGGGGGGGGGATGCTGTGACAATCAGTAGCGTAAGAACCAGCTGTACGTCACTTTTTCCCGTGCTGCTGTGATTTTGAACAGTGGCTAAACGAATGGTTGGAAGTCAAGGACTATGTCAGGGGTCTTCAAACGTGGCCCTTTTATGACTCGTGGACTTCCAACTCCCAGAATTCCTCCTGGCTGAGGAATTCTGGAAGTTGGAAGTCCACTCATAAAAGGGCCAAGTTTGAAGACCCCCCCCCCCCTGGACTTATGCTGTTGCTTTTCTCACTGAAGTGGTACCTATTTATCTACTTGCATTTGCATCTTTTGAACTGCTAGGTTGGCAGGAGATGGGCAAGGGATAGGAGCTCACCCCGTTGCGCGATGTTCTGGTTTCAAACCTGGACTGCCGGCTTTCCAGCCGACAAGCCCAGTGTCTTAACGGCTCAGCCATTGCACTACCCAACCTGTATGTAGACCTTACTTTATTTATCGTCTCAGCCAGGGGTTCCCAACCTGTGGGCCGTGGCCTGGTAGGGGGCTGTGGCCTGCTGGCCCCCAGGCTGGGGGTCAAGGTGGCCAGTGTGCGCGCATGTGCGCAGACACCCCCTCACTTGCGCTAGCGCAGCAGCCGGGTGCAAAACCGGGCTATCGCCACACCTCGGGGCACAAAAACGGGATGCCACCGCCGTGCCTCAGAGTGCAAAAATGGAATGCCGCACCTCGGGGCACAAAAACGGGCCACAATGCCTTGGGGCGCAAAAATGGGACGTCGCTGCGCCTCAGGGCACAAAAATGGGATGCTGCACCTTGGGGCGCGAAAACGGGATGCAGCCACTGCACCTTGAGGTGCAAAAACGGGATACCACACCTCAGGGCATGAAAACGGGATGTCACCACGTCACGGGATGCCAAAATTGGCCACCGCCATGCCACGGGGCAGAAAAACGGGGCGCCGCCACACCATGGGGCACCAAAACCGTACGCCAAAACGACACTGCGCCACACAAAAATGGAGTGCATACGCACGCATGCATGTAAATTGCTTCCCCCTCCCTTTTCCTCCGGTCCACCAATGGACAAAGGTTGGGACCTCTGTTCTAAGCCAAGGCTGTTTTATTTCAGCAAACCTTTGGCCACTAGAGGTACTGAGTGAGTTGTGTCGATCCTCTTTACTTGACTTCTCAGTTTAATGATAATGCATTTTAATGTGTATTGCTGAACACCATTCAGAGTTTTCCAGGACCGAGGTGGATTATAAGTCTTGCAGATAGATTTAAAAGGAAACCACATTCATTTATCTCCATCTGTCCCTTTCTACTCTTTAGCCCCCGAGGTTTCCAAAGTGGCTTCTGTGGCTATAACAGGTCACGCTAAACCAGGGGTAGGCAACCTCGGCTCTTTTATGACTCATGGACTTCAACTCCCAGAATTCCTGAGTCAGCTATGCTGACTCAGGAATTCTGGGAGTTGAAGTCCATGAGTCATAAAAGAGCCGAGGTTGCCTACCCCTGCGCTAAACCTTGCTTAAGAAACCACAGTTGCTCTTATTCATTTGCTGTTTATTAATTATTGCAATTTGCATGCTGACGACAGACAATGGACAGCTTAAAACATGAAAATATTAAACCTTACATAGGTAGTTCTCAACCTGCAACCATTTGTTTAGTCGCCATTTGAAGTTACAAATGGTATCGGCTTTAGCAATGGCTTAGCAATTGTACTCGTAAGCCGAGGACCAGCCGTATAACAGAATCCCAAATTGGAATACAGGTAACCCTTGGCCTACGGCCGTAACATAGCCTGCCCATCACAGTCAGAAGTGTGAGTCGTAACGGGTCGTCGCAAGTCTTTTGAAGATTACTTTTTTATACTGATCCTTGTCCCCTGCAGGAGGATTCCCATACCTTGGTTGGCCTGAAGAGAAAATTCATTTTAAAGCAGAGGTCCCCAACCTTTTGGGCACCAGGGACCCATTCCGTGGAGAAGGGGGTTTTTTTCGCAGGCCAGAGAGTGCGTGGTTTTGTGTGCTGCCTGCATCCCACAGATGGGGCTTTGCTTGTTTGCGCGGCCCCGGTTGCTGGCATGCCGCGGCCCGGTACCGGTCCACAGACCTGGGGTTGTGGACCCCTGTTTTAAAGGATCCTGGTATCTTTTCTTCCATTCCTAGCAGGTCCCTGGAAGGCCGGTCTTTCCAAACTGCTCCTCACCCTTCTTCCTGTTTTTGCAGGTCCGGACCCGGTCGGTGGGTGAGTGCGTAGAATATTACTACATATGGAAGAAGTCGGAGCGATACGACTACTTCACCCAACAGACACGGTTTGGAAGGAAGAAGTACGTCCTCCTGATTGTCAGAGAATGATGTCTGGTGTCGCTGGCCGTAGGCGGCCAAGCCTGAATCCCCATATAGTTGTGCCCAGAGCATTTGACAAGATCCCAACCTGGGGGCAGGGGGGTGTCCAGAAATTTGCAAATAGGCAATTGACAACAGGAAGCCAGGATAGGAAAATTAAAAGCCCCCCCAGCCCTAACCTGACCTGTCACAAGATCCTCGCTTGACACACCCACACCTGACTGTCACAAGACCCTCACTTGACACACCCACACCTGACCCATCACAAGACCCTCACTTGACACACCCACACCTGACCCATCACAAGACCCTCGCTTGGCACACCCACACCTGACCCATCACAAGACCCTCGCTTGACACACCCACAACTGACCCATCACAAGACCCTCACTTGACACAGCCACACCTGACCCATCACAAGACCCTCAACACACTCACACCTGACCCATAAGACCCTCGACACACCCACACCTGACCCGTCACAAGACCCTCACTTGACACACTCACACCTGACCCATCACAAGTCCCTCAACACACCCACACCTGACCTGTCACGAGACCCTCACTTGACACAGCCACACCTGACCCGTCATAAGACCCTCACTTGACACAGCCACACCTGACCCGTCATAAGACCCTCAACACACCCACACCTGACCCGTCACAAGACCCTCGCTTGACACACCCACACCTGACCCGTCACAAGACCCTCGCTTGACACACCCACACCTGACCCATCACAAGGCTTACTGAACATAGCTGAACCCCTTATAAACAGAAGAACACCAACATCCCTTAAAGTCCGCTGAAAATGTTACCTAGCCTGGTAACGAAATGTTTGGAAACCAAACCCACAAGCTCGGAGAACGAACATCCACCCTTATCCTCCACCCGATCTACCGATATTCATCGCCATTGCAACCAGCCATTTAGTGACCGTTTAAAGTTACAGTGGCACTGAGACCTATGACCGGTCCAAACTTAGAACTGCCGCAGCAGTTCCCATGGTCACATGATCAAAACACCTGTACTGTCCCCCGGGGTCTTGTGATCACCATTTTCAACCTTCCCAGCCAGCTTCCGACAAGCAAAGTCAGTGGAGGAAGCTGGATTTGCTTAAGGACCACATGTTTCACTTAACAACTGTCGAGTTTCGTTTTGTAACTGTGGCAAGAAAAGTCGTAAAATTGGGCACAACTCACTCGCTTAGCCACAAAAACTTTGCCCCCCAGTTCAGGTTATACATTGAGGACTACACATACAGCAGGGGTAGGCAACCTTGGCTCTTTTATGACTCGCGGACTTCAACTCCCAGAATTCCTGAGCCAGCCATGCTGAGGGGAAAGGGAGAGGTTTCCAAGCTGAGCCATGGTGGCTGAGGAATTCTGGGAGTTGAAGTCCACAAGTCATGAAGGGGCCATAGTTCCCCTCATGCTGGCTCAGGAATTCTGGGAGTTGAAGTCCACAAGTCATGAAGGGGCCATAGTTCCCCCATGCTGGCTCAGGAATTCTGGGAGTTGAAGTCCACAAGTCATGAAGGGGCCATAGTTCCCCCATGCTGGCTCAGGAATTCTGGGAGTTGAAGTCCACAAGTCATGAAGGGGCCATAGTTCCCCCATGCTGGCTCAGGAATTCTGGGAGTTGAAGTCCACAAGTCATGAAGGGGCCATAGTTCCCTCATGCTGGCTCAGGAATTCTGGGAGTTGAAGTCCACGCATCATAAAAGAGCCAAGGTTGCCTACCCCTGATTATACACCAAAGCAGCACCTTCTGTAGACAAGAGGGAAGTGGCAGCCTTAAGGGGATCCCTGGCAGAAAGAAAGAGGGAGAAGAAATTTAAGATTTATTTTAATAGTTTAAAAAAAAAGAGAGAGAAGAGGGTCTTTCTCTGTCAAGGATCTAAAATATTTCCTACCCAGTTCTGATGTGGCCTTTTTGGGGGGGGGAGGGGCATAATATAGCCAATTCTCCCATCGATGGGAAATGTCAATCTTTGATTTGATCCTACAAACTCTTGTGGGATTGCGGAATGTGGAAGCCTATGAAAACTACAAGCCGTCCTCGATTTACAACAGTTCATTTAGTGACCCTTCAAAGTTACAACGGCACTGGGGGAAAAAGTGACTTGGGACCATATTTCACACTTAACGACCCTCGCAGCATCCCCCACGGTCACGTGATCAATATTCAAGACACTTGGCAACTGGTTCGTATTTATGACCGTGGCTATCTCCCGAGATCACGTGATCCCCTTTTTGCGACCTCCTGGCAAGCAAAGCCAGTGGGGAAGCCGGATTCGCTTAACAACCGGCTTACTATCTTATCAACCGCAGCGATTCGCTTAACAACCGAGGCAAAAAAAGGTCGTAAAATGGAGCAGAACCCGCTTAAGAGCAGAAATGTTGGGCTCAAGTGTGCTTGTAAGTTGAGGACTACCTGTAATCTGTTTTTGTTCCTGTGGAAAAACCACCTACATGTTTGCCCCTCTTTTGTCTTCTGGGTCTCTCTAGGGATTACGCGGATAATTTTTTGGATGGTGGGGAAGTGGAAAGTGCCGGCCGCGCACGAAGCTCCCCGCCCATCGCGTCGGCCACCAGCTGCCTGGACTCCTGTTTCAACCCGGATCATTTAACAATGGAGACCACAGGTACATCTTTACAAGATGGCGCCTCTTCTCAAGCCCAGACAACCTGGGTGGTTACTTCTGCGTGGCGGGTACACAGAAAGAAAGAGGAAGTAGGATCGCTTGTATCCTAAGAACAGGAACCCTGCGTGGATTTAGATAAACGCCACCTCTAGCTCCTGCACGTCGAAAAGGGGGGGGGGGGAAACTTGATCGGCCCAAAGGTGCTTTTTCCATAGACACCCCCCCCCCAAAAAAAACCTCGACGCATTTCATAGAAAAATATATAACGTTGCCATGTAGCAAACCGGAGCTGAGGTAAGTTAAGCTGAGCCGAGTTCAGTGAAGTCAGTTTTGCTTTACTTAAATACAGATAGTCCCTGACTGCCTTTAGAATAGAATAGAGCTGGAAGGGACCTTAGAGGTCTTCTAGTCCACCCCCCCCACACACACACACACTCCCTGTGTCATGGTTCCGGTAGATGAGACCAGTAGAAATAAGAACTCCGCAGTTATTTGCTTTCCTCAAAGAACACATTTAATGGCTGCATAGTATACCCACGAACAAGACTGAAAATTTCCCCCCCCCCCAAAGGTTACAAAATTACAAGTTAAACTTCCAACCCCTGCAGTGTGTCATAAATCACAATCCCCAATTAACTACTTTGGCGGGTGGCTTCACCCCCCCCCCAAAAAGCTTAGATACTTGACCTTGGTTCCCACAGAATAATTTATTGTTATGTCCAAACAAGAGAATACATCTCCCCCCTCCCATTACTATGGCAACCGAAAACAAAGATGGCTGCAGCCAAATTCGGTTGAAGGTTGACACCCTGCTCAAGCTGGAGAATCTATACCATCTCAGACAAGTGGCTGTCCAGTTTCTTCTTAAAAACTTCCAGTGTGGGAGCATTCACAGCTTCTGGAGGCAGGTAGTTCCACTGGTTAATTGTCCTCACTGTTAGGAACTTTCTCCTTAGTTCCAGGTTGGTCAGTTTCCGACCATTGTTTCTTGTCCTGCCCTCTGTCTTGGCTGTTGGAGTCGAACCAGCCAGGGCAGGTGCCACTATTGGAAATATAAAAGGGGGCTGGTTGATCATCCTGACTGTGGGAGTGTCCTGCAAACTTTATATTATATTGCGACGCAGTGCCCCCCCCCCCCCGTGAGGTTCCCTGGATCCCTGCATGAAATGCATCATCTTGAGGACTCTGCTGTCTGGTGGCTAAACAATCTAAAGATAGGCCATAGGTTTAAACCCACCCACCCACCCACACTGCTTATACATCATTTTAAATGTATGCAATTTTATTCATCGCTTGTGCTGTGTGTGTTTTTAAAATAATTCACTGCTCTAATGTTTGATACTTTTGATAGACATTTTATATGCTGTTTTTGTGATATTTTTTTTTGATGCATCAATGGTGTATTCTGTAACGCCATATGAAATGTGCACACAGAGAGAAAGAGAGAGTCCTTGATTTACAGGTGTTCACTTAGCAACCAATTTGATGTTGCAACCGGCCTGGAAAAAAACAGTCACAACCCTGTTCCAAAGTTCTGGCAATTGACCAAAGTCACGTGACCCACTTCGGGCGCTCGGCAACACCCCCATTTACGGCCGTTTCCTGTGTCCCGCAGTCACATGAACACATTTTACAACAGTTTTCCCGGAAACTGGAAAATTACTTCTGGTTTTTGGCAAAACCCTGCCATTAGCAAACTGTGGGTTTGCCCATCAACTGCAACGTTTGTTTAATGACCACTGCATTCACATAATGCCCGCTGCAGGCTGTATTACGGCCATATGTCGAGGACCACCTATACTTTATGCACGTAACAGGATGTAGTAACCTGCTCTAACTAAGTCAAGACTGCATCACACAAGAAAGCTCTTTTAATGGGAACACAGCTGGATTTGGACCGAACCTTCTCCCCTCTTAAGTGCCCTCTCTTTTGCATAGTTGAATTCCAAGCGCAAAAGCAGTGCTTTTTGCATAGTCCACTTATTGATTTATTTTAATTAGTTAATTCATTAAAACATTTATACAGCCAGGCATTTTCAACTAACTCTGGGCGGCTCCCATTAAAAAAAATTAAAGAGACCTATAAAATCATTTTAAAAACTATAAGGCTCAACCAGTCCAAACATAAAACATTAAAAATGAAAAAAAAACATTAAAAACCTGGCGCCAGATTACTTCTAATGCACGATTCTAGTCTTCTCCCAATGTTTGCAGGAAAATCCAGGTTAATAATAATAACAACAACAACAACATTTTAAGGAGTTACCTGGTTGATACCCAGGATGCTGGCAGCAACCCGTGTCAACCAATAGTGCCAGTCAATTTGAATGTTCAGTTGACTAAGGTTCATGTTTAATGAATAAATTATTATTATTATTATTATTATTATTATTATTATTGTTGTTGTTGTTGTTGTTGTTGTTGTTGTTGTTGTTGTTGTTGTTGTTTTGTTGTTGTTGATAATAATAATAATAATAATAATAATAATAATAATAATAATAATAATAATAATAATAATAGAGTTGGAAGGGACCTTGAAGGTCATCTAGTCCAACCCCCTGCTCTGGCAGGAAACCCTATACCATTTCAGACAAATGACTGTCCAGTCTCTTCTTAAAAACTTCCAGTTTTGGAGCACATTCTCAGCTTCTGGAAGCAGGTCGTTCCACTGATTTAATTGTTCCCGCTGTCAGGAATCTTTAAAGCTTGGGTTTAAAATGGAAGAACTTGCCTCCAGAAGTTGTGGGTGCTCCATCCCCAGAGGCTTTTAAGAAGAGACTAGGTAGCCCCTTGTCTGGAACGGAATAGGGGCTCCTGCTTGATCAGGGGGCTGGACTAGAAGACCTCCGAGGTCTTTTTTCGATTCTGTTATTTTATTCCTTACCAAAGAATAAAAAGTATGGAGTCTGCCAAATTTTAAGGGGAAGAGTTGCATAGGGCAGGGACTGCAGTGGAAAAGACAAGCTTCCGAGCTCCCATTAGATGCCAATATTTAGGGGAAGGGTCGAGAAGTGGTTTTCTCCCATCTGACCTGGTAGGACAGGTAGATGTCCTTAGGGAAAGGCAGTCCTGCAGGTAACCTGGCCCAGTACCCCATTTATATTAATAGAATTAGAATTATTTATTTATTTAATTAGTTTTCTATACCGCCCTATTCCCGAAGGACTCAGGGCAGCATATAAAAGACAATATAAAAAGATAATATAAAATTAAAACGAATTAAATTAATTAAAGCCCAACAATTAAAACAACATTTAAAAAGCTAAAACCCCTTCAGTCCAGGCCTGATAGATCGAAAAGCCAGGTTTTCAGGTCCCGGCGAAATGAACGCAGATCGGGGGCGGTCCGGAGTTCCACAGGTAAATCATTCCAAAGGGCAGGCGCGCCCACAGAAAATGCCCTCCCTCTGGGGATCGCCCGCCGGCACTCGCTAACCGGCGGCACCCTAAGGAGGCCCTCCCTATGGGAGCGCACAGGACGATGGGAAGTTGATGCTGGCAGCAGGTGCTCCCTAAGATAATCAAGGGACAGGAGAGGACCCCTTACGAGGACGGGCCGAGGAATTTAGTAAATATCTGGTGGACAAAATTGCTCAGATTCGGGCTGGTCTGGACTCTGACTGGGCAGTATCTGACGAGAGGAAAACAATGGGTTTGGCCGAGAACGTTTGGGAAGAGTTTGATCCTGTGACTCCGGATGAAGTGGACAGGATCATGGGAAAATTAAGTGCTGCCACATGTCTGTTGAACCCGTGTCCCTCCTGGCTGGTCTATGCATCTCGGGAGGTTACACGAGGCTGGCTCCTAGCAGTTATTAATGCCTCACTGAGTGAAGGGTACTTCCCTGCCGCCTTGAAAGAGGCGGTGGTAAGGCCCCTCCTCAAGAAACTGCATTGGATCCAGCTATTTTAAATAACTTTCGTCCTGAAAGCGAAGGTTGTTGAGACCGTGGTGGCACGGCAGCTCCCTTTGGTCCTGGAGGAAACTGAATATCTGGATCCGTACCAATCGGGTTTCAGGCCCGGGTATAGCACGGAGACGGCATTGGTCGCGCTGGTGAATGATCTCTGGCGGACCCGAGATAGGGGTTATTCCTCTGTCCTGGTCCTATTAGATCTCTCAGCAGCTTTTGATACCATCGACCACGGTATGTTGCTGCGACGTCTTGAGGGGTTAGGAGTGGGAGGCAGCGTTTTACGGTGGTTCTCCTCCTACCTCGGGCCATTCGCAGACGGTGTTGGCAGGGGGGCAGAGGTCAACCCCTAGGCCCCTTAGTTGTGGGGTGCCGCAGGGGTCGGTACTCTCGCCTCTCCTGTTCAACATCTATATGAGGCCACTGGGTGAGATCATCCGTGTCTTCGGGGTGAGGTATCATCAATATGCTGACGATACCCAGCTTTTCATCTCCACCCCGAACCAACCCAGTGATGCCCTCGATGTGATGTCCCGTTGCCTGGAAGCGGTACAGATTTGGATGGGGAAGAACAGGCTCTGGCTCAACCCGGCCAAGACTGAGTGGCTTTGCGTACCGGCATCTCGTTTAGTCCAAGAGGTTCCATCTTTGGTTATGGGAGGAAAGGTGTTACCTCTCGTTGATAGAGCACGCAATCAAGGCGTCCTCCTGGATTCACGACTCAGTTTTGAAGATCATATTGGAGTCATGGCCAGGGGGGCTTTTGCACAGATTCGCCTGGTGCACCAGTTGCGCCCCTTTCTGGACCGAGATGCCCTACGCACAGTCACCCACGCACTCGTTACCTCCCGTATAGATTACTGCAATGCTCTCTACATGGGGCTGCCCTTGAAGACCACCCGGAGGCTTCAACTGGTGCAGAGTGCGGCCACGCGGGTAGTGATGGGAGCACCCCGATACTCCCATATTACACCCCTCCTGTGTGAGCTGCATTGGTTACCGGTTGTCTTCCGGGTGAGATTTAAGGTGCTGGTACTTACCTTTAAAGCCCTACATAGCTTAGGCCCGGGATACTTGCAGGACCATCTGCTGCCGGGAACGACTTCCCATCGCCCAGTGCGCTCACACAGAGAGGGCCTCCTCAGGGTGCCGTCGGCTAGACAATGTCGGCTGGCGACCCCCAGGGGAAGAGCCTTCTCTGTGGGAGCGCCATCCCTATGGAACCAGCTCCCCCATGAGCTTTGGACGGCCCCGGATCTCCAGTCCTTTCGCCGCGGCCTCAAAACACTCCTTTTCCACCAGGCTGACCTGGACTGACAGGGATTTTAATTATGTTTTTAATTTTTAACTTTAATTTTTAACTTATTTTAATTTTAATTTTAATTTATTCTACAGGGCCATTAATTTAATTTTAACTTCTGTATTATTGTATGTTATTGTTGTTAGCCGCCCTGAGTCCTTCGGGAGATAGGGCGGCATATAAATCCCAATAATAAATAAATAAATAATCTGGACCCATGCCACGTAGGGCTTTATAGGTCATCACCAGCACCTTGAATTAGGAATTAGGAATTAGGAATTAGGAATTAGGAATAGAATAGAATAGAATAGAATAGAATAGAATAGAATAGAATAGAATAGAATAGAATAGAATAGAATAGAATAGAATAGAATAGAATAGAATAGAATAGAATAGAATAGAATAAACAGAGTTGGAAGGGACCTTGGAGGTCTTCTAGTCCAACCCCCTGCTCAGGCAGGAAACACTCTACCATTTTCAGGCCTTAGGTACCAGGCCTGAAAAATGTCAGGCAGTTTATGAATTGCAGGCTAATGAGTGGTACAGCTAGTCCTCAACTTAACAACCATTTGTTTAGTGATCATTTAGTTACAAGGACACTGAAAAAAGTGACTTATGACCGTTTTTTACACTTACGACCCTTGCACCATCTCCGTGGTGACTTGGTCAAAATTCGGACGCTTGGCAAGTGGCTCATATTTGTGACAGTTGCTGCAGCGTCCTGGGATCGTGGGATCACATTTTGTGATCTTTTGACAGGCAAAATCACTGGGTAAGCCAGATGCACTAGGCCAGGGGTCCCCAACCTGTGGGCCGTGGCCTACTGGCCACCATGCCGCAGGGCAGGCTGCCCAGTGTGTGCACGCGCGTGTTCACACTCCCCCTCACATGCGCTAGCCACATAAACAGGACGCCGCGCCACAGGGCAAAAAAATGGGCCGCCGCTGCACCTTGGGGCACAAAAATGGGATGCCGTCGCGCTGCAGGGTACAGAAAAGGGGCGCCACCACACCACGGGTTGCGGAAATGGGCCGCCACCGCACTGCAAGGTGCAAAAATGGACACCACGGGGTGCAGAAATGGGCCACCGCCACAGGGCACAAAAACTGGCTAGCGAATATCACGCAAGTGCTAGCCCCGCCCCGTTGGCGGTGCGTGCTTACGGCCCCGTGCGCGTGCATACACGCGCACGCATGTAAAATGCTTCCCCCTCCCTTTTCCTCCAGTCCGCCAACCAACAAAAGTTGGTGACCTCTGCACTAGGCAGTCATATTGCTAACTCAACAACTGTGAGAAGAAACGTCATCAAACAGGGCGAAAATCACTGAACCACCACCTTGCTTAACAACAGAAAGCAAGGCAGCTGTTAAGTCAGTGGCGTTCCTTTGTCGAGGACAACCTGTACTGAACAAATTGGGCCTTTTTTCCCCCTCCTTACCCCCCCCCCCATACCCTGCAGAGCCGTTGAGCATCGAAAGCGCAGCCTGCAGTCTGGGCAGCACCAGCGAATCCGGGCATGGCTACGAATGCAGCACCCCTTCAGAAACGAACTGCTCCTTCGATCCCCCGGAGGAGGCGCCTCCCGCCAGCCGTGTCCCCACGTACCTTCAGCACCCACCCAATCCTCCCGAACCCGGATTCTACCAGGTGGCTGGGGCGGACAAGCAGGAGGAGGAGGAGCCCGTGCGGTGCTCGGGAGAAGCGATCCCCATGGACTTCGCCCCGCTCCCCGAGACCGTCACCGAAAGGTTACCTTTAATTTCCAGCCACACGGGACTGGAGAGCGATCCAGAGACATCGGTGGCCCCCGCGCAAGTGTCCTTAGCCGTCCCCGATTTCAGCCTCCTGGGTCTTGGAGAAGTCGATAGCCTCCTGGACACTCAGCCGTCCTGTCCGGCGCCCGTGGCCCATTCAGACTCAGTCTCTCAGTGACAGCGGCCACCGAGAGCTCCGTCGTAGGCCAGGAGCTGACTCGGATTCCGGGGGGAGGCGAGGGAACGAGAGATGGGAAATCTTGACTTGGCGATGATCTTTTCCGGCCCTTGGTGACAAAAAACCTCGTGCTGCTGCTCACCTCCCCCCTTCCGAAATCCAAGGAGCACCGGTTCCCCTCTAGCCTCCCTCTTCCCCCCCCCCAAAAGTTCCAATGTGTCTCCAGCAAAACCAAACGCCTCCGTCACAAAAATCTCCTGTGCAGCTATGCCAGGAGCTGGCAGAAGAGAACTGTGGCCCCCATGGGGTCATCACGGACGGGGACCCCCAAAGCCAAGTGGGACAGAGAAGAGTCTTCCCCCCACGTGCCGTCTCCAGATTCAGCCAAACACCTCACGTTTGATGGGGTGGGTGGGAGGGGTGTGCTTTGGCCCCAGAATGGACACTCTCTAGGAAGGAAGGCTAACCACGAGCACTTTGAAGAGGGAAGGGCTGGATGGGAGCGGGGTGGACCGCAAGGTATCCTGGAGTGCAGAACTAGAGGTAAAATGCATCGGGGTTCCTAATCCCCAGAACAAAACAAGGTAGACCAGGGGTCCTCAACCGTGGCAACTTTAAGACTTGTGGACTTCAACTCCCAGAATTCCTCAGCCAGCAAAGCTGGCTGAGGAATTCTGGGAGTTGAAGTCCACGAAGTCTTGAGGACCCCTGGGGTAGAAAAATACCTAAATTTTAGTTTCATCAGTGTCAGGACTGGTGCCTCTCTTGTTTGGGGTCTTTTCTGTACACCCGATTGGGTGCGGGTGGGTGAGTGAGCGCGTCTGAGTGTGGTGGCTACACACAGGCACACAGGCGTACGTGGGGCGACTTGGTTGCCAAATGTTGTGACTGCGCCCTGCGTTAGAACGAGTGGAAACCCCGTTGGGTCCCGTTTGTCCTCCCTGTGACCTCTTATCTGCTGGGAGCTTCCTCGAAGTCAGTTTTGCAGTTTTGGGGCAGAAAAACGATCAAAAACGGGGGTGGGTGGGTGGGCACGTCTCTCTGATCCTCGCGTTTCTCGACCCTGGCAACTTCCAATTCCCTAGCCAGCCCATGCTAGCTGGGGAATTCTGGGAATTGAAGTCCACGCCTCTTGAAAAAGTTGCCGTAATTCAAACACACTGCCCTACGTTACTAATTGGTTGCAAGGCTTTTCGGTGACGGCAAAGCCACATTTAGTGAAGGATCGGCGAAAGCGTGGAGTCGAAGCAGTAAGGAGTGGGGGGAGGAGAGGAATTTGGCCTAGCAACTTCTTTGGATGGTATTCAGTGACCCCCCCCCCCCGATTTTTCCTTGCCCACCTCTTTACCCACTGACACCCCCCCAAAAAAAAACATACATTACACGTTAGCAGAGCAATTTCAGGCAAGGGAGAGATTTTGGGGGGGGGAAAGCAACACCACCACCCCTCTGATTTAATGTCTTTTATTTTTGCTAGAGAGATTTATTTTTCACAACCTAGCCGTCCATTTGTGGCAGTTCTAGCACTGCTGCTTCTTCGGTGTGCCAAACAGACTTGGGGGGGGGGGGTCAGAGAGGACTAAGAGAGGGAAGGTGAGCATATAGAGTTCGCCCCCCCCTTTCCAAGCTTGGTTGTTTCGACCAGTCAAAAATGTTGGCAGGATTAGCAAGGACAGACAGTGCCATACGCACACCTCTCTTCTCCATGGTGGTGTTACTGGATTGTGGTGTCGGATCCTTTCCTGTTTTTTTTTTTAATTTTAAATTGTGAAGTCCTGAAGGGTGTGTGTGTGTGTGGGGGGGTTATCGCGTTTATACCCTCAAGGATAATATCCTCCCTGCCCCTCCCAGCTCGGCGCGATAAGAAACGGCGGGAGCTTTTCGGTTATCCCCCAGTTTTGTACAACTGGAGCCTTAAAACTGTTAAAAGTGGAAGCGAAGCGGGAGATGAGAACCACCCACCACCCCATAATCCCCTACCTCGTTTCCATTCCAACCACCACAGCATCCTTTGTTGGCTGTTTCTGCTCCGGATGGTTTTCGGGGAAGCGAAGATGCGTGCAGGGGGGAAAAGCCAGAAATGGTTTGATTTTTTTTACATTTTATTTTATTTTATTTTTAATCATTCCGGATCGAGTCACAGAGTTAATTGTCCTTCATCTTCCCGGCCTCTTTTTGAAGCGGAAGGTCGCTGGTTGACTCACGCGTCTCCCACCACAGACCTTGGAGAGAGCCTCTGGAAAAAAAGAGTTTTGCAAAGCTGGGGCGCTAGGTCACCGGGGAAGGAAAGCCAGCTCCAAAATGGAAGTGGGGAGAACAAGATGGTGGGATCCGCTCAGGGACCCGGCGCTGGTGGGTGGATGGAGCGAAGCAAGCAGCAATGCCTGCCCTAGGCCAGTTCAGCTGAGTGTTAGATGCCCCACAATTACAGATTCCTTTCAGCTCGGCAGAGACTTTTTTTTAAAAAAAAACCCTTTTAGGGCTATCCGAGAAACGTATTTCTTTTTTCTCTTCCTGTTCTTCGTTAGCGTTCAGTGCTCCTCTGGATTCAGCGACATCCACCCCCCAAAAAAACAAACCCTGGTTTCTACTGAGTTTCACCATAGTTTTTTTCTTTTCTTAGTTCCCACTTCTCTGCCCGCCTTTCTCTTCCTCATTTAATCCTCGACTATTCTGGAGCTTCTGGATTTGGTCACCCTCTCTTGCTCCAGGCCGGTCAATTTGCAGCTCTCAGGGTTACATTTTTTTTTCCAAGGGGCTTCACACGTTCAATCATTGTTCTGGATGCCGTCGGGTGAAACACACACCCCTCCCCCAGTTTTGAGAATGCCTGTCCATTCCTTTGCAAAGGGCTGGGTCTGTCCTTTTGAGGGGCATAACAACTTTTGATTTCTTAATATGTCCAGCGATCTCAGAAACTTTCAACAGGATCACGTAATCCACCCAGGACAGTGTATTGGTACATGATTCCGTAGGTCACCCAAAAGGGTTCCCCTTTTAGATCAATGTCCAGAATGTTTTTCTTCTCTGCATTCCTAGATTCTACCAGCAGGGGGCAGAGGTGCCGGCGGGTTTCCCCTATTGGCAGAAAGTTGCAATTGCAATGGGAAGTCCTCGTGTGACCTTTGCTATATGTTAGAGGGGTCTTGGGCCATATATGTTTGGGCTCTTCTTGATGGATGTATCCTCCTACCCCAATCAAACACCATCTAATGCAGCGCTTCTCAACTTTGGCTACTTTAACATGTGGACATCAGCTCCCAGAATTCCCCAGCCAGCCATGCTGGCTGTGGAATTCTGGGACTTGAAGTCCACATATGTTAAGAAGCACTGATCTCCATACAATCCCCTTTGTTCATAATACCCTTTCTCAAAATATACATATATACATTCATCTCCGATGAATCCTTTTAACATCTTGTCCCCTCACTTCCTTTGGAATGGCCCTATTTCATTCCTTCTGTTTTAATATTTGAAAATGTCTTATTTATACTATGAATTTTCCAAGTTTGTTTACATTGGGGGGGAAATCTTTTTTTTTTTTTAAGGAATACCGTGGTGATGGGGAGGGAGGGAAGGAAGGCTGTTCCTCAAAAGAAGAAAATAAGGACAGCTTCTTTATTCCTTTATTTTGTTACGAAGCATTCATTTATCTTTGTTGCCTTTTTTTTTCATCCTATTTCCTGGTTGCCTCTCTCCCTGCCCCACCACTGCTGAAGCTGTGGAGGGTTCTCCACTGTGAAGTGATATTGCCTTGAATACCCTTCATTTATTTATTTAATAAAAAGCATAAGTTTGTGGAGGGGAAGAAAAACCAAACGGGAGACTTTATGTCTTTTTTAAAATAAATATATGCATATATACATACAAAGGTAAAGGTTCCCCCGCACATGTGTGCTAGTTGTTTCCGACTCTAGGGGCCGGTGCTCATCTCCGTTTCAAAGCCGAAGAGCCAGCGCTTGTCCGAGGACGTCTCCATGGTCATGTGGCCAGCATGACTAGATGCCAAAAGCGCACGGAACGCTGTTACCTTCCCACCGGAGTGGTCCCTATTTTTCTACTTGCATTTTTACGTGCTTTAGAAGTGCTAGGTTGGCAGAAGCTGGGACGAGTAACAGGCGCTCACTCTGTTACGCGGCACTCGGGATTCAAGCCACCAAACTGCTGACCATCTGATCGACAAGCTCAGCGTCCTAACCCACTGAGCCACTGCTCCACCGCCTTGGTGGAGCAGTGGGCTAACGCCTCCTTAAGTAACACCAGCTGCCTGCAATTAGTGCAGGTTCGAGTCCCACCAGGCTCAAGGTTGACTCAGCCTTCCATCCTTCCGAGGTAGGTAAAATGAGGACCCAGATTGTTGGGGGCAATTAAGCTGACTTTGTAATAATGCCGCTTGGGGTGTATGTGAAAGCCCTAACAAGCAGGCATATACATAGAATGAAGGCTACTGCTAAGCTTGTAAGCCGCCCTGAGTCTTCGGAGAAGGGCGGGATATAAATGGAATTAAAATAAAAATAAAAATACACACACACACATACATATATACACACACACACATACACAAACATACATACACACATTTCTCTTTCCTGTTTTCTTCGTTTCTTGTCTTCTCTTTATTCTCTAAAGTACTTGGCTGCCTCATACACACACACAGACACACACAAACAAAATACGAATCCCAGGTACATTCATGTTGAGAAAACTAGTCGGAACACTAGGATGAATATAAATGAACTGTTTAATAAACTTAGCTTAGTTGTCAGAGAAATATGCCGGAGGTTTGGGAGCTTATGAAACTGGCTGTTTTTGCGCTCTGCTCATAGATCGACCATTTGAGCCTCATAAGAATCAACATACAGGCACACCTATGGCATGGACAACACTGCCATATGTCAGTGGTGTGTCAGAGGCAACGGCACGGATATTAGCTCCATGCAACATCAGTATTGCCCATAAGCCAAACCAAACCCTACGTGCTAAAATGCACCCCAAAGAACCGCTTCCCAACAAAGAAAGATCCTCCGTGATATATAGAATGAAATGTAAGGACTGTCACTGGATTCTGAACACACATAACAGATACAGCCACCCTGGAATGGCAATCCTCGACTTAACAACCCACAGTTGGGACTGCAATTTCCATTGGCTGTTGTTTAAAGAGTGGTGCTTGACTGTAAGACCTTTTTTTTGCCACGGTCGTTAAAGGAGTCACTGCAGTTGTTAAATGAATCGTGCAGTCATTAAGCAAATCTAGCTGCCCCGTTGACTTTTGCTTGTGCAAGTCTGGCTGGGAAGGTTGCGCTTGGTGATCACACGACCCCACAACCCTTGTAAATACACACCAGTTGCCAAGCACCCAAATTTTGCCCACGTGACCGTGGCGGTGCTACAACAGTCATTAAGTGTGAGGACCGATCATAAGCCGCTTCTCGGTGCTGTTGTAATTTCAGTCACTTAAGCGAACAGTCGTAAGTCAAGGACTGTTGTTAAAAATGTTCCGAGCCGAGCCTCAGATTAAAAAGATAGTTTTGTCCCCATTCGTGATATGTCAAAAGCTTCCTCCAGATGTATAGAAGGGGAAAGACTTCAGCCTTAAGGAGAAATTAAACCCCATCTACCAGCAACTGAAAATCACCCATGTTATCAAAAATGCATTCAATCAATCAATCGGAATACAGCTGGAAGGGACCCTGGAGGTCTTCTAGTCCAGCCCCCCCCCCCTGCTCAAGCAGGGGACCCTATTGTTATGTAGTGGATTCTTGGAAAGCAGGAGGCAGGACGAGAGGGTTCAAACAGGAACATTGCTTTATTGTAGTAACAGGAACAAAACTGAATCAGAGGCTTCTACGCAGCTACTTATTCAGTTGGCCACTAGGCGGCGGCCAATAGGTTTAAAGGAACCTATTCCCGCCCCAGAGCCAACCAATGATCGTCCTGGAGACTGCATGTCTGGGCAGCCAGTGACCGTTACACAGACGCCCTAATTAAGCAATCTCAAGCAGCATTCAAAGTGAAAACAGTTCAAGTAAAAGGCCCAATACATTACACCTATTTCATTTGAACTGAACCCACCATCATCATCATCATCAACATCAACATCATCATAATAGAAGAAGAAGAAGTTGGAAGGGACCTTGGAGGTCATCTAGTCCAACCCACTGCTAAGGCAGGAAACCCTATACCATTTCAGACAAATGGCTGTCCAGTCTCTTCTTAAAAACTTCCACTGTTGGAGCATTCACCGCTTCTGGAGGCAGGTTGTTCCACTGGTTAGTTGTTCTAACTGTCAGGAAGTTTCTCCTTAGTTCTAGGTTGCTTCTCTGCTTGACTAGTTTCCATCCATTGCTTCTTGTCCTGCTTTCAGGTGCTTTGGAGAATAGCTTGGCTCCCTCTTCTTTGTGGCAGCCCCTGAGATATTGGAAGACTGCTATCATGTCACCCCTCGTCCTTCTCTACATTAAACTACACATACCCAATTCCAGCAACCGTTCCCTATATGTTTTAGCCTCCAGTCCCCCCAATCATCTTTGTTGCTCTTCTCTGTACTCCTGCTAGAGTCTCGACATCTTTTTTACATCGTGGTGACCAAAACTGGATGCAGTATTCCAGGTGTGGCCTTACCAAGGCATTGTAAAGTGGTATTAGTACTTCACGTGATCTTGATTCTATTCCTCTGTTAATGCAGCCTAGCACTGTCTTGGCTTTTTTGGCAGCTGCAGCACACGACTGGCTCCTATTTAAGTGATTGTCCACTAGGACTCCGAGATCTCTGTCACAGTTACTACTATCGAGCAAGGTACCACCTATACTATACCTGTGCATTTGATTTTTCCTGCCTAAATGTAGAACCTTACTTTTTTCACCATTGAATTTCATTTTGTTAGATAGTGCCCAGTGTTCAAGTCTGTCCAGATCCTTCTGTATCTTAAGCCTATCTTCTGGAGTATTGGCTATTCCTGCCAGCTTGGTGTCGTCTGCAAATTTGATGAGTTCCCCATCTATCCCCTCATCCAAATCGTTGATGAAGAAGTTGAAGAGCACTGGGCCCAGAACAGAGCCCTGGGGCACCCCACTACACACTTCCCTCCATGTAGATGCGGTTCCATTGAGGACTACACACTGAGTACGGCCTGTCAGCCAGCTACGAATCCATCTGGTGGTGATGCTAACTAACCCACATTTTTCTATCTTATCAAGTAGTAGGTTGTGATCTAATCTATCAAATGCCTTACTGAAGTCCAAGTAAATTATATCTACAGCATTCCTCTGGTCCACTAGTTGTGTCACTTGGTCAAAGAATGCAATAAGGTTTGTCTGGCACAATCTGTTTTTGACAAACGTAGGCTTTTAGTGATAACTTTGTTCGCCTCAAGGTGTTCGCTGATTTGTTGTTTGATTATCTTGTCCAGAATCTTCCCAGGTATTGAGGTCAGGCTGATAGGTCTGTAGTTTCCTGGATCTATTTTTTTCCCTTTTTTGAAGATGGGAACTACATCAGCTCTCTTCCAGTCCTCTGGTAGTTCCCCAGTGCTCCAGGATCTTTGAAAAATATAGCTCAGTGGTTCTGAGATCACGTCTGCCAGTTCCTTGAGAACCTTGGGGTGTAATCCATCTGGTCCTGGTGATTTGAACTCGTCTAGGCTGGAAGATTGCTGTGCATGGACAAAGTTGATTTCCGCCGCCCGCCCCCCCCCCCCGAATTGATACAAAAGACCAAGAAGAAATAATGCGATTCAACAAGCAGATGTGGATAAATTTTCCGAATTAGCTGAACAGTTAGAACCAAATACCGGTAACAAATCCCAATTAAATTCAAGGTGGAATGGGACTTTGACTAGTATACACCATTCAAATTTCCAAATTAAATATTTCCTTTTGGTACACACATGCCAAAAAAAAATGGGATTCATTGCTGCTTGCTTGACTAGCATGATCCCTGAGGCAACCTTGAGCTTAATTTAGATCTCTCCAGTTTCATTGAGTCTGCCCTTTCAAAAGGAATACACACTTGTCCAAGATCAAGGGCTTAGAACCGCTGATCTAAAAAGCTGCATATTCTCCAAATTTTTGAAAAGGACGAGGCTGGGTGAACCGGATCCCGGTGGTAGCTGGCTGGTCTGTCTTCTTCTTCCCTGTCCACTGTCTACTAGCATAATATCCTCAAACCATACCAATTTATTGTGATGCCCACAAACATTTTTTCATGTCAAAAGAGGCTCCCTTGATAATAATAATAATAATAATAATAATAATAATAATAATAATAATGCATCAAGAAATTGCAGCTTCCTGCAATAGCTCCAGCAAAGCTACAAAAAACTGCGCTACTCGGAACATCTTACATTTTAAGGAGATACCTGGTTGATATCTAGGATGCTGGCAGCAACCCGTGTCAACCATCAGTGGCAGTCAGTTTGAATGTTCAGTTGACTGAGGTTCATGTTTTATGAATAAAAGTTTAATAATAATAATAATAATAATAATAATAATAATAATAATAATAATAATATAATAATAACAACAACAACAACAACTGCAAGAAATATCATTTGCCTGTAAGCAAGAACTGGTGGGATCATAAAATAGAGAAAGTCATAGAAAATGATAAAGTTAAACCGCTCTGGGATTTCAGAAATTAAACAGACAAGCACCTGCAACATAACACCCCGGACTTAACAATGGTCGATAAGAAAGACAAAAAAGTCTGGATAGTGGATGTGGCAGTGCCTGGAGACAGCAGAATAGACGAGAAAGAACTGGAGAAGATAACAAAATACAAAGACCTACAAATAGAAATAGAAAGACTGTGGCAAAGGCAAGCAAGGGTAGTACCAATAGTCATAGGCGCCTTGGGTTCAATCCCAAAACAACTGGAGCACCACTTGAACACCATCATCGGCATTGACAAATTCGCCATTAGTCAATTGCAAAAGGCGGCCTTACTGGGAACTGCTTCCATCCTGCAACGAGATCTGTAATATCATCAAACATCCACATCTGCCTATCCAAGGTCCTTGGTAAGGACTCGATAGGTAGACAAAAATGCCAAATCTAGTCTGAACATCTGGCTGACTGTGCGATGATCAATAGTAGTAGTAGTAGTAGTAGTGGTAGTAGTAGTAGTAATAACAATAACAATAACAATAATAATAATAATAATAATAATGTTATGGTTCCGATAGATGAAACCCATCAAAAGAACTTCGAGGCAAAATTCTTCCTTGAAGTACATTTATTCGGGAAACAAAGTATCGGCACTACATTGTTGAACCCAAAAACTAAATTCCCTTCCCCAATTTACAAAGTAACAAAGTACAACTCCCACCCCCCAATGAACTATCATAAATCACATTCCCCAGTTAGCTTAAAGCGCAGGCTTTTTTCTCAGCTCCACAGCCGCCAAAACGTTATCAACTTGTCCTTGGGTTCCCACAGCAGCGTTATTATTATGGCTACCTGAGCTTCTATTCCAACCCCCCCCTCTCTGCACCTAATTTCTAAAGTAAGAAAAAGCATGTTAAAGGAATAGAGAAAATGGCTGCATTTTCATCAGTTGTCAGAGCGGGAACATCCAATGTTAGCAGCATTGACAAATAATAAGAAAGTTGGAAGGGATCTTGGAGGTCATCTAGTCCAACCCACTGCTCAGGCAGGAAACCCTCCCTATACATGCCAATTGCCAAGCTTTCAAATTTTGATCACGTGACCATGGGGATGCTGCAGTGGTCCTAAGGATGAAAATCGGTCCTAAGTTATTTTTTCCAGTGTTGTGATAACAGTGAACTGTCAACTAAAGGAATGGTTGTAAGTTGGGGGCTACTTGTAGCGTGAAGTTCAATGACAATTTATCAGATTTATTTGCTGCCCCTCCCATGGTTTAAGGTGACTCTGAGCAGCATTGCATTGCGCAAAATGAAGGTATGTTAGGTGAGTGTCAAAATATTGACAAAATCCATGGGTTGACCCTCATTTTGACTGGTTTCCTACAGCAAGCATTCCTTCAAAGGCCTAACTCCAAATATCTGTTGTTTGTTTCCTGCCTTTATTATTTTTATAAATAACTCAAGGCACCGAACATACAGTATCTATTACTCCTACCTCCTCCTATTTTCCCCACAACAACACTGTTGTGAGGTGAGCTAGGCTGAGAAAGAAGTCACCTAGCCAGTTTTCATGCCTAAGGCAAGATTAGAATTCAGCATGTCCTAATTATTGGCGCAAAGTCTCCAGCCGGCTTTTATGCCTAAAGTGGGACTACAATTCCCAATCTCCTGGTGATTGGCCCACCCAGTCAGCTTTCACGCCTAACATGGGACTAGAACTCCCAATCTCCTGGCGATTGGCCCAAAGTCACCCAGTCAGCTTTCACGCCTAAAATGGGA